>NC_136495.1:149999942-150369942 GCF_053919585.1 Euprymna scolopes | reverse complement strand
AACGGTCTCCAGAGCTGCATCAAACGATGGGGGAAATGCATAACTCTGGATGGTTCCTATGTAGAGAAAGACTAATAACTGTGCCAAGTTTTGTTGCTCTACTGCTATGGGAAGTGGGTCAGAGGCATTACTTATTGCACGCCCTCGTATTATGATGTCACTTCACAACGTCGAAGTCTTCATTCTGAGTCAGAATCTATTCCATCTAACACTTATCATTGGCAATTTTTTGACCTTGAAGTAGATTTATTTTAGCTCTTTACATCAAGTGACTTCATGTCTCGTTTAGAGCTATTTCTATGAAAAAAATAAAACTCCAAAAGTTCGTCAAATGTCTGGAGAACTATCATGAAAAAATTCAGATATGTTCCCCTTCACAGTAATCACAATACCACAATGATAGCTGACACAAGGAATTTCAAACAATCAATGATTGACCTTCAATTACAATTTTAATTCAACACAAATTCATCCATTTGTTCATGTCATAAAAACGATTGTTAGCCAGAGAGTGAACGTTACTTTAATCAGAGAAGACCTCATAAGAAGGACTTAACTGGTTATGCCATGTTTCACTATGACATAGGTTCCAACATGTAACCTACCAGCTCAGAAGTCTTGAACTGCTTGGTGAAAAAGATTACATGATCAGCTGAAAATGTGGCTCTCCACTTTCTAAGTTGATCTTGACCTGATGTGGAGACCCCTACATCTACAACCTTCATTGGTTGGATCACAATTGTGGTTAAGTATACTCAAAATTGGTTGGATCACAATTGTGGCTAAGTATACTCAAAATTGGTTGGATCACAATTGTGGCTAAGTATACTCAAAATTGGTTGGATCACAATTGTGGCTAAGTATACTCAAAATTGGTTGGATCACAATTGTGGCTAAGTATACTCAAAATTGTCAAGCCTGATATACAATAATAAAGAACTTTCTTGTTAAATTGATGGGAAGCAGCTCAACACTTATCAAAGCACAAAGCTTCCTCAAGGAGAGAGGCATTGATTTTAAGTGAGCATTAGTGGTGAAAAGAGAAGCTTGGTTTTAGCCGCATTAAAAGTAACCAGCCAATTATCTCCCCTTGAAGTAAATGCTCCAGATCAGAAGAGTTAGAATCAGAAAGATCGTTGTCATTACTGCTCTTCGCAGTGTTGCCATAGATTATAGTTTCACTTGCATAAATGTTAAAAAATGATCTTAGAATGTGATTTGGAAGATCATTGATGATGAGCAATAAAAGGGTTGGGCCCAGAATGGATCCTCGAGGAAAGCCGGCATTGATATTATGTGCTTCAAACTTTTGTTCATCAACAACTACTTTTCTAAATATATCAAAGAGAAAGGATTTAATGACCTAAAGGACATTTCCAGATATTCCATAGCTAGTAAGCTTGTGAAGTAGATCTTGATCTAAAAACCCTATCAAAGGCCTTTGATATATCAACAGCTATTGCTCTAGAAGCGAAGCCTCCATCTATAGATTCATTGATCAGTTAGCACATCAGCTGCTGATCTTGCAGGATGAAATCCCTATTGCTTGTAAATTGTTTCTGCTGAGCTAATTACCAACTTCTTGGTTTATCATAGATTCAAGCAACTTACTCATGATGCACAGGAGACTGATTGGTCTGTACTGAGAAGCAGAAGGCCGATCTCCAGTATATTTTGATACTGGGCAGACTGTTGAAGCTTTCTTAGGTAATGGGAAACATCTTTTTTAAGCAGTGACTAAATAGTTTTGTAAGAATGGGAGCTATTTTTGGTTGCAGCTTTTTAAGCACTATGATTGGAATGTTCTTAGGACCAGTTACTTTGCTTGCATCAAGGTTTTTGTTAAGTCTGGTAACGTTCTGGGCAGATATATAGATATCGCTCAGGATGTTTTCAGTCCTAGGAGCTTGTTTAGATGATAGTCAATGCTAATCACAAAGGCTGTCATTTGATACAAAACTTATGGGAACCAAGCATCCGTTCAGACACTCTAGATTTAATGCATTGGGTATATGATTCTGTCACATTTGCTTCAACCCTTTTGCAGTGGTTGTTGGCAGTCCTAAAAACAGCTTTGACTTCAGAACATCCATTTCATTGAAAACAATACTTAGTGGTTTCTGTGAGCAATATCGGTGGTACATTCCGGGGTGTACTACGGCTGGGGGTTTGGTTTCTGTTGAAATTTCTTAGAAGGTATGAAGCTCTTAATTCTAACGATTAACCAATCAATTAAGTTGGATGCGATGCAAGAAACATTCTTTTTTGAACATGCCGCCTTCACACCCAACTCTGGTCCAGAAATAAAATCAGACTCCGTACAAAAATTTGAATATGCCAAGCTCTTGTCCACATTATTCTCCTATACGGATGTGAAACCTGGCCAGTACAAAGTTGTAATCTGCACAAATAGGAAGCTTTTGACCACCAACGTCTATGCCACATCCTTCAAGTTAACTGGTATTAATTTGTCCCAAATGCCACCATCCATTCACACTGCTGGATACGATCCCAAACAGATTTTCCTTTCAAGATGGCCTGATGGTTTGGTCACACTCTGAACCAGCAACAAGATGACCTCATCCATGCCACCTTCAACCCAGCCTTACTCTAGGGTTGGATGAAATGATGCGGTGGTCAGCTGGAAAGCTGGTTCAGCACGGTGAAGCAAGATACCAATCTGATCCTGCGTTCTTACCTCTATGGAGTGCACCGCTGGAACCACGAATGGTTAGACCTGATATCGACCGCAGCTTCAAACTGATACAGAGAATTCAGTTGGAGTAGCTGGCTCAACCGACCCATGGTGAACTATGACACAACATGAAATGCAGGTGAATTACTGATATGAAAGATTTGAAGCTGTCCTCAACATGCTAACAAATGACTTTCACTGCATGTATTTATGACTTACATAATGACTATTAATGAAATGAAGGTGCTTATCTAGTGTTATCATCAGACATCGAAACCAATCAGAAAATCTAAAAATGATTGACAACTAAAGCACACAAATCTGTTATAAAAATAGCACACAGTGATCAGGGTGGCAGGATGATGACTTTGAAGTGAGAGGAGATTATCTCCAACGATGATGTCTATGGCATTTATAATAGTAAAAGTTGGTCAGATTAAATTTTAAAATAAAAACAATGTATTGGAACACAAAACAATCTGGCATAGTAAATAGATTTTCTTTTTTATGTAGCTTTTGTTTATGAAGCTATACGAGTCCATCATATTTCAATACTTTATAAAACTAACAAACAATTAAAACTGTTGAATAACGGCAGGTGAAGTGGTCTTTACCTTTGCTGGGTAATCATTTAGATATGCTGTCTCCATAAAAAAATAGTCCTCATCACCTTACTGAATTGGCGTTAAGGACAATCGACCTATGACAAATCAAGTCTCAGTTAACGAAATGACTTCTAAAGATAGGTTAGTTTAGAAGTCAATTCCTAAAAGCCGTCCAACACATGCCAGTATGTAAAGCAGACGTTAACCCAATAACGATGATGAGGAGGAGGAGGACATTAAGTACTGAGCATACATTGGACCCTGTGACAAACTATGGAATGGGTTATACCATGTTCCAATCCAGTTGAAATAGAGTTTTCTATTGTATGACTTAACAAGGGCTGACATACTATAAAACAAACAAACAAAAAATAAAGCAATTACAGATCACAAGTGGATTTTATTATAGTTATTTTTAGAAAAACAAAAAATGCTACAAAACTTAAAGTAAATAAAATGAATCAAATATTTTATTAAGAGGATGGTCATAAGATCCACAATGAGAAGTAACATGAACTAATTATAGATTCATTTTCACCAAATACAAAATAGACAATACAAATGTATAATTAACTTGCATGGTTTTGCTGTTGTTTGGGGATAAGTTTAGTGAAACCGGCTTATTTACAACAAACTTAATTGTACTTGGACAAGTAAGACAAAAATAAGATAATTTTATGGCACCTAGATTAGTCATCATAAATAAAGAATACAAATAGAAGAAGACTATTTTATTGGAATTGGTTTATTTGTAGCTAAAAATTATAAATAAAAGGCTATTTCATTGAAATTGGTTTATTTGTAGCCAAAAATTATAAATAAAAGGCTATTTTATTGGAATTGGTTTATTTGTAGCCAAAAATTATAAATAAAAGGCTATTTTATTGAAATTGGTTTATTTATAGCAAAAAAAAAAATAAATAAATAAAAGGCTATTTTATTAGAATTGGTTTATTTATAGCCAAGAAATATAAATAAAAGGCTATTTTATTGAAATTGGTTTATTTATAGCCAAGAAATATAAATAAAAGGCTATTTTATTGAAATTGGTTTATTTATAGCCAAGAAATATAAATAAACAAAAGACTTTTTTATTGGAATTGGTTTATTTTAAAATGGAAGTATATATTCTTGAGTAATGCCGGATATCTAATGCTAGTTGTATATGAATAATCACCAGATTAATAATTTTCAAAACGAATACTTATAGTTAGAAGAATAATAGCAAAAAATGAATTAAAAAAAAAAAAAAATCATATTTTTATTAATTTTTTTTTTTTGTCATACAATTGTTTCACCATAATTGGATTATTAATTTTGAATCAAATTATATCAGACAATTGTAAGATCATAAACTCACTGTGGCAGTTTTATTTATGGTTCCACAAAACTGTCATACCTCAAAAACTTAGAAGAATTCGCCACCTGGGGCAAAATATCGTGCTGCCTTCTGCACGTCGGTGGTGGTGGTGGTGGGGGGGGGGGGAGTCTACATATAAAAGTAAATCCTAAGTAAACACAACTTAGCACTCCAACATGTTACATAATTATTTTCAAGGTCACAACGGAATTTGAAATCTACGGTTCGATGTCCTCTTCTCCCTACTATCTCTTTCTCACAAAAGAGACACTGCTACTCTTTTTCCACTCTATCGTTATTTTCATGTCAGGTGCTCAGCTAAACTTCAGTCTATGCCCCCTCTCTGTAAAAAATCCATAACCAAAACACGTCTAGCTACATAACCAATGTTAATAATTTTTATTTCTCCCTTGCTGTGTCTAAAACTAAATGAAACTTCCATGAGCAAAGTTTCTTTCCTAGAATTATCTGTGGAACCAAATACTGCTTCCCAGTTATCTACAACATTGTTTTCAAGTCCAATGTGAACAAGTTTTGTTGAGTTATCCTCTTAAATAATCAGATTTTGCCAAACTTCCACTATTATTAGTAATCATTACTGCCCACATACATTTATTGACATTTATCCTTAAGTGGCTTTTAGGACTTGATAAATAGTGACTAGTACAACAAAACAAAACAAAAAAAATTATTATGCCGCTGCCTACAACTGTGCATGTCATACATAGAACAGAATCCTTTTTTAGAAAAAAGATACGTGTCCATTATGAGAAAGCTAATCTGGATAATAAGACGATGGAAATTGTTTGAATGTAAATAAATTTTATGATATACACAAAATGTTTCTCAATGGTTGATTGATTATTCGTATTATTTGGATTCTTTGGACTTCTGTTCTCATATTGAATTGGAAGCCATGTTTAATTTTTGAAGAGTTTCCGGTGGGTAGCTTTTCT
The DNA here is from genome assembly GCF_053919585.1 of Euprymna scolopes. NCBI lineage: Eukaryota > Metazoa > Mollusca > Cephalopoda > Sepiida > Sepiolidae > Euprymna > Euprymna scolopes. The sequence goes on along the minus strand of NC_136495.1, from coordinate 150,364,326 downwards.
ATACAAGTCTTGGAGATGAAGAATTTTCAGGATGTCGCTGTTCTGTACAGGTTCTGGACTTTATAATTTTGCCAGCAAAGAGCAAAAGATCCTTCTCGTGTTGACACGAAAAAATTATATGCTGATGCTGGAATGTTAAAAGATTCGATTTTTTTATGGAGAAATTCTGGTTTCTGATTGGTTGATAACAGAACGTGAATTAATTTGATTTGTCAGTTCCTATTGGCAGCGTTTATAAATAGGATCTCCCAACTTACAGAAAGAATACTACCACCCCCCATTATGTATTTAAAATATTGCAACAATTTGCACAACATTTTGATCGATGTAACCTTCAACCTTCTTCAAGTCTATCTTGTTAAATTCAGGAATCTGCACAGAATTTCAAACCCTTTATTTAATCTACAAGGGTAGAATGCTCTCGTTCTGTCAGTCAAGTAAAAGTCCTAAGTAATTCACAATTGTATTTTTGGGTCGCAACCCAACCCTGAATCTCCAGAAATGTAACTTTTACAATTGAGTTTTACCAACTATTATATCCACTGCACCATGGGTCCTTGCAACAATTCTGTGCAGATTCCAGAGTTCGACAAGATGCACCTAAAGAAGATCAGAGGTTACATCGACCAAAATGTAGTGAAAATGACACTCAAGATGAGAACAATAGTCCAAATAATACAAATAATCCTCATCACAAAAATTAAGAATCATAATTTGATTGATCTGTTTGAAATATGCAACATTCTCTCCATCAGTTTTGATGGAATAAATATTCCAGAATGTAGGTATATATAAAAAAAAAATTACCTTAGAGCATGTTTCGAAAGCTTCAGTAATGTCTACATGTATGGTATACGCCATGCATCAATAAAGTTAATATTTATGTTCAACATGTTATTAAAAGAAGCAGATAGCGCTAGACAGACTCGTCAATCAGATTCCAGAGAACATGACTGCTTGTTGTCAATGAGCAATAACTGATAATGGGTCATGTGAAAACTCCTAGTAAGTTAATAATAATTCTATTGAATGAGAATAAGAAGATGAATCCTAATGGTTGGATCATTCTACTGCTCCAGAAAGTATCTCACTCCCAATGCAATCCTCAACCTGTACAAGAGCCAAATACATTCTAAGATCAAGTATTGTTGTCACATCTGGGGAGGAATTGCTAAAAAAAAACATTTCCTGCCTTAATCGGGTTTGAAATCTAGTAGGCGAACACCTTCTTTCCTCCCTACTTCCTCATAGAAGAGACACTATGAGTCTGTCTTTGCTCTCCCGTTATTTTCATCACAGGTGCTCGACTGAGTTATTATTTATAGTCTCTCTCTGTAAACAACTATCAACAATTTTCCTTACCCTCTATCTCTACCTAAAACTACAGGAAAATTCCATGAACAAAGTTTCTTACCCAAAACTGCCGGTCTATGGAACACAGTGCCATGGTGCTGCTTCACAGCTGGCCATGACATAGTTGTTTTCAAGTCTAATGTAAATAATTTGTTGAACCGTCCTCTTAAATACTTAAACCTTACCCAATTTTCACCATTGCTAATCATTATGGTGTTGTTTCACCATCCACCTCACACCCATCGACAATTTTTCAGAAGTAATCTTTGATAAACGGTGACTCCCTTAGTAAAAAATAAAAAATTTCCATCAAAAATATTTGTGCAGAAAGAAAGAAAATGTTATCAAAAAGCAGAAATAAATGTGAATCTTTTAAAATAAAGATTCCCTGTCCGGTTGTCTGTCATCTATATATTAAAACGATAGCATGTGTGTTATTTTGTGTGTCACACTTACATCTTTTTTCTTCTGAGCGACTGTTGTTTAATTGTTATGACCTTACATTTCTTGTAATAAATAATTTTACCAAGAATTCTTCATAAGTTTTGGTTTCGGTTTCAATTATAGCTGATGGCACTCAAGTCATCTATTTTTTTTATAAATAATTTTACCAAGAATTCTTTATAAGTTTTGATTTCAGTTTCGATTCAAGCTGATTCACCCAAGTCATATTGATATATTTTTTTTATTTTTGAAAGCACAGCTTTATAATATATAAGAATCGATAGAAAATTTACTCTCTAATAATATATACGAAATCTGTATAAATTAAAATATATTTAAGCATATTTTACGACTGGGCTACACCAGGTGTCCGTGCTATTTTAGATAAATACTTTTGCAATTTTAACAAAAGAGCTACAATAATATTAGGGTGTCTCCATTTATGCTGAACATCCACAGAATGCCAACATTAATATATCACATATGAATGAGTCTACTGTGGAATTTCCACAGGTCCTGCTAGTATATGTATCAATAAAATTATCAGACAAAATGTTATGTATTTGTGTCTTTGTTTCTTACTTATATGTAACTTTGATAAACACACATGGGATTATTTTTTGCTTACTATTAATCGAATATTTAGTGAAATCAAAAATAAGGGAAAATTAAACAGATTTTTAAAAATCCTAATTAAATTTAAAATTGTAAACATAATTATTTGGTTAGTTGTCTTATGGCATATAAACCATTTTTAGGTTATTTAATACCAAATCCAGTAATTTTGGAAAGAACTTGAAGAGTGAAAATTTAAAATATTTAATTATAGAGTTTGGTTTGGTTTGGTTGTTTTGTCTTATAGTATATCAACCCTTTCCAGATTATTTAATAACAAATCCAGTAATTTTGGAAAAAGTTTTTATGCTTTAAGTTCTTTATATATTAAAATATTTATTCATGGGGTTTGGTTTGGTTTGGTAGTTTTTATTTTCCACTTTGCAGAACATGATTGAGTTTTGCAAAGAGAAAGAAAAAAACAATCAAATCAATGTTTGGTGCATTCTTTGATCAGGAAGCCAGTATCTTTAGACAGCTTGATCTGGTAGCACCAGAGTAAACGTAATTATTTTTTTTATTATTTTTCTCCAAGTAATATGCTTCCACCCAAGCAACGTCAGGTAAATACAACTAGAATGAAATCAAGGTTGGCATAAAGATAATCTCTAGATAATGCCATACAATTGGCACTTTTCTCTAAATTTTATCCAACTGTGTACGCAAAAAAAAAAAAAATAATAATAAATAAATAAAAAAAGAATATCATCATCATTGTAATCGACTGATCTTCACTTCAGACCTGTTCAGTTGGGAATTCTCTGCCTGGAAGAGTTTCAAGTTCATAGAACATACGATCTGTTGACAGCAGAAGGCCACATGCCCAGTGATAGGCCAAAGAAGAGGAAAACGGGAGGGAGATCAAGGTTGTGGGTTCGTTTTTGTGTGTAGAAAGAGAAAGGAATTTTTTAGACATACCACATATATCTGGAGAGAGAGAGAGAGAGTAGTAGTAGTAGTAGTATTAGTAGTGAGTAAGAGAGAGAGAGAGAGAGAGAGATCTATTTTTATTTAATTTATCCCAAGAGTCATTTTAGATGCTGAGAAGTGAAACAGTCAAATAGAACATTCCCCGTTTCCAGGGTCTTATGACCGTTTTCATTTCAAGCGGTTAAAATTAGGTTTGTGAATTTTTCAGATGAGGATTGATGATTCGTATTATTTGGATTATTCGGACTACTGTTCTCATCTTGAGTGTCTGCAAAGACCCGTGGCATAACAAATAAAATACTTGGTAAAATTCAGTTGTAAGTTGCACTCTTCAGGAGATTGAAGGTTCAATCCTCACTGTTGGGCAACACTCAGAAAACAATTGCAATTTACTTAGGACTTCAACCTAGTCAGGTCTGAACATTCTACCCCCGTGGATTAAATAAAGGGTTCCATTCAGAATTCCATGCAGATTCCCGAGTTCAACAAGATACATCTGAAGAAGTCTGAAGGTTACATCGGCTGAAACGTTGTGCGAATAATACTGAAGATGAGGGCAGTAGTCTGAATTCATATAATTTACATTCTTCAGCTGCACTCATTTTCAGTGTTATTTTCACAACATTTCAGTCAATATACCCTCTAATCTTTTACAGATGTATCTTATTGGACACGGGAATCTACACTGAATTTTGAACAGAAACTTTTATTTAATCCACGAGAGTAACATGCTCTTGTTCTGTCAGCCATAACTGGGTAAAAGTCCTAAGTAGTTCGAAATTGTATTTTGAACCTTCAACCTCTAGAAATAACTTTTACAACTGAATTTTACCAAATCAAAACGTGGATTCCATGAACAAAGCTTCTTTCTTAGAACTGCACACCGGTGGAACTCTTTTCCGTCTGCCTGCTTCCCACTGGACTACAACTTGGATGTGTTCAAGTCCAATGTTAACAAATTCCTAATGAACTGTCCCCTTAAGTAAACGCTTCATCAAATCTCCACACTAACGTAATGTACTTGCAATAACCCTTATCCCTGAGTGGCTTCTGGGCCTTGATAAGTGGTGATCACTGTGTTAAAAAAAAAAAAGTACTATATCTACTGCGCCATGGGTCATTGTGAAAAGAGCACTGAAGATGAGAACAGTAGTCTGAATAATTCAAATAATACAAGTTAAAAAAAAGGATTAAACAGCTTACACATCCATATTTCAAAACAGAAGTGTCTGATTCAGTTATTTGTAGACACCAATGCTTCCATTCTTCAGTTTTTAGTTTTCGCCTTCTTGGTTTTCAAATTGCCAGATACAAATCGAAAACATTTGACGCTAAAATAGTATCTCATGTTTGGCTTACACAACTACAGTTGCAGTTTAGCTCAAAAATAATTTAGAAAAAAGATAAATTTGAAGAATGGGTAGATGAGAAAAACAAACCTTATCTACCTATTGTCCAATTTATTTTTTTTTTTCATAATTATTTTTTTAACTCTGATGAAGTGTAATCACTGAAACATGATTTCAACTGTGCAAGCCAAATTAAATGTCTATATAATAAATATTTACAAAGATCTATCTAGTATTGAGCACTTTTGAAAACAAATATATAGGTTTTAAGTTCAATTTATTAATTACATCAAAACTTGTCAATATTATATAATTCCAGGTTAATAGTTTTCAGAGGTGAAATAACCAATGAATTTAACAAGGTTTATACAAGAGTGCTCAATCTCAAAGTAGAGCAAGATATACTTTTTATTTATTTTACATAAGCATTTATATATCGCTACACATTCATGAGCATGTTTCGGTCAGCCAGTTACAAGTAACTAGAGAACCCTTTAGGCACTGCTGCTTATACAAAAGTAAACTTCATGATGAAAATTGGAAAAAAGTTCACAGCTCTGAATATATATATATATATATATATATATATATATATATATATATATATATATATATGTAGTCATCGACATACAGTCCTGTTTCGTTGCATCACAACTCATCAGTGCCGCTAGACTAGCATCTCTCCCAAGCCAAGGATTGAACCTAGAACCGTCATGTTGACAGTCGGCAGTTCTCCCACTCAACCATGGAATCGACGCCCGTAAATAACTCGTCGGAATGTCTATTTAAATAGACACCTGCCACCACTTTTATAGTGCTCAAATCGCCTGTTCGTAAACAAATAAACAAACAACGAGCTTCGCATTTTCAGCCAATTAAGTAGCGGGTGAGATTATTTATGACAGTGCTCTACCCAAAGAGGAGGGCTTAATATATATATATATATATATATATCAGATTTTGTAATCATGCCCATATTCTTTTATTTTCTTTTAAAGTTGGAGAGTTCCTTTTCTTCTGATGAGTTAAAAGCAGAATTCCATAATTGACATAATAATTGCATGAATGATTCTGCGCTACAAAACAGCTGCTGTCAAGAATTGAACATTTCAACATACCTTACAGAAATAAATGGTAAGATGGTCAACGTCTTGAAATTTAGAATATAGACTATCATTTACATATAACTAGTCTGGGTGCCTGGCGTTGCCCAGGTGTTTGGCGGTGTGTGTTGAGCAAAGAAAAAAAAAAGAAAAAAGTAGTAATATGCAGGCAGAATCAAACCGGTGACGCCAAGGCGGAAAGTGAAAGAAAATCTGACATCTTACCTCTAACCCTAACCCTAACCTCTACTCCATGACACAACCAGAAGATTGGAATGTTAAAATTAGGCAAAGTCAATCCAACCAATATGATGACTTGCAAAAATGGCTTGCAAAAAATCGAACCCTCCTTGTAGAAAACTGCTCAGTTGAGGGTGAAGGAATTAACGTTTTTGGCAATTTTTTTTATATTTGTCATCCGAGACGTTGAGCTTCAAAATGATATTGATCTCATGAAAATCCGTCGCCTCTGTCAAACGTTTTAGGTAGACATACAAAATACATACATACATTTAAACAGACAGGTGAGATTTATATTATAGATACATAATATATATATATATATATATATATATATATGAAGAAAGAACATACCAAGTTATATGTTCAACAACGTTTCGTCTTTATTTTAAGACTTCCTCGGGATGAATAAATTGAAATAAAGACGAAACGTTGATGAACATAACTTGGTTTGTTCCTTTTTCATCTCTTCATCTTGTCAAAATATTATTTCCTTTATTCCCATCATATATATATATATTTGTTTGTTTTTTATTACAATAGCATCATTTATACTAAAAAAAAAAAAAATGGAGTGTTGATCTATCTTTAGAAAACATGCAAAAATAAAGGTAAAATAGCTTCAAGAAAACAGTTGCTGCAAGAAATCTTAAAGAGGTCAAGGTGATAAATGTTCAGCCAGATCGCTTTATTTAAAAAAATATTCAAACAAGTATTAAGTTACAAATATGGCAAATTTTAAAAACATCCAAAAACCATTTCCTTTCTTAGATGTTGCACCGAATCCAAAAGTAGAATTAATGATTATTTGCATCAAACAATAACTGATGACTCTAAGAAAAGTTTGGTTTGTAACTACCCTAAGACGGCAGCAAAATGCTGTCCCCACTTCTTTATTGACACATTTTTACAAATATCTAAAATGCACTCATTAGTTTTCCCTCTAAACCCAACAAAAGTTGTGATTAATGATTGTTAACATTATTCAAGTGATCGAAAAGGAAGGCAACTCATGCTTTACTTATTCAAGTAGTAGTGATCACATAAACAAATTTGATGGTCACGATGAGAAAAATGAGTCACTCTTTCTATAAATGCTCATAGAGAGTGGTTGAATGAACAGTGAGGTGTGAGAAAAATACATATATACTAGATAAGAGAGACATTAACGACTTGTTCAGTTCATTATAAATGATAGCTAATTAGAACAATTAAAACAGAATTTTTTTTTTTCAAGCATAACTCAATCCCAGAACTAAAATATATTTTAGCATGTATATTGTATTACCAATCCATATAGGAAAAAACCTTAGTGAAACAAACATTGATGAACATACAATTAGTATAATATTTAGTCTAACATTAAATATAATAATAGATATAGCCAAAATTACTATAAAAAATTTCCTCCACACTCTATCGGTGCCTAAACCTAAACATGGATTCCGTGAACAAAGCTTCTTTCCTAGAACTGCTCCACTTGCTCCACTTGTCTGCTTTCCAGTCGTCTTCAAGTCCAAAATAAACAAGTTCTTATTGAACCATCCTCTTAAATAATCCAATTTACCAAATTAGTACTACTTACGATTACTACACTATTGTCCCAATGGCTACCATACACACATTAACACTTGTCCTCGAGTAGCCTCCCGGTCTTAATATGTGTGTAAAAAAAAAAAAATGTAACCGTCACAATCAGGATAATATAACAAATTATGTAAATAGCATAAAAGAAACTTTAAAAATCGAATTCCATCTCCTGGGAAAACCTTTCTCAAAACAAATGTTCCTAATGTACTGCAAGCCACAAAGTGGTCATGACTATCGATTCTGCACACATTAATGTGAGAGGAAATATGCTATTCGAAAAAAACAGCAGTCAGCACCTCTGCTACGGAATCATTCCACAGGTGCCTTATATGTAGGAAATATTTTAGAGCTCCGATTGGACTGACAAGCTATCTTCAGACCCACAAAACAACTACATGACCACGGTCATCTTCGCAAGCGGTAGAGGAACATCATCATCAACAGCTTTTAGTACTGGTGTGGATCGGTAAAGGTCCAGAAGAAAGACAACTCGATATTTAGTGAAAACAAAACATATTGAAAAAAATAAATAAATAACAAATAAAGAGAATGGTTATACGTCAGTCCGGCTGCCAAGTGCACATAACTTATGCCTAACCTGTGTATAACACCAAAAGGCATACTCTCCTAGTCTTTATAATAAAATGAAAAGTTCATTATTATCTGTAAGGTGAGCACCACAACAATTATATAACCTCATTTTTACAAATGTTATTTTAAACTTTTCTTTCAAGGCCAAACTTGTAAGCATTACTATATTCTAATTTATTTGTTTCTTAAGAAACTTTCCAACCAGCAATAGATCTTCACATGGACAACGTGGGTGAATATCGCTGGTATGTGATGTTTAGTAAGACACTTGACATTGTTTCCTAGTTATCTTAGCTATTAATCAATGATTAAATGAAATTCTCGAGTGCGGAAAATGTCGTTTCATGCAGACTGATTGATCAAACGTTGTGAGAATCTAAAGAGCTTGATATGAGATAAATGAATAAACAGGAAAATACTTGACCCAGAACATCTTTGTTTTTTTCTATTTACATTATTTAGACGATTTAAATTGTTGTCCACGTCTTAGTGGTTGCCATGTTCACAATGTTTCAACCGTTTATACTCTCTTGCCTTGTTCAAATGCTTTTTGTTATAATCTTCTTGAAATTTCAAACTGAATCTTTTATTTAGTCTACTGTGAGTAGACTAAACTCACTCCGTGTTCTATGCCTAAGAAAAAAAAACAAAAAAAAACGAGTATCTAGGGTCCCCTCTATGAGTAAAAAATTTACTTTTACCATGACTAATGTTTATAAAAAAAATTTCAAAAATTTAAAGCATGGTTATTGAGAAAAGTGTGAACGGATGAACGATTTGGGGACAATTTTATCCCTAAATTCCCCCTAGAAAAGCAACCGGAATTGTCCCGGAAAATCCATTCTGGTAAAATTTTACTTTCATCATGACTAATGTTTGTGCAAAATTTTTTTAAATTCAAGGAGTGGTTATTGAGAAAAGTGCAAACAAACGAATGGGAGTGAATTACTAGATCCAATTTCTCCTTTGTCAGGGAGAAAAAAATGTTTATAGATACCTTGGGTGACGTTCCAGGTTACCCCTATCTAAAAATAAAAATTTTAATGCTTCCAAATTCTTTTTCGATTTCAACAAATCATGAAGTAATCCATTCTTATTCCTTTTCTTTTTCAAACTATAAATAAAATATTCAATTACAATGACTATATAAAGATTACAATGAAGAAGCCGAAATGTACTCTGCTGGATTTAATTTCTTTTTTTTTTTTTTTTAATCTTTTTCATCCGTAACAATTTCAGCAGCAAGATGTCTGTTCACATTACGTTTAAACTGCAGCAGATTAGTACAGCGGGGAAAGCAGGAAACAGGGAGGGATTTCCAAAGTCTAGCAGTCGGAAGGAAGAAACTATTAGAGTTAAAGGTTTTCCGGCATCTAGAGATCTGTGAAGGAGTAGCATTTTGCTGCTTGTTTGGTTAGTTGGGAGTATGTATGTTGAAGTGGCACAAGTACTAGGAGTTCATCAGAGTACATTCCATTAATGTATTTGTAAAACAACACAAAGATCCGACATTGCAGCGATGAGACAGAGGTTGGAGCTTGGCTGACAGTGTGGAACCTATTAGGTTTGAGACACTTTTTTTAGACTCCGTCTAAGAGTGAGAGACTAATGGTAGATTCACCAGCCCAGATGTGACAAAGACTACACTAATTCTGTGTTCTATGCCTTAAAACAAAACATTTTTTAGATATCAGGGCTGATTCTTAATATTAACCCCTATATATAATATTGCTTGTAAAAAGAAAATAAATTTAAATACTTCCAAATTCTTTTCAATTTCGACGGATCATGGAGTAATCCAATCTTATTTTTTTTATGTATTTTTTGTTTTTAACTATAAACAAAAGATTCAATTACAATAGAGGACTACATAGATAAAAATTACAATGAAAAAAAAAAAAAAAACGAAATGTATTCTGGTGGATTTGATTTCGCTTATTTTTTATTTTTTATTTTTTTGTTAATAGTATTTAAGAAGAATATATGATCTTCATCTAGTTGTATCCCAATATTACAAACTGCTTGTAAAAAGAAAATAAATAAAATCGCACACAAAATTCATTATATAAAAAAAAAAAACAATTATGCAAATTCATCCAGTATTTTTGTTTTAAAAAAATAAAATAAAATTTTATTAATGGAAGCTGACAGCAGTCATTTTCGGCCTTATTAAATTCAATAGACAAGGGACATAACTTAAACAAACGAAGAGTCAACAAAGCCCCCCTCCCCCATGTTAAAAATGGCTTTCTAAATTTGCACAGGAATTTATTTTTAAAAAAAATACTGGATAAAATGTGTGTCAATTTTGGCGTACAGCTTTTTTTTTTTAACCAAACAGATCAATACATAAAAAATTTTATGCAATTTTTTTTGTTTGTTTTGTTTTTTTTCATTATTGGATTTAATATGGAGAAGCACCATATCTTGTATCAGGAACTTGATAAAAAAATAATTGATACGAGATATAAAAAACGAGAATTGAAACAAATCTGCACGAAGACATTCTTCAAAATCACTAGGATAAATTGAAAGAAAACCTTGAATGGAAGGACCCTGAAAGTGTGAGGCCTGTTTTCAGCTAAACGTCTTTTACTATTACTAATTCGGCATCGGGTAAAAGTAGGTTTTTCTTTTTTAGATAGGAAATTCTGTAAAAGAGAATCCATTCTGTTAACAAAATCTCTTTTTCTATTACGTGACTTACATAGTCCAAGAAACAAGTACAAGGAAAACATAAAAATAAGGTGACGCTAAAAAAGTCATGATTTGCAACGGTGAAAAAAGTTTAGCGAGCATAATGACAAAGCAAAAATACAGAAAAACTCACAGAAACTGGGTCAGAAATTCTTTGTTTTTTAAAAAGTTCTTTTGATGTTGGCATTCTGTAGACGTTCAGTGTAAATGGAGACGCTCTGATATTATTGTAGCTTTTTTGTTAAAACTGCAAAAGTATTTATCTAAGCTAGCACGAACGCCCGGCAAAGCACGGTTATAAAGTATTTTGATTCTTGTAAATTTCATATATATTATTATAGAGTTAATGTTCTATCGATTTTTATATGTTATAAAGTTGTGATTTCAAAAATAAAAAAATATATATCAATATAACTTGGGTGCATCAGCTTGAATCGAAACCGAAATAAAAACTTACAAAAATACATACATAACTTGATTTCCTTCAGCCATAACCGAAACCAAAACTTGGTAAAATTATTTATGACAAGAAATATGACAAGACCCGGATATAAACGCGATACAGAAAATAACACACACGCTATTGTATTAATACATATAGATTGTCAATCCTCATCTCAAAAATTTCCAAACTTGTACGTCTCTCTCTAAAAAAAAATTAAAATTCACAAGGAAAATCCTATTCAAATAAAAAGAAACATGGCAAATTGTTAATAGTTTTTATCTCACATGAAATTAATAAACTTACTGCAGAAATATTATCATAATTACAAAGTCAATCTCTACATGATTTTCTTGTAAATTTGATTGATTTGTATGCTTAGCAATACAGTTAACGCTTTTCTTTTTTTATGTATTTATAAGTCAGATGTAAGAAAATTGATTTTTGTATAAGAGTGTGTGGTTGTATAAAGAACTGCAGCAGCTCTCTTAAGCACATCTACAGCAGTTATAAACAAGCCAGCGTAAAAGTTAAAAAAAAATTAAAAAACTAACATGACTCACTATATTTATATAACAAGACATATGTTGCAATATTTTTTATCCATAATGGGGGGGGGTATGATCTCTTCTGAAAAATGAGAGATTCTATTTATAAACGCTGCTGATAGGAACTGATGAATCAAATTAATTTACGTTCTGCTATCAACCAATCAGAAACCAGAATTGTGCCAAAAAAATTGAATTTTTTAGCATTCCAGCACATAATTTTTTGTGTCAACATGAGAAAGATCTTTTGCTCTTTGCTTGCAAAATTATAAAGTCCAGAACTAGTACAGAACAAATTCTTCATATCCAGGACTTGTATAGAATAGCTACCCATTGGAAACTCTTCTGAAATTAAACATGGCTTATGTATATTAATACAATCCTGAAACAACTTTAGTTTTCTCTTTCTATTTTTCAATTTTCTTATCTTTAGGTTTTTACTAAGGATGGCGCATCCTACTGGATTCCAAACATTCATCCACCATTTCAGAAGCGTGGGTTCTAAGTGTTCCTTTCAACGCACTTGCTTTGACCTCTTTTGCATTGATTCACCAGGTATATTTGCCAGGTATTTTTTTAAATTCTTTTTCATGAACCTGCTAGCTCTTATAATTATTGGAATGATCGATAAAATTCTATTAAAATCGATTGAAGATAGAAAGCAATAAACTTTGGCATATGTAAAATTTGCTGGTGAATATTTTGAAGTCATTAAAAAGAAGATAACATTTGAGCACCTATAACAAACAGACCCTCTAATTAAATTTGTTTGATCTGCATCTGCTCTCAAAATGAAGTGTTTAGCATCCACACAGGTGTTCTTTTAGTGTTGGCATGTAATTGCACAGAAAAGTAGGATCTATTTTCATTTAAATTGGTAGTCAGAAATAACTTTCTAACTAAAATTAAAGTTTGAAAGTCGAGTATTCTACATCTAAAACTAAAAAACAAAAAAAAAAGGGCATTTCTCGAAGAAGCCATTATTTCATTAAAGACGACAAAAGTTTTTTGATGATCAATGTATTTATTTAAAGAAGCCTGCTCGAATGCTGAGAAAGTTTTTTTTTACAAAATAGTATGTCAACGTTATTTATACATATATGTGTGTGTGTGTGTGTGTGTGTGTGTGTGTGTATGTGGAAATATGTTTCTTTCAATTATATTTCACCTTTTATTTAAACCAATCCTTTAAATTATAAAGCTCAATATAAATACACAGCATATAACAAATAAATGACAAAAATCTATATTCTAAATTCCAAGATGTTGCCCATCTTACAATTTATTCCTTTAAGCACGTTGACATACACAATTCTTAACAGCACCTGTTTCATAGCACAAAATCATTCATTTAATATATCAATCAATGAATATATTCTGCCCATAACTCATGAGAAGAAAAAGCACCTATCATTTCATTGTAACTTGTAACTTTTATATTTAATTTTTTTTGCAGTAAAATATAGAATTTTTAAAACAAATATTTATTATTTGAACAAAGGAATACACGACATTTGAAGTTCTTTCCTTGATCCATGGATTTTCAATGTAAGACTCATCTCTTCAGAGGAAATGTCTTCAGAAAAAAAAAAAAAAAAAAACATGTGCTAAAAATATTCATTATGGATAAACATAATTTTGCTTTTTAGCACATATATTGAAAATTAATTAAAAATAGCTTTAAAAGAACATAGAAAAGGACAGTATTTTAAGGTGATCCAACGGGAGAGTTGGATTAAACAAGAAACAGGACAAATAGACTGTCTAATAGTGTATCTGGAATGCATTTGTTTTTTCTTGTTTAATCCAATTCGCCTATTGGATTACCTTAAAATGATGTCCTTTTTTATGTTGTTTAAAAAATATTTTTTTTTAAGCAAAATTATTTTCATCCATAATAATTATTTTGCTGAAGACATTTCCTCTGAAGAGATGAATCTTACATTGAAAATCCATTGATTAAGGAAAGAACTTCAAATGTTGTGTATTTCTTGTTGAAATAATACATTTTTGTTTTAAAATTTTATATTTTACTGCAAAACATTTAAATATAAAATCTACAATTTTTACTTTGATGTATCTTGTATATAAAATCTTTCCACTCACCAATATTTTGTAAGGCTGTGAACCACAAGATTAATTACTCTGTGATTTAATTCATTACATTGTTTGAATACACACACACACACACACACACACACACATATATATATATAATATTTTATGGGCATAAAAGTTATCCATGGATTCAAGCCTCTCCCTAACTAGCAGTCATCAGCATGGCTTGACTTTGGCAAGGATTGAACCCACAACTACATGGTCTAGCATTTTATCAGTGGCCTATAACGTGTTACCTAATAATGTGTACGTTTTTTTATGTTTATAAATATTATTATTTTTTTATAAAGTTAATTTTTGCTATTGTTTTTATTAACACTAGTAGAAGCATGGGAATGCTACCATTATATTCAAATTCACTTAAGAACCCAGTGGTAAAATGTCACTGATAACTTTTATGCATGGAAAAAATTATTAAAAGTTAAATGTATATAAATAAAAATATGCCTTGCTGAAAGGGACAACTTAATGCAAGCGTTTGCATGTAAGGGAGTAACATCTATCACTTAAGTCAAGTGAATATGAATACAACAATGGCGTTCCCATACTGTTAATATTGCTGAAATAAAAAACAATTAAAAAATTAACTTCGATTATTATTATTAAGTACATATTCTGACAGCAAGATAGTTTTAAGGAAACATTAAAGAACATTTTTCGATATTCATATTTCAAATTTTTCAGATTCTTCCACGGATTTAATAACAAAGAAAATATTGTCTTCATTTACAAGCCGCTGATGACGATGATAACGACGTCTGCAGAGTAAGGGAAAAAGTCAATTGGTGAGAATGAACATGTCTTTGTTATAGATTTCCATTTTTCCAACAAACTTTCTGGACAGATATTTAGGATAAAAGATTTTATTTTATATATTATATATATTATTACATAAATATATTTATGGAAAAAATTCTAAACCTTTGTTTCACAGATTTAAATATTCAAAATCTTTTTTTAATGAAAACTTACCGACTCACAGCGCTTAACCTTGATGCTTACCAAACTATTTAGCCAATCAAATTTAAACATATGCTACATTAAAAGGCATCCAAATTTGAACATATATTAGCTTAAAAAAGCACGATTTCTTTGATTTTTAAATCTAAATTTGACCAAATTTCTATAACTATGTATTTTGGAATCGAGTTAAAAATGCAACTATCCTATCATGTTTTTAACGAACTAAAACGTAAAGTTACATTATATTTCTCTTGGTCTATCTGTCCGTTCCACTTTTTCTCAGAAACTACTGACTCGATCTGGCTGAAATTTTGTATGGATCTTGGCTATGAGAAGGTGCAGCGAACTAAGTATCATAGTATCTGTCTGATACACAGTTTTTTTTTGGGGGGGGGTTACAAAGGCATCACCACTTGTCAAGGCCAAGAGGCCACAAGAGGATAAGAGTTAAAGAGTGTACAGTAGTCACAACAATACTACAAGTTTGGCATAAGGCACTCATTCTAAGTCAGCAGGTTATAACTTTTGCCTATTTATATATGTGTGTGTGTGTGTATATATTATATATATGTGTGCGTCGTGTGTATGTTTATCGGTAATATGGTATGTATATACGTATGCATATGTTTCTTTTTGTTTTAATGTTTATTTTCCATGACAATGTTAATTTTTTAGATCGTGACATATATAAAAAATGATGGATGCTGTCACACAAACAAACTAAAAGCAATGTACTTTTGTAGACCTAAAACTCCTTTAACGCGACTGTTGCTTACTGATGTGAAATAAAATAAAAAAAGAAGCTACATCTGTTTTGAGTTATTTTTTTATTTTATTTTATTTTTTTTTTTTGTTAATGATTAATGGTACTTGTTCAGACCTTGAACAAGTACCCTCATATTTTTCTATCTAAACTGTTAGTTTAAACACAGCAGTAGTCAATAATTATACCTTCACAAGAATTTTACTGCATTAACTATTACTTGATGTCCATAGTTGTTGCTTTCACTGTGTTTTTATACCAGTAATTTTACTCCTTGGACACGGCCCCTACGATTATATGGTTTCAGTATTTAATCTTAAGCTGCTATTAGGAGAATGTTTAGTACATTTCAATAAAGCAAAGATTTTTTTAACAACTAAAAGAAAGCTTATTTATTTAACGTCCAACATAGTCAAGTTAGTATTCATTTTTTCTCTAATTATATATAAGTATATGGATACTTATGAAGGCTGATAGCCATGCAGAAAACCAGAATTGTGACAGAGGGAATGAACAAAAGCAAATAATTGAAGACAATATTTAAGGTATAAATATTCACAATATATATTTATTTTTCAATAGATTTTTAATATATCATTTCATATCAATAAATATGAACTTTACTGTAAGATATTAATAAAATAGAAGATTATATATATTACTAAAGAGTCGCTGTTTATCAAGACCCAGATGCAATTCAAAGATAAAGGATGAGAACGTTAGGTGAGGCAACATTATGGCAATCAGTAGTAAACATTGGATAGGAATTTATTTAAGAAGACCACTAATTAAAACTTGTTTACATTGGATTTGAAAACGACCATGTTATAGTCAGCTAATAGGCAGTTCTGTAATATTGTGTTCTACAGATGAGCAGTTCTGGGGGAAAAAAAGCTCTGTTCATAGAATTTTCATTTAATTTTAGGCACAGATAGAAATTGCTGATAGTTGTTATAGCTCGTCGAGTGTTTGCTGTGAATGCCTGTAAAGCATTCCCAGCAAGAGTAAACCTCAGTTGAGTATTTGCCATGAAAATAATGATAGAGCAGAGACAAGCTTGCAATGTGAGAAAGAGGTAGCAAGGAGGGGAAAAGGACACCACCTATAAGATTTCAATATCGGTTCTGTACCTTATCCACTCAGGAAAAAATGCTCTGAGCAGCTCCTTCTATGCATGCGCAAATATACATTTATATCTTTAACAAGGTTATTTTGTAAAAGTTTTTGTATAGGTATGGATTTAGGTCAGATGGTAGCGAATAAGGCTGGAGAGGTAAATGTTGTGGTTTCGATTCTAGCTAATGGCATCTTAGTCATGTTTTTTTTTTAACTTGAAATCATTACTAGATATTGGGTACAATATAATAATCAAGAGAGTTTTGGCTCTATAATAATAATAAATATGAAATCTGCATGAATTATAATATCATATTTAAACATATTTTATGATCGGGCAATGCCAAGAGACATACTAGTATATCTATATATCTATAAAAGTGAAAATGTCTGTGTGTGTGTGTGTGTGTGTGTGTGTGTGTGTGTGTGTGTACACTTCCCTACCAAATAACTGTCAATTTTCAGTCTGCAGACTCAAAATTTGACTTACGGGGTATTGAGAGTTGGGAAAATCTTTTTAATCGGGTTTCAGCCAGAAATTTTGCTATTAAGGGATCAAAGTTCAACGATTTGACCTTTGAAAACTCTACCAAACAATTTTGGGTCTAAACACTTGAAATTTTAGATATAGGTTACTTAGACATGGATCTAACTTTATAATTTGATCTGAGCCCAAAACAATAAATGCTAAGGGGTTATAATTGGGGTCAAAGTTTTAAAAAAATTGACCTCTGCGGTGTCTACCAAATTACTCAGCCAATTTTTGGTCTAAACATTTGAAATTTTACATAAAGGATATTCAGACATGCAGCAAGCTTTTTAATCAGTTTTTGGGTGAAAATTTGGAAGGCAAGAGGTCAAAGTTTACAGAGTTGACCTTTGCAGACTCTACCAAACTCCTCCACCAATTTTGGGTCTAAACACTTGAAAGTTTAGATGTAGGTTACTTGGACATAGATCAAATATTTTAATTTAATTTGAGCACAAAACAATAAATGTTAAGGGGTCAAAATTGGGGGTCAAAGTTTTTTAAATTTGACGTCTGTGGTCTCTACTAACTTTTCTCTATGGTAGTTAAGGAAGCCTATTATATAGAAAGGCATTACCGTACATATTCACACTTTTTAATATATACATATGCACATAAAGTTATGAACCGTACATAGAGCCCGAGCAAAGCCAGGCGGAACTGCTAGTATATATATAATTATTTACTATAATAATTATTAAATACCTATTATAATTATTTACTATAATAATTATTAAATTCCTACAGACACTAGTGTTTCATCCATTCAGGAATCATCAGTGCAGGGTGTCACGATTAACACCATTCGATAGATTCGAACTCGGCGACAGAAGTCATCCCTGGCTTCATTAGCAAGGACCTAATCCATTCGGCTACTGTTAATCGCAAGAAATGCTGTTGAATTTAGACATTTATTTTTTTAATGCTTTTTAACGTCAGTCAGAGTTATCTAATCTTTATATGATGATCTGTGCATCAGAGCTAAATTGACCGACTTTAATTCAACTGAAAGTGCTCAACAATAAGAAACGAGTTTCTTAAAGGGGCTGACATATATATATATATATATATATATATATATATTTTTTTTTTTTTTTTTTTGAATATACATAAACGATCACACATATATGTATGTATATATATGTGCATATATGTATGTACACATATATATATATTTATATATAAACTAACAATAAAAAAAGAAAAAAACACTAACCTAGTTTTAAAACAGATCCTTTGTTCGATAAAATGCACGCCCATTGGCTGATAGGAAGGGGCGCAGTGGATACTAGAAAGCTGATTGGCTAACTAAATCCTCAATAGAAGAGGACCATATAAAAACGATAAACAACCACAGAATTCGCGCATAAGCCTGAGGAATCCTAGAGTGGATGAAACGCCGAATATTCAGTGTAGCTTAATCTCTGTATATATTTTATAAATTACTAACTAGCTCTACCTACGTATTGAGCACTTTTGAAGTAAATACTTATAGTTTACGCATAAATCTATACTTTCGTATATTAATTTTATGTGAGTAAATGAAGTAGTTTATATATATATATATATATATATATATATATATATATACATACACTCATAACATTTTATGTGAATACATGAAATATATATGTATATATATATATTAGCTGGATTAAATCATGTGTAGCTGCACACTGTTTACAAATGGAGTTGAAAGTCTTTTCACGCATACTTGTGAATTCCCAATACATGTATTAGGGAAGTTGCCACTTTTTTCTTTTTTTTTTTTAAGTAAAGAAAATTTGAAAACAGAAGAAATAATAAAATGGTATCTCCTCCCCCCCTCGCCGTTTGAAAAAGAAAAAAAAAAAATGACTCACTCCCTATGACGATTTTTAAAAAGATGTTTAAATCACTCATAAAGGTTTACTAAAGACATAAACAATACATTATGGGAATGTTCAAATTCACATGACATTTAAAAAAAAAAAAAAAAAAAAAACAGAGGTCAAGATGGGCGCAATAGTTTGTGGTGCTTATAAGCATGGAATACATAAGTGCAGTGGAATTACTGGTAGATTGAGAGACGAAAACCAGTTTATATACAAGTGTAAGAAAATGGAGATGGATGATAGATGTAAATAAAGTATATTTGGATGACTAAACTATTAAGGTTTTGTTACCTTTGTGATATCATTGGAACATAGGGTGGAGCAGGTGCTACTGTGATTGCAAGAGCAAGGAGTAGAGGAAGTAAGCTCAGGAAACTTCTGCCTTTACTAACCAACAGCATTACCATTGTCGACCACAGGAAGAGTCTATCAGGCATGTGTATGCAGTGTGATGATGTATAAGAGTGAAACTTGACCAGTGAGGATTGAGGACATGCATTGCATGGAAAGAAATGATGTGATAATGTTACGATAGATGTATAATGAGGGTCTTTAATGTTATACACTCCTCAAAACCCACTTCCACAACAACCAAGAGCAGGTCACTCCAAACAGACTTTCCCTCATCTATAGACAAGTGGAGATAACTCAACTGTCTTAACTAAGAGGATAACATTTAAGATAAGCTTAGTTGTGACGACCTCAAAGAAAAATTAAATCTAGAGTGTATAGGGAGATATGTGCAGAGCAGACAACTTTGATGGCATGACGATGTTGAAATAACAGATGAGAGTTTTTGGGTTACTAGATGTAGAACAGTTGCGGTAGCAGGTTCAGTTCGTGAGAGAAGGCCAAGGAAAACATGAGAGGAAGTGTAAAACATGAATTTGAAAGAAAGAGGCATAAATAAAGACCTGGCCAAAGATTTATGGAAAACGCCAGGTAGGCATAGAAAGTTTTACTTTATTTTCTGACATTTACAAACATTACAAACATAATTATATGGGGTTTGGCGCTGAGAGCAATTGCGTTTTGGGATCATTCTCTCTCTCTCTAGACACACACACACACACACACACACACACATGTACATATAAAAGAGATAGTATATTATATAGACATCTTTTGTTTCAATATTTACTTTAACAGTGCTCACTAGAGAAGTAGAGCTTCTTAAAAAAAAGTAAAGTGGTCAACTGTAGTCAAGGGTGACCCAAATGCTCTCTTTTTTCTGGCTACTACATCAAGATATAGGGAAGGGCGCAACTCCGTTTCAGGATTATTTCACTTGCCCTCCTCTTATAACACT
Source organism: Euprymna scolopes (assembly GCF_053919585.1). NCBI lineage: Eukaryota > Metazoa > Mollusca > Cephalopoda > Sepiida > Sepiolidae > Euprymna > Euprymna scolopes. The sequence continues at coordinate 150,343,752 of NC_136495.1, read as the reverse complement.
CCAGAAATTGGCCGACGATTACCAACGTGTAGTTAGTGTAAAGAACGCCTCATGAAACATCGAGGAATCAGGCGTGTCATACATGTGAAGAACTAGTTTCAGATCAAAGAATTACTCTCATGGGAAAAAACAAACAAAGAAGAATAAAAACCAGGCACAACCAAAGAGTAGCCATCCAATCTCCAAACCTGATTTGCCCACAAGGCCATGCAACCGTTGTGGCGGACAACATTGGTCCGATAGATGTTTTTACAAAAACAAAATATGCAATGAGTGTGGCAAGAAAGGCCACAAAGCGACGCAAAAGGAACAAGATCGACACAAGGTTCGACAAACAAAATCTGACAGGGAAGCAGAGAAGAACCAGCGGAAATATATCACTGTTAATATCCTCAATAAGATAGTGGAGTTACAGTTGGATTCTAACTCAGACCTGTCCATTATCAACCTACAGACATGGAAAAGGTTGAAGAAACTAATCATGCATAAGATGAGTCAGCTCGAGCCGTGACAGGTGATAAAGTAAAATTTGAGGGAGAGCTGACAGTCCCTGTGACGTTAAATGGCGCTACAAAAAAAGTGAAAGTTTATGTACATAAGACATCTGAAAACCTCTTCAGAACTGATTGGATGGAGCGATTTTAATTGTGGGACCAACCGATGAACAAATTCTGCCATAAGGTAGAAGATTCGTCTACGGGGGCACAACGACTGAAGGAGTAGTTAAAAGTAAAAATTTCCAGAAGCTTTCTCAGCTGGTCTCAGAAAATGTACCAAGGCTATAACCAGGTTTGAACTGAAGGAAAACACTCTACCCATTTTTAAGAAGAAACAAAATGCCCCATTTGCAGTAACTGAGAGAGTCGATAAGGAACTGGATCACCCGGAATACTATCGAAAGTGAGCATTAGTGATTGGGCAGCCTCTACCGTATGTGACCAAAAAGACCAATCAGATTTGTCACATATTTATTTGTTACTGACCTCATCAATTATTCAAATACTGACACCACAACAGTTTTTTCCCCCTATTTTTATCAACTTTTGAAACATACTATTTAAATATTCTTACATTTTGTTTTGTTTTTTATAACCCTGGGCAAAGCCGAGTATCCCTACTAGTCTATACATGAATAGTTCTGGATATTTTTTGACAGGTAACATGTAGGCATATATGATTCATGCTTAAACAAGGAAGCGTTGTTTTCATTATGAAATAAATCAGTTACACACAACTTTCTATGGTTCAAACAAAATTGGTCAGGGATGCGGTATAATATGAGTAATTGAATCATCCATGCATAACTTGATTTAGATATTTTTTTTATTGACAATTTTAAGATCAGTTTTGGTTCAGTTGCAATGTCGTTTAAGACCACTTCAATTTTTACTGTGTCTGAAAGGTAAAAAAAAAAATCTGAACAAAGAATATAATTCAAAGAACAGAAAGTTCTTTAAAAGTGCAAAAGGTCAAGCCTCAAAATATTTCAAAACAATAAAGATCATTGACTTTTTTCAGAAAAACTGTGAAAACATGAGCCACACAATTAGACTTGTTAGTTTACAAAATGTTTTGTGTGGCGTTAAGATCGCGATAGATAGTCTTAAAAATACCAAAAATTGCTCCAATTTTTAATGTCAGTTTTGAGGTTGAAAAAAAAAAAAAAAGAGTTTGAGGTTTAATGCTCACCAAATGACAAAGAACTCATTAAAATTTGCAAAAATTATATAAAAGCAATAAAAATCATTAATCACTATGGCAAAAACGATGTGAAAATCGGGCTCATACTGTAAAGTTATTGGTTTAAAAAGTTTTGAATTGTTTGGAAATTAAACTACTTTAAAATTACCAAAAATTATGTTACTAATACTTGGTATCAATATCAACATAAATGCGTCAGTTTATATATATATATATATATATATATATATATATATATATATATATATATATATAAATACTTCATTTAATCACATAAATTAATATACAAAAGTATAAATTTATGCGTAAACTTTAAGTATTTACTTCAACAGTGCTCAATACGTAGGTAGAGCAAGGTAGTAAGTTATAAAATATATATGGCAGATAAGCTACACAGAATATTCTGCGTTTCATCCATGCTAGGATTCATCAGCCTGATGAATCCTAGTGTGGATGAAACGCGGAATGTTCTGTGTAGCTTAATCGCCATATATATTTTATAACTTACTAATATATATATATATATATAGCACTTTAAAAATAATACATAGAAAACCCATACAGGGCTCCTTTCGCAAACAAACTCATGAGGAGTTAATCATTGGTATAACACAGAAATATAAAACACAAATTAAATTATCACAAAAGAGCAAATACTCAGGGATATATGAGAAAAAACAAACAAATGGGAATTCGTGTTGGGTTACGTTTGGTTTTTGGTATAAAATCTGCATCCCCTGATCATGAAGGATAGTTTGCCATACATCACACAAAGCAATGTTATTTATGAATTCAATTGCCAATGCGCTGCTTGCTATGTGGATCGAGCCTCCTTAAATTGGCAGACACGCATTAACTAGCATATCCCACTCTTCTACTTTGGAATCTGCCAATAGTCAACACCTAATCGAAAATCCAGCTTGTGCTAATGCATAATGGATTATTTTAGAATCTTGCACCGGGCTGATTCTCAAAATCATTTAAAGATTTTGGAGTTAATCTCAGTTATTTCACGTAGACCCTCTCCGTTGACAGAGGAATTTATTAAATCATTAGACTTGCTAAGGGATATATTTTAGTCGTTCCTATACCCCCTCCATCTTTTTTGTACATACATTATAAATAATTGAATATATGTATTATTTTACATGAATTCCCATGCATTTTTTTATTCTCATATATCCCTGAGTATTTGTTCTGTAATAATTTTTTGTGATAATTTGTTTTTTGTATTTCTAAGTTATACCAACGATTAACTCCTGATGAGTTTGTTGGTAAAAGGGGGCCCTAGGGTTTTTCCGTGGATTATTTTTAAAGTGCTATATAAGCTTGGTACTGTAAAAAGTTTATATATATATATATATATATATATATATATAGTAATTTATAAAATATATATGGCGATTAAGCTACACTGAATATTCTGCGTTTCATCCACTATAGGATTCGTCAGGCTTATGTGCGAATTCTGTGGTTGTTTCTTGTTTTTATATATGTTGAGGATTTCACAGAATTCGCGCATAAGCCTGACGAATCCTATAGTGGATGAAACGCAGAATATTCAGTGTAGCTTAATCGCCATATATATTTTATAAATTACTAACTAGCTCTACCTACGTATTGAGCACTTTTGAAGTAAATACTTAAAGTTTACGCATAAATTTAATATACGAAAGTATAGATTTATGTGAGTAAATGAAGTAGTTATATATATATATATTTCCCCAAAACCTCTGGCCTTGATGAAAGGGAGACTAAAACATGCTGTTATGGTTTCAAATAATCTGAAATAACAGCAAGGGATGACTTGATTCCAAATATTTCTCATATATTATATCTCCCTCTTTTGGAAATAGAGTACGATTATGAATGTCTCTAGTGTCAAATAATCTATATACACTGTGAAATTTACTTTATGTATGAAAACAAAAGAAGGGAGATATAACATATGAGAAATATTTGGAATCAAGTCTCCTCTTGCTGTTATTTCAGATCATTTGAAACCATAGCAGCAAATTTTAGTCTCCCCTCCATCAAGGCCAGAGGTTTTGGGGAAATATCAGATATTTTGTAATTCATATGCAAAACTAGGAAAACAAATGATTATAATTGAAGCATTTTATGGCTGTAAAAAAGTGCCAAAAATCGGTTCTGAATGATGGATGATCCTCTTAATTTGTGACTTTAAGGGCAACTGTCACATAGCCTACTACACAATTCAGGTCATTACCTTTCCAATAAGACTTCATTTGTAAAATTCTAATCAACAGATTAGGAACTTATAAAAACTGATATTTGGAACTTATAAAATTATCAAAAACTCATAGCCAAATTGAATATTGAAATGCTCATATATTTGGTTCTATGAGATGAAACTACATGAAAATTTGCAGGCTTTTTGAAGATTATAATATTATTCCATGGTTAAAATTTTATGACAATTGGTAAAAAAAAAAACTATATTTTCAAACCAATAAAATATGCCCAAATTTGCCTAGATTTGTATATATATAGTGTCCTGGCAAGCTAGCTCTAGTTTTGCTGCTTTGGGATGAATTTTGTTTAGTTTTTTTTTGTTTTTTGCTTGGTTGTCTCCCCTGTCAGGCCACTAATATATATATATATATATATATATATATATATATATATATATATATATATATATCAGTAGAATACCAAATTTATAACATAATCAATATTTTGTAATCATACTCCAAAGATTCAGTATCAACAAATATTGTGTACATATGTTTCAGACGTTCACCCCTAACAATATATATCACCACTTGGACATAAGGGGCTACTATTTGGGACCATGTCTATGAAAGATTAATAAGATGTTAGTTTACGTTACATTTAAACTTCTGCATATCAGTACAGTCAGGGAAGCAGGTAGTAGGAAGGAAATTCCAAAGTCTGTTTGAGGGAATAAGCTAATAGAGTAGAAAGGTTTCTAGCATTTAGGGGCCTCAACAGTGAAGGGGTGAGATTTTGTAGCTAATTCGGTTTGTCAGGGATATGTATGTCGAGGGTGGCATAAGTGCAATGAGTTCATCAGAGCACATTCCATTAAAATATTTGTAAAACAGGCACAGAGATGCAACACTGCAGCGATGGGACAGGGGCTTGAGCTTAGTTGACAAAGTGGGACCTATTAGATTGAAAACTCTTTTTTTGGACTCTATCCAAGAGAAAGAGGCTAGTGGTAAATGCTCCAGCCCAGATGTGGCAACAATACTCCATGCATGGGTGAATGATGGCTTTGTAGAGGTACAGGATACTCTCAGGTGTAAGTAGTTTTCTAGCACGATAAAGGGAGCCCACCTTTTTTGCAGCAACCTTCACAATGTCTTCAATGTATTTGTTTCGGTTCATATTGCCTATGAATGCTAGGCTAAAGAGTGTGAAGGAAGAGTTCTCGGTTAGAGTGTTCTTTGTCATGGATATCGGTGGTTGGATAGGCGTCTTGTAATTGTTAAAAGAGAAAAACTTAGTCTTACTAGCATTAAATGTTACCATCCGTTTGCAGCCTAATTTCACTACGGTCTAATAATTACATCCTTAGCATAAAAGATCCTTTATCAACTCCTTAGAGGTCAAGCAATTGAATTGTTAAATGATGGCGGACGCATGAAACAAAGATAACCAACAAAATTAAGAAACTTTTGTTTTATATACTTTTTCCTTTTTGCAAGGCAAGCAGCTGTAATAATTGGATTCGAAAGTCAAGTGTATATATATATTTTTTTTAATATATTTTTTTATATTTTTTTTAATATATTTTTTTATATTTTTTTTTATATATTTTTTATATATATTTTTTATATATATTTTTTTATATATATTTTTATATATATATTTTTTATATATATTTTTTATATATATTTTTTTATATATATTTTTTTTTATATATTTTTTATATAAATTTTTTTATATATTTTTTTATATATTTTTTATATATTTTTTTTTATATATTTTTCAAAAAAGATGGATTTACTCTTAAAAGTATCATCATTCAATACCTGCAAACAAATATATGAAATGCATCATTTTTAAAATGTGAGGTTAGAAAGAACGATCACGTGCGAATTTGTATTTTTTTTTTTAAATAAACAGATATTTATTTATTTAAAGTTAAAATTTTTTGGCTTATAAAAAAAGCCTTCATCAGGATTTTAATAAGCCGAAAATTTTAAACTTTAAATAAATAAATATCTGTTTATTAAAAAAAACATACAAATTCGCACGTGATCGTTCTTTATAACTTCACATTTTAAATTCCATTGTCCCTGTGCTTCTTAAAAGTGGATTAATACTTATACTACACATTCGCGCACGAACAGCGCTTACCACTGGACTTACAATACACAACCACTCTGCTAAACGATACCATGGCACGTAAGAAAAAAAAAAAAATATTGTATTGTTTTTTAAAAAAAAAATCCTGATGAAGGCTTTTTTATAAGCCAAAAATTTAAAACTTTAAATAAATATCTGTTTATCTAAAGGAAATGCAAATTCGCACGTGATCGTTCTTTCTAACCTCACATTTTAAATTCCATTAAAAGTGGATTAATACTTATACTAGCATCATTTTTTTTTATGTTTAATTATCACAATTAGAGTCTCGTCCTCAGTACTTGTATAGATGCAATCCCATATAATCTTAAAACTTCTCATTTAACTACATCCAAATTCCACAAAGAGATTTCATTTTATTGTAAAAATTGTCTGCACTTATTTTCCCCTTTTTGATTGCTATGAACATTTTTTAAAATTAATTCATTTTAAATTTATTAATTTTAATTAATCTTAAAAAGTTATTTAAATAAAACATTTTGTCTCTGAATATCTTTCTAATTCACTTTAATATTGAATTACATTAATATTGAGATACCTTTGAAAATACTTTCCTTTATAACTATAACAATCATTTTTTAAATTATAAATTTAAATATACGGAAATACTTTGGTTTATTTTAATTCTCATTAGCATCTTACGTTATAATATTATGAAATACTGCTCTGTTATAAATCTATTCTAGTTCAATCAAATTTTAAATATTTAATTTATTTTAAATTATCAATATCAATTTTGTTTACTGCAATTAAAATAATATATACTTCTTTATCCTTGTTGGTTACTTATATTTTTTACTGCAAATAAAAAAATAAATAGCGTAGGAAAATATCCAATAGCCAGGTTTAATTTTCGGGGGATTAGTTGAATTATATAGACTTGCGTATTATAATAGTATAAAACTGTGAAAATGCGTTGTCACATAGATGTTTATGCTTTTTTTTTTTTAATTTTCTTCCTTTGAAGATTGCAATGCTGGGTATGGAGCAGTCAAACCAGCTGCCAACATTGCCCTGCTTTTTATTGAAACCAACCGAGAGCTCTTTTTAGTATCCTCGTTATTCCCTTAAGTGCAATTGTCTGAATCTCTTTTGGTTCACCAGGAATATTAGTTAGGTAGGACTTCAAGTTCTTCTTCATAAGCCCTATTCATGTGTTAAACAAACAAGAGGACATCAAATAGCATTTTTTGAGTCTTTGGAATAACTCGACCAAGAATTGAACCCCAGTTTCACAGCCTATTAGCGAACACTCTTACCACTGTGCCAAATGGACCAGTATATAGACTTACACTATATTTACATACATACCAATCAAAATATAAGCACCTTTCACCTCTTAACATTCTCTCCCCTATCACACCTCAAAAAGTGAGTCTGCTTCTTGGAAAAAAGCTTCTCTTGTCTTTTTCTAGAAAACTCCAGAAAAAGATATTTTCACTCAAGGGACCTACTGGAGAGTTAACGTTTCCTTTTTATTCATTAAAAAAAAAAAAAAAAAAAAAAAAAAAAAAACCTGCCAAAACCAAGATCAGAATGTTAAAGACGAATCCAGATGTTATTTGTTGAGTAGAAATAGCAAGGTGAATCAGTGTTGCCCGGTTACAAACAAAAAAATATAGTTTTTTTTTTAAACCTTTCTTGTAATTTTGAATATTATACTATTTTTTTTTGTGTAGGGTATTTTTTCACTAATGAAACACTGTTTATCAAAGCTAAAAGCAATTCAAGGAGTAGGGTTAATAAGATTGACAGATTGAAAGCCGAATGATAAATATTATAAGAGGATTGAAAATGATGAATGGAATGACTTATGATGACAGTTTATAGCAAATATTAATTATTATTTACTCACTAGGTGCACTCTTCCTTTATAGCAAAGTGACAACAAGTCTATAAAGATTTTTGGTACACTTCACTTTTTTTGATAACCATTGTAAGTCATTTTGCATTCTCGCAACAGCTATTTACCATTGAATTCCTGCTGATAATGGTCACTGGCTTTCTCTAGAATTTGAGTGATAATAAGCCTTCTCTAGTTTCTAGTACTCCATACTCTTTCAGTGGAGGCCTGGATAATGCTTTCCCCTCCTTGGTCTTTCCATTCTCCTAGTCTCTTCACAACCATTTTCTGTGGTACTAACCGACACTAGTATCAGTATGCTTTTAAAGATAGATCCCCATAACTATATATATTCTTAAACTACATTATCCAGAGTATTTAAATATGTATATTTCATTTTCATTAAAGAGAGTACACGAATATTGCATGGATGCATGTGCGTTTAGCATTCATGAAAAGAAATGATTTTTTTATTTTATTTTATTTATAACTTATAAAATTTTATCTCGTTCAACCAGATCAGGCTGCCTGAAGATACTGATTCCTGACTAAAAATGCACCAAACATTGATGTTATTTTTTTTCTCTTTGCAAAACTCAATTATGTTTTGCAAAGCAAAAAAAAAAAATTCTTTAAAGCAACCAAACCAAACATGGTGAAGGGTTTGAAGATATAAAGAACTTTAATCACAGTAACCTTTTCCTAAATTATTGGATTGAGCATAAAATAATCCGGAAAGGATTGATATGCCATGAAACCAAATAAGAAAATTTTAGAAATGCTAATATGGAATTCAGGACCTCAAGCAATGTTACAGGAAACACTGTGTTTTGAAGGTTTAAAAATTTACTGAAAATGATTTTGATAAATGCCACGATACTTAAACCATCTCTCATCCAATCGATGCAAAAATATAAATCTAAGGAAAGACAGAGTATACAATGAACAGATGCTAATAATAAAAATAGCTGAAATCTTAAAGATCAACCCACATAAACTGCGAACGTTAACCAGGAATACAAATAAAACAATGGCACAAAATGAAACACCACATGAACCCAAGAGATTTGAAACTGCAAGAAAACTCATTACCCCCCCCCCTCCCGGAAAAAAATGCAATGATTGCGCCATTCTCGACTGATACCACATAAAATGGTTGTAAAGAGCTAAGGAGGATAGAAAGATCGAGGAGGGAGAGCACTAACCAGACCTCCACTGGAAAGTGCACAGAGTACTAGAACCTTGGGAAGGCTTATTGCCATTCAAATCCCGGAGAAAACCAATGATTGTTGTCAGCAAGAAATCAAAGGTAAGCAGTTGTTATGATATCGTCAGTGATGATGACTCATCTGAACACTGCAAGAAGAAAAAAGGAGGAGAAGCGAGAGAAGGAGTAAGAGAAGGAGTAAGAGGTAAATCTTTGTTACCACATAGCATTTAAAAGAAAAAAAATATTTGCAAAACAAACTTCACTTATGACATAGAAAAATAAACCTGACACCTATGAAAATAATTCATGTTGCAATATTTTTGATATACTAGGGGGGTATGATCACAGAAAGTCGTAAGGTTTTACTTATAGACACTAGCAATAGGAACTAACCAATCAAATAGAGCCACGTTCTGCTAGCAACCAATCAGAAACCAGAATAGTTTCATAAAAATATTGAATATTTTAACATTCCAGCACATAATTTTTCTGTGTCAACAATCTTTGCCTGCAAAATTATAAAGTCCTAGATTTATACAGTACAGCTACCAAAAGTTCTTCATCTCCAGGACTTGTACAGTAATAGCTACTCGTCTGAAATTAAGCATGGCTTTCAATTCAAGAAACCAACTGTAAAGATTAGGTTAAAGTAAAAATATCAGTCACTATGCATGATACCAAAATAGATACAAGTTTAATTAACAGATTCGCAGTATTTTTTTAAGGCACCAGTTACAAAATATGTGATGTCACCAGATACGAAAGCGAAATTCCAAAGCTTCCAAAATTTTCCTATTTGCTTCCACTTTTGTTTTTATATGGATTAAAATATAATAGTACTAGCATTTCAGCCCGGCATTGGCCGGGTGTTTGGAGGTATATATTGAGCAAAAAAAAAAAAAAAGTTGTAGTAGGAAGGCAGGCTCGAACTCGTACCATGAAGGAGGAAAAGAACAGGAAAATAAACGTATCGTCTTTGCTGTTACGACCACCGCCAAATCGGAAATGCCTAGACAATCGAAAGGAGAGGATGACTTTCAAAAATATAGGCAAAAAAAGTGACCCCCTCCCCCTGTAGAAAAGTGCCCAGTTGAAGGTGAAGATATTAATGTTTTTAGCCAATTTTTCGATATTTGTCGTCTGAAAGGTCGAACTTTAAAACGATACTGATCTTGGTAAAATCCGTCGCCTCTGTCGAAAGTTTTAGGCAGACATGCAAACATACATACATACATACATATATTTATATATTGATAACTAAAATTTTTTTACCAAAACCGATTAAAAAGCTTTCCCTATCTCTGAATACCCTTTATGTCAAATTTCAAATGTTTAGACCAGAAATTATCTGAGTAATTTGGTAGAGACCGCAGAGGGCAAATGTTTTTTAACTTTGACCCCTATTATGACCCCTTAACATTTATTGTTTTGGGCTCAAATCAAGTTATTAAGTTAGATCCATGTCCAAGGAACCTATACCTAAAATTGAAGTGTTTAGACCCAAAATTGTCAGGAGTTTGATAGAGTTCTCAAAGGTCAAATCGTTGAACTCTGACCCCTTAACAACCAAATTTCTGGCCGAAAACCGATCACATAGATTTTCCCAAATCTCAGTACCCTGTATATCAAATTTCGAGTCTGTAAACTAAAAATTGACAGAGTTATTGCGTAGGGAAATGTACACACACACACACACATTCACTTTTATAGATATATAGATAGATTAAACTGTTATTTAATAGTAATAAATGAATTATTAATAGTATTAGTATTTGTTGCTGAGAACAAGTGGCAACATTTTAATTTATATCTGCTGCTGAGAATGAACATGGTTTCCTTCTAAAAGCTATCTCGAGTAGGATAAAATATATTTCCAAAGAAATTAAATTGAAGTCCACTTTTTGTTAAGAACATGGTGCAATAATAAAAAAAAAATGAAAAATTAGCTAATCAGAATCAAATATCGATCTGCCAGATTCAAAAAATATCAACGACAAAATCAGAGAAATAAACTGACTTTACTTTAATTATATAGAAAAAAGAAAAAGAAATAGACCGGCTTTACATTTTTTTTTATGATATAAGATAATATATATTCCTTGCCTCAAGAATTGAGAAACATTGTTAGATCTTTGGAAAAATTGATGAAAAAAAAATGCGGACAGTGCAGGAACTATTAAATTAGAGACTCTTTTTTTTTTTTAGATCCTGTCTAAAAAGGGAGACTAGTGGTTGATGCACCAGCCTAAATGTGACAATACTTCATAGGTGAATGGTGGCTTTGTAAAGATATAGGATACTAGCAGGTGTGAGAAGCTTTCTAACACAGTAGAAGAAGCCAATTTTTTTTGCAGCAGACTTGGAAAATGTCTTCTATGTATTTGTTCCAATTCATGTTATCTGTGAATGTTAGGTCGAAGACTTTGAATGTTTAGATTCTGAGATAGAGTACTATCAGCCATGGTAATCGATGGTTGAAAGATTTCTTATAGTCGTTAAAGCAAATGACCTTTGTCTTAGCGTTAAATGTTACCATCCGTTTATGACCCCATTCCACTATAGACTGGAGGTTATTTTCTAAGGATTGAGCCATTGTCTTGGATATATGAGCGTTCACACATGTCAAGGTTAGAGCATGGTGTTATCAGCAAATGCACCCATCTCTGACACAATTTCATTAGGAAGGTCGTTAGTGAAAATCTGGAAAAATAAAGGTTCAAGGATCAGACCTTGGAGAACACCTGCTTTAATGTTAGGTTGTTTGGATCTACAGCCATTAAGGACAACCTGGATTTTTCTTTTAGCTAGGAAGGGTTTAATAACATAAAATATTTCTCCAGTAAAAACAACATCATAACCAAATGAAATAGTATGTTATGTACGAAACCATGAACACTTCACAGCTATTCTAGGACAATAAGGAGTATCGTCATGATATGGCATTTGATGTCCGAAGTATGTCCTTCTATATGCAAAGAATTTCCTCAGAATGCTAAATCATCAGGTAAGTGTGAAAAGGAGTTTCAACTACAACAGGTTTTTATAAAAACGGCTTTAAGAAAAATAATGTTTTTCCCTTTCTGTATGCTCTTACTCTTCTGTCAATCTATTTATCCATCAGATATATGTGACTAATTAGTTAAAACTAATGAGATACTATCAAAGTTCTCCCCCCCCCAAAAAAAAGTGTTAGGAAGTAAAAGAAAGAAGAAATAAGTTAATCAACAGAACAAAAGTTTAGGATGTGAGGTTGGTAGAAAGACAATGGGGAAAGTTGTTCACGAAGACACACAAAAAAAAGTTGAAATAGGATTGTTAATCAAGGTGTGGCAGTAAATAGGACAAAAGACCTGACATAGAGGTCGGTATACTTAGAGTTACTTTATGAACAGTTTTAGGGTGGGAGTGAATTATGACAGTTAAGGACAGTTTACATGGAGTCTTGGGACAATTGAAGACATTTTTAAGTTTGGGACAGTTAACAGCAGATTGTGGCACAAAACAGATGAAGAGACGAGTCAACGTCAATAACAAAGAAGCCTCTACAAGCGACTACATTGTGGACGTTAACACTTAGTTATTTTCTACGATGGTGTAACACGTGCAGCCAGAGCCCAACTGATATTTATGGAAGGTGTCGGAGTTTGTGTTTTCTGTGTTGGAGTCTTGTTTCTCTTGCGCTGTTTATTTTTATACTTGTGAACTCATGCTCGCCTCGTTGGTAGTCACCAATGTGAGAGACAAGGATATGGCCAGAATGAGAATGGAAGCTGAAAGAGAAGAAGACTACGGAAACAGGATTGGGGTTGGCGATTGCTGTTGAGCAGGAAAAGCACATGGCGTCACATAAAGACAGCTAAAGAAAACGAAGCTTAGTAAATTAGGTTTGACAGTTTCTTTTCGAAAAACATTCTTCTGATATTTCGGTGCAAACACTGCATTAACTAGGAGGCCGTATGTGCTATTGGATTATGTTTTAGAAGTACCTAAAAAGAAAAGAAGTATATTTATTCATAAAGTGATGTATCAACAGTGATAGGAAAAAATGAATAGATTTCTTGTTTGATATTTGTTCTTTATTAATACGTAGGGTTATATTCAGTTTTTTTTTTTTTTTTTATTTATTCAATTTTCCCCCAAAACAAGGCACAGTGCCACTTTGAAGTAAGGGGCTACTATAGGGAACATAAGTTGCAGGGACATTATGAAGGGAGACGAGCAGCAATATGTCTGTTCACATTACACTTGAACTTCTGCATGTCAGTACAGTTGGGAAAGTAGAATCCCGAAAAGGAGTCCGAAAGTCTACCAGTTCTAGGGAAGAAACTATTGAAGTAGAAGGCTTTCTTACACCTAGGGATCTCTACTGTGTAGGGGTGGGATTTAGCTACTTGTCAGGTTTGTCAGAGATATTTACATCGAGGGGGTACAAGGGCTTGTAGTTCGTCAGAGCATTTACCATTAAAATACTTGTAGAACAGGCAGAGAGATGCAACATTTCGTTGATGGGACAGAGGATGAAGTTTAGATGACAGTTCATAACCTATCAGGTTGGCAACTCTCTTTTGAACTCTGTGTAGGAGTGAGAGACTAGTAGCAGATGCTCAAATGTGACAACAGTACTCCATACATGGGCGAATGGTGGCCTTATAGAGATACAGAATACTTTCAGATGTAAGTAGCTTTCTAGCACGTTAGAGAGAGCCCACCTTCTTTGCAGCAGCCTTGGTAATGCTCTCAATGTATCTGCTTTGTATATGTTACGTCACACTGGTTGACTTCGTGCATTTCAACCTTTCTGTAGGAAATTAGTCTTTTATACCGTTTTATGTTGCTCCTCAATTCAAATCAAATCCATTTTGGACGGTTTTAATGCATTTGGAAAGATTAGATGAGTGAAACATTAAGTTTTGTTAAAGTCCATCAGTTCACGAATTCCAACGATGCCATTTACCTAGAACATTTAATTTTAATGGATTTTTTTTCATTGAAAATAGTTTCACTGTATTTCTCATAAAACTATATAAAAAACAAAACAAAACGTCATGAAGTTAGATACACCGGCGGCAAAAAGAAAGTCCGCACTTGTAAATTTTCAAAAACTGCAAATTTAAGCTAAATTTAATGTAACTGTTTAAACAAACTATACCTCATTTAATTAGCCTTTTATTCTTCTATAATTTTACCTGGTCATATTGGACTTTTAATTGAAATATTCTAGTGTTCACGGCAATTTTAAAAAATAACTTCAAATTGAGAAGACAAAAAGAAAGTTCGCACAATAGAAAAATTATTATTTAAATGTAACTTTAGGATATTAATACAACACAAATACAACAGGAACACAATGAACTAGTTTATATTTAGTAGCATAGCCCTTTTGAAATTTGACAGCCTGCAATCTTTTGGGAATTCATTGAATTAGACTGCAGCAATACACTGGGGAAAGGGCATCCCACTTTTCTTTAATTTTTGTCCAAAGTTCTTCCAAATTTGAAATTTTATCATTGTATAACTGTTGCTTGATGTAAGGTCATACATTTTCAATAGGATTGAGGTCTGGAGATTGTGCAGGCCAATCCAAACATGGAATATCATGCTCTTCCAGGAACCTCTTGAAATTGCCGGCTGTGTGAATGAGAGCATTATTCTGCATGAACATGGGATTATCATCCAAATTCCGACCAAAGTAGGGTAGAAAATGTTCAGTCAACATATTAATGTACTTGGTTGAATGAATTCGACCTTACAAGCGAACTATAAGCCCTGAACCATTGGTACTAATAATGCCCACACCAAAACTGAATCTCCACCACCCTGTAGCATTGAAACTGAGCACCTAGGATTAAATTCTTCATCTTTCCTCCGATGGACGTACTGCCTACCATCACTCCCTAGCCTATTGAACTTGCTTTCGTTGCTAAAAAGCCCTTTTGACCAATATGAAGAGTCATGATCTTTATTGCATCTGATGAAGTCCAGACAGCACTTTCTGTTCTTTACAGAAATCATTGGCTTGTGTCTTGCAACATATCCTCGCAAATTAAATTCCTTTAATCTGTTCTTGACAATAGAAAGAGAGCACTTTTTAATAAGATTGCACTGTTGTTGGATTTGGGGAGTCGTTTCAAATCTGTTTCTTAGGCTGCAGATCTTGATAGCATGGTCTTCCCTATTAGAAGTAACTCTAGTACAACCAGATTTAAGAGCATCACAAACACTGCCAGTGTTTTGGTGCTTTTGCACAGTCTTTCATATCATTTTCTCATCACATTTCAACCTGCGGACGATTTCTTGATTGGATAAACCAGAAAGGTGGAGATTAATGAGCTTCTGACGATCACTAAGAGAAAGTCGTGGCATATGGACTAAATGTTCCGTTGTATAACCTGGAACAACAACAATTACGATTAGAGATGCTTTGTTTTCTCTTGGTGGATATTTAAAACTGATTTAGGGGCGATAATTTAAGCTGGTTTTAAGCAAATTTGTTGCTGCGGACTTTTTTTTTGTCTCCTCAATTTTAAGTTATTTTTTAAATTGACGTGAACACTAGAATATTTCAATTAAAAGTCAAATATGAACAGGTAAAATTATAGAAGAATAAAAGGCGAATCAAATGAGGAATAGTTTGTTTAAGCAGTTACATTAAATTTAGTTTAAATTTGCAGTTTTTGAAAAAATTACAAGTGCGGACTTTCTTTTTGCCAACACTGTATGTTTATATATTTATATGTATAGGATTCACTCTTAGAATAATTAACAGATCATTATGAATTTCAGAACATAGCTGCTAGGTGTGAAGGGTGCAAATGTAGGCTGTATTTAGTTTTAGTTTCATATAAAGGGGGTGGAAACCCGTCATGAAAATTATGATACCTTCGATTTTTGTGAAATTTTAGCAAGAGGTATTAAACATCAGTTTATAAATATTTCCTCAATTTCAGTTTCTTTGGAATATTTAAAATTTTTCAGGCATAGTCATTGGACAAATTCCCTGAATTTCAATTTCTTAAGACTTCTTAAGCTTAAGACATTTTTTAAAATAAAAATTGGAATAAGGATTCTAAACATAGGATTTAATGTCATTATATCTTGATTTTTTGTAAGGTGACATCCAAGTGATGCAAAACTGTCAGGGGAATTAATTTTTATCTGCCCTGGGATGATTATCCTTCTACTAACATGATATACATATTAGTTATTTGTTTTTTAATTAGACTCTTAATAAGAAATCTTGAAAATATATTTCCAATCTTTCTGAAATCAAATATGGTGACATAAGACATTTCCCATGTGCGTTTTGAATTCACTTTTTTTTTTTTCTTTTTTTTTTGGAAAGGGATTACCAATAAACAATAAAATAAGTTTTTTTTTTTTAATTTGTGTTCTTGCAGACTTTATACATTTCTGTTTCTTTTTTTTTCCATTTGTCTCAGAAGAGTTGTTTAATGGTCATCTGCTACTTTACGAAACACATGTAAGACACCCTATAAGAAAAATTCAGGTATTTATTTTAAAAAAATACAAAATAAAAAAAAATAAAAACTTATGAATGTGAATTATCTGCATTTTTTTATTTTTGGAATGATAACCAATTTATATATATATATATATATATATATATATATATATATATATATATATATATATATATACACACACACACACATAAACTCTATTATATTGTCTCTCACTTTCCATTGAAGGAGGATAATTTTTGTCAGTTAATTGAGAGTAAACTCTAGGTTGGAATGTGACACCACCCTTTCAGAGGAGAGAAATATGGGTGCTACTCATCTGTTGGAATGTTCAGATTCTCTCTCTCTCTCTCTCTCTCTCTCTCTCTCTCTCTCTCTCTCTCTCTCTGCCAGCTGGAGAACCACTTGTAGAACCTTTGCATCATAGAACAAAATGACATTGCCATGGCCTTCTCACTTATTTCTTATTTTTATGTATGCAGTTGGGCTGTGACTCAACAATTAATCTATAAACCCTTTACAATGATAAGGCCTTTGTTTTCAAAATGTACAATTCAGCACGTTTGACCTTTTTTTCTTTGTTCTCTCATCAGGGCCGTTTACATTGTTTGCAGAAAACTCTTTTCCTACTTATAGCCCGTTGAAAAAGAGAACAAAATTTAAACCCACCCCCGGAGAGTATCTTTTCGGCTACATGAACGGAATACTGGTCTGAAATAAAAACAAAAATAAAGAAAATAAAAATTAATGACGGTAGAGCTTTGGAGGGTGTGCCTAAGTCTAATATAGGAGCTGTTAAATTTATGAAAACCATTTTCAACTTTTGGTTCTGGTCCAGAATTCACTCTATTTAAAAAAAAAAAAAAAAAAAAAGTAAAAAACAAAAAGAAAAGAAATCTGTATTATGTGCGTACCTGTGATGGAATGAAAATATCATATTCCAAAAACCATGTAAAATTAACAAGTACTTTTACTTTTAACTAAAACAAAAAATCAAATTTTATAAGTAAGAAAGGAACGACTGTCTTGCATCGCCATCTTGAAAATAATTTAAAGAAACAAAGGTAACTCAATAATAATTCAAACTTGTGAATTTTTTTTCTTACTTGAGAGTCATCACTTATCAAGCCTCAAAAGCCACTCAAGGATAAGGGTTAATGAATGTAAGTTGGTATTGTAGTAATCGTTAATGGTGTAAATTTGGTAGAATTTGATTATTCATGGGGACGTTCCAATAAGACCTTAACATTGGATTTGAAGGCTATCATGTTGTATTCAACGGGAAGCGGGCCAGGAGAACAGTGTTCTACAGGCGGGCAGTTCTGGGAAAAAAGCTGTGTTTACTGGATTATATTTAGGCACAGATAGAGGAGTGGGGGAAATCATTTATAATGGTTGTAGCTAGTCGAGGGTTTTAGTGAAAGTTTGGCAAGGGGGAAACCATAGTTTGATGTTCGGTCGAGTATTTGCCATGAAAAAAACGGGAGAGCAGAAACAGACTTGCAATATCTCTTCTGTGTGAAAGAGGTTGCAGGGAAGAGAAAAAGGCATCACCTACTAGGTTTTGAAGCCAGTTTTGAAGGCTGGATAGGCTGCACCGAGCAACTCCTGCTCATATATGGCAACAGTACACCATTTTAGGGCATACCTGGCTCTTATACTGATAGAGGATTGCATCGGCAGTGAGATACCTTCTGAAGTGGTAGAATAATCCAACTGTTTTTCCAGCGATCTTGGCAACAGATTTGATGTATGTGTTCCATTTCAGATAAGGAGTGAAGGTCAGATTTTTGTTGTTACTACAGATTTCCATTAATCGCTTTAAAATAAGTTTCTGTATGAAAATAAAACTACTTAATCAATTTATGTGATTTTTGGAATATAACATTTTTGTTTCGTCATGGGTATGTACATCATACAGATTTTTCTTTGTTTTTGTTTTTTAATATAAAGGAATTCTACACAAGAATGCATTTTGTTTTAGAACCAACTTAAAATAATTTTGGATTATTTTATCAGTTACATCTTTGTTGTATTGACACAGTAAATTAAAATTTATTTAAAGCAAAATACAGTTATTAAAGATGAAAATAATTTTGTTTTAATTATCATTGGTGCTATAAAAAAAAAACAAAAAAAAAACATGATATGTAATCGTTTTTCTAATTTAAAATTCAGTCATTTTTATTTTATTCAAAACATTTAAAAATTGTGAAGCTACTTTATTTTTAAAAAAATTAATAAAAGATAAAATTAATCAAATCTGTCGAATTTTCAAATTCAAAACATATATCCAAAGATTTTAATTAAAAAAAAAAAATATTACAATTGATATTTTTAAAATAAAACGGACAATAATTTTAATTTTTTGAAAAGTTATACTAGTGAAAAGGAAAGACAATCCAAAATTAATGCTTATTTTCAAATAAAACGTCTGTCGTAATTCAAAACACATTCAATAGAGTAACGAATTATTATAACAGAAAACGTTAAATAACAAAACATTTACTGAATTTAATTGAAATTATTAAAAATTTAGCAACAATATTTCAAAATAAATTATTTTTAAAAATTTACAAATAAAATGTAATATCCTATATTTAAAAATAATTATTTTTAAAATTATTCTTTAATAATGAACAAATAAAATATAATCTATATATCTATAAAAGTGAAATTGTCTGTGTGTGTGTTTGTCTGTATGTGTGTGTGTGTGTACACTTCTCTACCAAAATAAATCCTTATAATCGGTTTTCAGCTAGATATTAGCTGTTAAGGGGCCAAAATTCAACGATTCGGCCTTTGAAAACTCTACCAAACACCTCCGTCAATTTTGGGTCTAAACACTTGAAATTTTAGATATAGATTACTTGGACATGGATCAAGCTTTTTAATTTGATTTGAACCTAAAACAGTAAATGTTAAGGGGTCAAAATTGGGGTCAAAATAAAAAAAAATTGACCTCTGCAATCTCTACCAAATAACTTCACCAATTTTTGGCCTAAACATTTGAAATTTTACATAAAGTGTATTCAGACATAAGGCAAGCTTTTTAATCGGCTTTTGGCCGAAAATTTGACTGCCAAGGGGTCAAAGTTCAAAAGATTTGACCTTTGTGATCTCTAGCAAACTATTAAGCCAATTTTGGGTCTAAACATTTGAAATTTTATATAAAGGGTATTCAGACATGCGGCAAGCATTTTAAGCAGTTTTGAGGTGAAAATTTTGTTGCCAAAAGGTCAAATTTTGCAGATTCCATTAAACTCCTCCACCAATTTTGGGTCTAAACACTTGAAATTTTAGATGTAGATAACTTGGACATGGGTCAAACTTTTTATTTTGATTTGAGACTAAAACAATAAATGTTAAGGTCAAAATTGAGGTCAAAGTTTAAAAAAAAAATTACCTCTGCGGTCTCCACCAAATTACTCAGACAATTTCTGGTCTAAACATTTGAAATTTTACATAAAGGGTATTCACACATAGGGCAAGTTATGAACAGTATATAGAACCCAAGCAAAGCTCGGATGAACTAATAGTATAAAATATAAGTTTAGAATATTATGAAATAGATGGAATGTATTTTTATATAACTTTTTCTTTTTTTCGAAAAAGAAATTTCTTTAATTGAATAAAATAAAAATCTTAAGAATTGTAACAGTCATTTTAGAATATTTTGGTATGTACGATTCTTCTTTAATTTCTTAAAAAGCATTAAATTTTGGATTGTCTTCTTTTTACTCTAGTACAACTATTCCGAAAATGAAAACAATACACCTGGCGAGTTAAAGTGCACTTGTGCCGATTTATCTTAGTGTGACATGATGCGGACCGAGCGATGCCGAGTGACCTTGCTAGTCGACACGAATTCAAATGAATTCGCACAGCTGAATTCTAATGATGATGATGATGATGGTATGATGTTGTTTTAAACAGAAATGTCTATGGGATTTTGTCAGAAAGAAAAAAAACAAATAATTGTTCTTATCTTATTGCTTTTGTATATCCGTTAACAACGAAAAGGTTGTTTTTGGGCCCTCTGTTGAGCGATATGAAGAAATCCAGAGATTCTTAAGCTGACAGCTTGGGGTGAGAATCGGGGGTTAGGGGTCGCCGCCAGGCATTGTTCGACCTGGAGGTGACTAATAGCTCCTAATTACATGATAAGTGAACACCTCAGTGCAACAAGGGTTAAAAATGGGGATAGATAAAGCCGAAAGAAGGAGTAGAAATTAGGGAAACAGAGAGAGGGAGGAAATTCAAAAGAGGAAAAAGGAAAGGGAGTACAAATTAATAGGATAAAAGAAGAGAGGGAGAGGAAAGGAAAGAAAGAAAGAATAACTCCAAAAAGGTGGAAGGAGGAACGACTGATTTGATAAAAACCAGACACTTGGCTAATTGAGGTCTCTTTTCGCTGATCCCTTTCTGTGGACTGACGGTAGATGAAGAACGGAGAACTTGGTAAAAGAAACAAAACTGCCAGCCCCCTAAGTTGCATGACTAGGCCAGTGTGTAACTATTATTTGTAAAGTCAAAGACAATAATCAATTCTATGTTAAGAAAAACCAATTAAGTTTTGACTTTCTTTTCTTTGATTGGAACGCCGTTGTGAATGCAATATATTTCTCTGATAGCCCAGGTGACGGTTGGAAGCTGATTTGAAAGCGGAACCGGAGAGCGACCGACGACGGCGAAAATGAATTCGACCACTAGACGAAACCACGGGTAACGCCACAGGTATCGGCTACGGGTGCATTTCAATCACGAGCCTATGCACCTGAGCTGAGCTGCACTGGAGGGGTTACATTAGTTTAAAAAGTAAATTGTTAAGAATCAACTATTTGAATTCATGCATAATTTTTATGAATTCTACTATTCAAGACTGACATTTAAATTTCAACAATTCATTAATAATTAGATTACCATAATTATGTGTATGAAGCCTAATGATGAAGCCTAGTGTTTCCGTGATTTTGAAAACCTGTTTAATAAATATTTTCAAAAGTAAAAAAATAAAAAATAAAATCTAGATTTTTATTTTGTATCCTATATAAATATTTAATGAATATACAAAATATTTTGCGCTTTCATATTGAAGCAGTTAGTTAAAAAAATAGCTGCCAAATATTATCGACTAGCCATGTCTATTTTTTGCAGGAGAACATTTTGTTTTATAAGAAACGAATCCTAAAATCAAACAGTGTTTATTCAAAATTATTTGTAAAATAAAAATGTTAAAAAAAATCTGCAAAAATTAGGCAACGAATTTATAAGTAGATTAATTAATAGATTTCAAAACTGTTCTGTGGGAAGGATTGGTTAAAGAAAAAAATGGCATAGTAAAAATAGCACGAGTAACAAATAGGAAAAAATAGCACGAGGTGAAAATGGCACGAGTTTATCAATTTTGCTAGTTATTTCCTCTAAAGAGAAAGATCTAATTTTTGAAAATATGGAATATATAAAAAATATTTATACTTTTTGTTTAAACTTTTGATGAATTAATAATAATTTGATTTTTAGGTGATTATATAAAAATGTTTCATATTAGCAGTTATTTGGACCAGATTAGTAATTTTAAAAACAAATTATAGGTAAGTACATTGTATATATAATAATTTGATAATAATTTAATAATAATAATTTAATAATAATTTAATAATAATAATTCAATAATAATTTAATAATAATAATTTGATAATAATATAATAATAATAATTTGATAATAATATAATAATAATAATTTGATAATAATTTAATAATAATAATTTAATAATTTAATAATAATAATTTGATAATAATTTAATAATAATAATTTGATAATAATTTAATAATAATAATTTGATAATAATTTAATAATAATTTAATAATAATAATTTAATAATAATTTAATAATAATAATTTGATAATAATATAATAATAATAATTTGATAATAATTTAATAATAATAATTTAATAATTTAATAATAATAATTTGATAATAATTTAATAATAATAATTTGATAATAATTTAATAATAATAATTTGATAATAATTTAATAATAATTTAATAATAATAATTTAATAATAATTTAATAATAATAATTTGATAATAATAATTTGATAATAATAATTTGATAATAATTTAATAATAATTTAATAATAATAATTTAATAATAATTTAATAATAATAATTTGATAATAATAATTTGATAATAATTTAATAATAATAATTTAATAATAATAATTTGATAATAATTTAATAATAATAATAATTTGATAATAATTCAATAATAATTTGATTTTGATTTTTCATCATTTCAATTTGTTTAATATTAATGCTTTATCTACAATATTGAGCACCCTTTTATCACGATAGGATCTAATACCAAATATTTATATTATTCAATTCATATATAACTAGATGTACCTACCTGTTGTTGGTTTGGATGCAGTGAAGTCAATTCACTTTTTACCCGTTTGCACATTTTAAAACTTATAGTAAACAAGTATTATATTCTTCAATTTAAAATGTATCAACCTCTTTATTGATTTTTATTTTTAAATTCTCCAGAATAAAAACTCGATTAAACCTAGAACCCCATCTTCCAGCGTAGACCCCTACTACCAGGTCTCCTTCTCCAATATCAGGGGTCTACGTTCCAACCTTCCAGAGGTTGAAACCCAATTACAGGAGACGAAACCGGACATATTATTTCTATGTGAAACTGGAATAGGGCCGACCACTTCCCTAGATGAGTTCATAATGCATGGATACTCCAATTTAACAGCTAAATCTGACTCCCAACATCGCCATGGGCATGGAATATGTGCCTACATTAAGGATGGCTTCCCATGTGGCAGGGATATCTCTAGAGAAGATCCTAATTTACCCTATATGTGCTTCAGGGTTGCACTTGCTAACACCACTGCATTTATATTTGCCCTCTATAGGCCCCACAACAGCGGAGTTACTATCTTTAAGAGCATATCTGAGAAAATAGACCACATACTGTCTTCACATCCCTCGGCTAACATCCACATCTGTGGTGACTTCAATGTCCATAACGTGGAATGGCTGACCCATTCAAATAAGACAGATGATGAGGGGAGGTTTTGTCATGATTTTGCCATTGCTTATGACCTCACTCAGATTGTTCGCGAACCCACCCGTGTGCCCGATACACCCAATCAATATGCAAGCCTCTTAGACCTTTTTCTTTCAACTTCCCCTGAGCTATGTTCATGTACCGTTCATTCTCCTTTAGGATCCTCCGACCACTCCGTCGTATCAGTTAAGATAAAAACAAAATGTAAGAAGCCATCAGACGTACCCCTCCACCGTACTGTATACCGATACTCTATGGCTGACTGGGATAGCTTCCGTACATTCATATCTGATTTACCTCTGCACTCCATGTTTAAAAAGGAAGTGTCCTCTATAGTATCAGATCTGACCGAATGGTAATTGTAGGCATAGACCAATTCATACCATCAAAAAAATTCCAACAAAAACCTAACAGCCAGCCATGGTTCTCCCCAGAATGTGCTGCTGCTATCGCGCACAGAAATCACTTTTTCCATAACTACCAACGTAATAGATGCACTGAGACTAAAGCTGCTTTCAGGACTGCCAGCAACCACTGTAAAAGAGTAATAAAAAATGCAAGAGAGCTATATGCCCAGTCTGTTAAATCCAAGGTAGCTGATCAACGGCTTGGTTCCCACCAGTTTTGGCAAATAACAAATAGGATCCTGAACAGAAGTGTGCGTTCTATCCCAACCATTATCAATGGACCAGAGGTTATCTCGTCAGCGTCAGACAAGGCAAAACTATTTGCAAAGAACTTTGCAGCTAATTCTACCCTATGCGACGAAGGCCATCAACTCCCCATATTTCCTCCTATAACACAGAACAAGCTAGGTAATATACAAATATCCGTGCATGAGGTCGCCAAGCTAATAAAAAACCTAGATTCCAGTAAAGCAACTGGCCCTGATGGCATCCCAATTATAGTGTTAAAAAAGCTTCAACCAGAACTTGCTCCCATACTTACGAAACTATTTAAGCGCTGCCTTAAGGAGAAGTGCTTTCCGACCCCCTGGAAGACCTCATCAGTTTGCCCTGTATTTAAGAATTCAGGTGATAAGTCATCTCCCTCTCAATACAGACCAATAAGTCTTCTCTGTGTTATGAGTAAGTTACTGGAATCAATATTAAATAGAGAAATAGTCAACCACCTCAGCAGAAACAACCTTCTTAGTGACACACAATATAGTTTCCGCTCTGCAAGATCTACCGCAGATGTGCTGACGGTTATATCCCACAGGGTTAGTGAATCTCTTGACAAAGGCTTCCTTTCTAGGGCAATTGCTCTTGACATATCAAAGGCCTTTGACAAAGTATGGCATAAGGGTCTACTTCACAAGATTTCCAGCTACAGTATAACTGGAAATGTTTTCTCAATCATTAAATCATTTCTCTCCGATAGGCTCATAAGAGTAGTGGTAGATGGACAAAAATCGGAGGCCTGCAATATAAATGCTGGAGTCCCTCAGGGGTCAATCCTCGGCCCAACTCTCTTCCTGATCTACATCAATGACCTCCCTAAACACATACTTAAATCATTCGTTGACATCTATGCTGATGACACGACCATCTACGGCAACACATCAAAGGCTGTAAATGACAAAGTTCTCTCGGATTCTCTCTCCTCTGATCTCGAGCGCGTGGTTCAGTGGGGGAAGATGTGGCTAGTTACCTTTAATGCATCTAAAACCAAACTCCTATCCTTACATCATCAACGCTCTGATCCCCAGCTGGCATCAATTGTGATGGATGGCTCTCGTCTGGGTGAGGCCCCGTGTTTTGACAAGCTTCTGGGTTTGACCTTTACTCCTGATCTGAAATGGAACACGTACATCAAGTCTGTTGCCAAGGTCGCAGGAAAGATGGTGGGATCCTTCTACCGCTCCAGAAGATATCTCACTACTGATGCAATTCTCTATCTTTATAAAAGCCAAGTACGGCCAAGGATGGAATACTGTTGCCATATCTTGGCAGGAGCTGCCAAAAACAGCCTATCATGCCTTGACAGAGTACAAAATAGACTTCGTGGTTTAGTGGGGGATGCCCTTTTCTCTACCCTGCAACCCCTCTCCCACAGAAGAGACGTTGCGAGCCTATCCTTGTTTTATCGTTATTTTCATGGCAGGTGCTCGTCTGAACTCCAATCCCTGGTCCCCCCTCGCCAAACTTTCACGAAAAACACCCGTCTAGCTGAATCCACTGTGAAAAATTTCCCCCACTCTATATCTGTGCCTAAATCAAAACGCGGATTTCATGAGCAAAGCTTCTTTCTTAGAACTGCACGCCTGTGGAACTCTGTTCCGTCTGCCTGCTTCCCTCCGGACTACAACTTGGATGTCTTCAAGTCTAATGTTAACAAATTCCTAATGAACCGCCCCCCTAATTAAACACTTCATAAAATCTCCTCACTAACGTGATGTACTTGCAATAACCCTTATCCCTGAGTGGCTTCTGGGCCTTAATAAGTGGTGATCACTGTGTAAAAAAAAAAAAAAAAAAAAAAAGGTGATTATATAAAAATGTTTCATATTAGCAGTCATTTCGACCAGATTAACTAATTTTAAAAACAAATTATAAGTAAGTACATTATATATATATATTGTCAATAACACGGTACAACAATAACAAATGAATATTAGAAACGAGATTTGATTTGTTGGTTTTAATGCAATTTGGGCCTTATTCGACAAGATAATTTTATATGTTAGATTATATATGTAATGTAAAAATGTCATATGAGTGTTGATATATAACATAAAATTGCAGCAACCAGTCTATACTGTTTAGCACTAGCTATATGAGAAGCTTATGAAAAACTATCTCTGGCAACAATGTGCCCATTCCGATTTTCTAAGATAAACAGCTATCAGATTTATCGGAATGGCATTTAGCATAGATTTTTATGAAAAAGAATACGGCAATATTTAGGAGAGAGAGAGGGGGGGGAGTATCCAAGTCACCGAGTCATATTTTGAATCTAACAGATTTTGACAGGCTTTTATGGGTAGGAGAAGAAGGTTGGTGATGCTTCTTTTTTTTTTTGCGTTTTATGGAGAATATGATTCTACTTACATCATTCTGTCAGCTGCTACAAATCCAGTAATCTTGAATTATGGATATAAACCTATAGCTTTGATTCAGGATAGAGTCAGACTTTTCAACTGCTCCTTAACCATGAAGCAAAGTGTGATAACTGTTCTGATAGAACAGTTCATCTTTTCTGACCTCAGACAATTCATTTTTTCCCCCACAATCTAGAGTGCCCCTTTTTCGGGTGCTGAATGTCCTCTCATATTAAAAACCTACCTTGTATTTAATTCTATCCTCGTTGAGAGGCAAGTAAATAGGGACTTTTAATATTAAGTTAGTTGAAATTGGTTTTAGGGATTAAGTGCAGAGTGTTAGCAAGCTTGATAGACAGGATTTGACCTCAGGGTTAGTGTAGCCTGATATAAGGGAGAAGACAGTGGGATTGGCTGACCTAGTTCAGTGACAAGGGAGGGACACAAACAGATAAATATATAGATTTGAATCAAAATATATAGATTTGTATCAGTTCAAGTTAGAATTCCGAAGCAAATAGTCATTATGCAGAGCTTGAATAAGTAGGTTCAAAAACAACTCTTACTTAAGGAAATGGAAACATATAATTCAGAAGAGTGAGCCAGACTAAAGGTTAAATTGCCATTGTTCTCTTTCTTTCTTATGTAAGGTTTGGCGATCAGCCAAGAAGAAACAGATCATGAAGGCATGAAAAGAAACGTGCATCCATTGAAATTGAAGAGCTGCAAAACAAGACTGGCTAAAAGAAAACTGTTGGACTGGCGGAGGTATGTGCTCTAGTGAGTGCCATTCTGAGAATTATTGTGAACTAGGTGTCAAATTCGATGGTGAATTAAGTCAATGTAAAACAGAAATAAAAATTATCACTTTTGAATGTGCGTTTCCACTTTTTCCACTTAAAGAAATTCTTTAAAAGTTATAACCGTGTACAGTTCTCCAACTCTTCAGAACACTAACCCAGTCTAATAATACTAAAGTGGCAATGGCATATACGAAGGGTGTTCAATAAATACCCTTGTGCCGGTGAATCTCTCATCACTATTCTATCCTGGTCCCAGAATACTGTGAGCATGGCTTTGCCAGTGGCAAGCTGCACCCTTGCTTTCTTTAGAAGTGGTGAATCCAAATGCTTCCAATGATTGGCCTTTGGTCTTTTGATTGTAGCGATAGATAGCTTTTCATCCTGTGTAATCAGTCTTTTGAAAAAAAAACAGACTCATCTTCTTGGTACATCTCCAAATTCATTGTTGAGCACAACATATTTTCACTTTTGGAAAGATGTCAGCAACTTGGGAATCCATTTGGCAGACATGTTATGCATATGCAAATATTCATGAATGATGGTTTCCACAGACTGTACTAATCTTGACATCTCGGAATATATGACGAATAGTCAGGCATCGATCTTTCAAATTGGCAGCATTAACTTGACTGACAGATGCCTCATTAATGGCAGAAGGAATACTCAAATTTGTTTTAAAATGATTTTCTTATTTTTTTTAAATAATACTACTTGATGAATTTACATGAGTCTTCGAATTTAATATTTTCTTTCTAGCACAGATACATACATCATACAGATTTTCTTTATTTTTGTTGTTTTTTTTTTAATATAGGAGGAATTCTCGACAAACCCCTTTTTTTTCTAAGATCTTCACCCGGGCAATGGTGGCTAAATATAGCTAGTAATAAATAAAGCAAAATAATCCGCAGTGGCTTCTAAAAAGGAGTAATCCAACACTATCAATGCAGTTAAAGTATATATTAAGTTGGTGTAAAAATAATGTTTTTTGATGTTCAACTTCAAAAGATCATAACTCCTTTCATAATAAACTTTATTAATCGAAATAAGAAACATTAGAATCGACACATTTTTTCCAACGAGAAACAAGTTTATTTATCCCATTAGCATAGAAATCCGGGGTTCTGGAAGCGATGAAGTCATTGGAGGCTGATTTGGCATCATCTCAGCTTTTGAAGCATTTTTTGCGCAGGAAGTTGTCAAGATGCTTAAAAAAGTGATAATCGGTGCGTGAGAAGTCCGGTGAATATGGTGGATGAGGCAGAGTCTCGTAGCCCAATTCATTTAGCTTTTGCAGGGCCAGTTGAGCAACATGCAGGCAAGTATTGTCATGGAGGAGAATTGGTCCCTTCATATTGACTAATCTTGGGCACATACGTTGGAGCTTCTGGTGTATTTAGTCAATTTGTTGGCAGTACTTCTCTGCCGTAATTGTTTCGCCCAGATTCAAGAAGCTGTGATAGATGAAATCAGCCGAAGACCACCAAAGAGTCATTATAACCTTTTTTGGTGCAATTTCGGCTTCGGGAAATGTTGTGGAGCTTCTCTGGCATCCAACCACTGAGCTGAATGTTGCTTGTTGTCATAGAAGACACCTCAAAATGACATTTTTTTTTTTGATTATCGTTCAATTTATGTAGAACCCATTCATCCAACTTTTTTAATTTCCCTACTTGTTTTAAATGGCGAACGACTGTTGAGTGGTCAACATCAAGTTCAATAGCAACTTTTTGTGTAGTTTTGCGAGGATCGGCTTCAATTAAGGCTTTCAAATGTTTGTCATCAACCGCAGTCAACCGGCTACAACCGTCTTCATCTTCAAGTCTCTCATCACCATTGCGAAATTTCTTGAGCCACTGTTCCTAGGCCAAACCCATCATTGATATCACGAGCTATCTTGGCAGCGAGTTTGAACTGGAACAAGAAAATTGTGCGAATTTGAATTTTGTCCATGCTGTTGAAAAGCCTGAAAAAAAAAAAAAATAATAAATGAAGAGACTGAGAACGGTAACGAATAACACAAATCGCTTCAAATGATAACATGGCTCTCTCTCTCTCTATATATATATATATATATATATTATATATATATATATATATATATATATATATCAATTAATTAATTCAGAAGTAACATATGTGAGAAAACGACACTTTTTTTTTGCACCAACCTAATAGATCCACTCATAGCCGATGCTATTCAAACTCAACAGACCTCCAAGTCAGGATAAACCAGTTTATATGAATAACATCTCAGCTTTTTGGCTAAGTTTTGTTCTTGGCCTCTCCCATGATTAATTTCTCTTAGGACACCACCCACTCTCAAAAATGCGTTCCCTGTTTTCTTTTTTTTTCCCCCCTTAGATCCAACTTCCACATAAAGATTGTCCTGCTTGTTTACGTTTCTGAACAAACCAGAAAACAGTGAGTAGTCTATTCTTTCAAAAAGGTTGAAAGGGTCTAATTAAATCATTCTACTTAAATCATTCGTTGATCTATGCTGATGACACAACCATCTATGGCAACACATCAAAGGCCGTAAATGACAAAGTTCTTTCTGATTCTCTCTCCTCTGATCTTGAGCATGTGGTACAGTGGGGGAATAGGTGGCTGGTTACTTTTAATGCATCCAAAACCAAACTTCTATCTTTACATCATCAACACTCTGATCCCAATCTGGCATCAATTGAAATGGATGGCTCTTGTCTTAGGGAGGCTCCATGCTTTGACAAGCTTCTAGGTTTGACCTTTACTC
Organism: Euprymna scolopes; assembly: GCF_053919585.1. Classification (NCBI taxonomy): domain Eukaryota; kingdom Metazoa; phylum Mollusca; class Cephalopoda; order Sepiida; family Sepiolidae; genus Euprymna; species Euprymna scolopes. The sequence goes on along the minus strand of NC_136495.1, from coordinate 150,313,469 downwards.
CTGATCTGAAACACGTACATCAGGTCTGTTGCCAAGGACGCTGGGAAAATGGTGGGATCGTTCCACTGCTCCAGAAGATATCTCACTACTGATGCAATTCTCTATCTATATAAAAGCCAAGTATGTCCAAGGATGGAGTACTGTTGCCACATCTGGGCAGGAGCTGCTAAAATAGCCTATTTTGCCTTGACAGAGTACAAAATAGACTTCGTGGCTTAATGGGGGATGCCCTTTCCTCTTTCCTGAAGCCTCTCTCCCACAGAAGAGACTGTATTTGTTTTATCATTATTTCCATGGCAAGTGCTCGTCTGAGCTCCAATCTCTGGTCCCCCGTCGCCAATCTTTCATGAAAAACACCCGTCTAGCTGAAACTACTGTCATTAATTTTCTCCACTCTTTATCTGTGCCTAAACACAGATTCCATGAACAGAGATCCTTTCTTAGAAGTGCACGACTGTGGAACTCTCTTCAGTTTGCCTGTTTCCCACCTGACTACAACTTGGATGTCTTCAAGTCCAACATAAACAAATTCCTGACAAATCGCCCCTGTAGTAAGACACTCTATGAAATCTCCAATACTAATGATTACTACGATACTATCCCATTGATTATTGTACACGCAATAACCCTTATCCCCGAGTGGCTTCCGGGCCTTGATAAGTGGTGACCTCCATGTAAAAAAAAAAAAAAATTAACCATTATTTTTTTTTTTCACTTTTTTCCCTCCCCCCGTCGTTTCATTCCAATGAAATTCTTGTTTATATGTATATTTATGGACAATAAAATTTCAAATTAATTTGGAGACATCTTAAGATACCTTATAATATAAATGTGGTATTGCAGTGACTGAGATAATTCTAATTAGGAATAGGATAGACATTTGTTAGTATTTATGACCAAGGATGACCAACGACACCCATTTCCCACCCGCACTTGTGAATGACCTTGTGCCTAATTTATTGTTAATGTAATTTTGTATTTATTTCTGCAAGTAAATATATTACAAAGTGTAGTATCTGTTCTGATGCTATACATATCTTTTTGTCCTCGGTAGTAAAAGAGAAATCCTTCTAGATTGAATCAATTTTTTTTCCAATCCAAAGTGCCCCTTTTGGGGGGGGGGGGCTGGATTTTCCCCACATTAAAAACTGAACTTTTGTCTCACTTTGCCTTCATAGGGAAGCAAGTAAATAGGAACAAGCATTTTATCTACAATTCCAGGCTAGACTGGAAGATGATAAAGAATTTCTTGGAATGTTATAAAATGTTTTAGGCAGCATAATATCAGCATCACATGTAACATTTGTGAAATTTTAATAACACGCATCAGACATCGATTAATAAATATTTCTCATATTTCAGTTTCTAAAGAGCAGAATATGACCATAAACTCCAATTTGAGAATTCAGATATTTCAGATTTGCATTAATCTTGATCAACAGTCATTAAACACCAACTAAGTAAGATTCCTTGGAATTCGGTTTCTCCTTATGATTCTTTAAGCTTAAGTTTTAAATTTTACACATTTTCTAGAATCAAAATCATGTACTGAATTTTAATCGAAATTGGAATTAGGATTCTAGACATAAAGTTTAGTAGGATTATATCTTGTTTTAATTTTTCTAAGAGGCCATAAAAGTGGTGTAAAACTGTTCTGTTTAAATTATTAATTTCCCCCATCCTGGGACGAGTATTCTTCAAGTGGTTACATAAGTTTTGCTGTGAGCTTTATTTTCAGGTATAAAAAGAAGTCATGTTTGGTCATTAATGCAGGTGCGAAAATAATTAAAAAACAGTTGGGGGGGAAAAAACGAGAGAGAGAGAGAGAGAGAGAGAGAGAGAGAGAGAGAGAGAGAGAGAGAGAGAAATGTAAATATCATAAAAAAGTAAACAGCTATAGCGAATTTATCCTTTCATCCCAACAAAAAGAAAACAATTTATGAAACCAAATGCAGACAGTTACTTATAATATGAGCATATTCATCCAATTAAGTCATGCACAAAGTAAAAAAAAAAAATGAATAAAAAAAATGAATAAAAAAAAAATGAATAAAAAAAAATGAATGGTTTACATAAAGAGAAAAAAATGTGTTTTCTTATTTTTCTGAAAGAATATATTTTAATGCTCATGAATCATCACTTACCAAGGTCAAAGGCCACTTGAGAATAAACGTTCGTAAGATTGTCAGAGAGAAGCTATTTGCATCCAATATTTTTATAAATAAAGATTATAATATCATCATCTTAACAAAATTAGTTATAATTTTATAAGAATTTGGTTAAATTAATAGTTTAATGTGTAAACGATTCCATAATAATTAAATTTGACTTTCAAAATGTCGATTTTTTAAAAAAATAATAATTTAGTAAAAAAAAAAAATAAAGCTAAAAAAATTTGTTTTAAAAAGTGAAACAAATGTGATCTGATCATTTGCCAAGGAGTGCAACTTGGTCTTTGTGCCATGTGGATGTTTTTAGAAGAACTGTTACATTCTGGCACAGCATGACTAGTTCCCTGGTTGTAAACGGTAGGTACACCCACTTATAAACGAAGGGATCACTCTATCACTTGTAAGCTTGATGGGACTTTCGGTGTCATTAATTCTGTTCAGAGAATTAATTATCTGGACTGGAACCATCAGCTAAAGTTGAACGCCTGACTAAAAAGGAGTGAAGAAACTATATTCTTATATAAAAAAATATAATTTATTTTTACACTTTAGCTTCCAAAGAAACATAATAGCTTAAAAGCCACCAGAGTTGGAGTTGTACTACCAACCATCGCCCACAAAGTCGAAACTCCAAATCTTCTCATTTGTAGTGATAAAAATGAGAGAGAGAGAGATAGAGAGAGAGAGAGAGAGAGAGAGAGAGAGAGAGAGAGAGAGAGAGAGAGAAACATGAATACATATAAATAAGAAAGAACAGATAAAAATTTAATTCCCAGGTGACAAGTTCACAGAGTTTAGCCTTACTGACCTTTCAGCAGTATTTTCAAGCCTTTAATTTTATAAATATCCATAAAACTTAGCTAAGATCAAATCTGATTGATGACATACTTTTTGTCACCAAGTTGTCTCTACCAGATTCTAATATCACATTAAATTTACTCGTCTCCCCCCCCCCAAATACGGAGAAAGTCAGGCACAAGGCTTTTAAGTGTGAAGAGTTCCGGCTCCTCCAAGGGTGCTTATCATTGTGCCACAAAAAAATAAAAGCAGTAAGCAACGTAACAGTCTATATAAGAAAACTGTCAAGCTATTTACATTCAAATGTAACATTCTAGATTCATTTTTTTTAAGTCTATTAAATGTATCTTTTGGATTATCAAGACTACGTTTCTCATCTTATATGTTATTCTCACAACGTTTCAGCCAATGTAACCTCTGACTTTCTTTTGGTACACATAGTCAAACTTGAGAATTCATATAGAATTCTAACCCGAACCCTCTACAGGAGTAGGTTTCTCTCATTCTATCAGTCATGACTCACTACGAATTCTTAAGTGATTCCTAACTGTATTTTTAGTGTTGCTTGTGCTGGGGATTGAACCTTAAACCTCCAGCAAGCTGTCACTTAGATTATTACTTAGCACTTATATTTGTTGCGTCACTGGTTCTAGCAGAAAAAATTGCATATATATTCCCGAGTTTGATAAGATACACCTGAAGAAGGTCAAATGTCAAATCAGTCGTAACGTTGTGGAAATAACAATCCAGATGAAAAACAGTCTGAATAATCCAAATAATATAAATTATTAATCCTTATCTTAAAACAAAGAATATTATAATTTAAAACCAGTTTATTTAATTATGTTAAATCATATCTAACAGTACAGCTATATTATTTTTGTTAATTTAAAATATTATATTTGGTTTATTATCACACAGTATTTAAAATTAGATCGTTATTTTAGTTAGAGATTTATGATCGTTAAATTACATTTAACTTTAATGGTGGTATCTGCAATGTAATTTATTTTTTTGCCATCATTCGGTGGTCAGTGGTAGTACGGCGATTACATATGCAAAACCTGAGCTCAGAGTGTGATGTTCACGTTTGATTGAGGCTATTGTATCACGTTCATAAATAGCAAATAAATACATCTGCACTCATTCTTGTTGTGGATTGAATAGCAGGGTAGACTGAACACCAGAGCTTTGGTATAAAAACAGGTCCTTGAGAAATAAAATTCAGAAATAGCACTAGCATGCTAAATACTAAGTGTGACAATTTGTTTATGTCTGGGAGAGAGAAAAATGGTGGGAAGAATTCAAATTTTGAAAACAAAAACAAGAGTTCGCCAAACTTGGGGGGAACTGTGACGTGGGGAGGAAGGCGAAACTTACTCTAAATTAAGAATGTTCTCACCAATCATTTGACCAATAGAAAACAAAGATATGAGTGTCGATTATTGATTTTCATTTGTGTTTCAGATATAAAATTGGTTAATGAATTCACAGGAAAGTAAAAGGCAAAAATTATTTGACATACTTGGCAGAAATATTTACTGAAAGAGTATCGCCATTACAGCGCTTTTTTTGTGTGTGTGTGTGTGTGTGTGTGTGTGTGTGTGTGTGTGTGTGTGTGTGTGTGTGTGTGTGTGTGTGTGTGTGTGTGTCACGGTGCGCTTGTCTAAAAGGCAGCCAGTACAAGTTTTGTGACTGCTTTTTTTTTTTTTTTTTTTTATACATAATATCACAGATGACATGCTGATTGGGGAAGTCAATCATTGGTTGATTTAGTCACATGATCACTCATATAAAAGTTGTGATTTCTTCTTATCCCTTTTCAGTTTAATCTTACAAAACAATTGTTGTTCACTTCTCCTGTCTCATCCAGACCAGTTCTGTGAGATATGGTCAGTTTCTTAACCTAAACACATCAGTTCTATGACATATGGTCAGTCTCCTGATATTAACAAATTAGTTCTGTGATATGTGGTCAGTGTCCTAACCTAAATAGATCAAAGTGGTCAGTGTCCTAACCTAAATAGATCAAAGTGGTCAGTGTCCTAACCTAAATAGATCAATTCTGTGACAAGTGGTTAGTGTCCTAACCTAAATAGATCAATTCTGTGACAAGTGGTCAGTCTCCTAATGTTAACAGATCAGTTCTGTGACATGTGGTCAGTCTCATAACCTTAACAGATCAGTTTAATGGCATGTAGTCAGTCTCTTCGCTTAAAAGGACCAGTTCTACAAACATATGATCAGTTTCCTATCCCGAACCACTCAGTTCTCTTACATGTAGTCAGTCTCTTCACCTCAACAAACTAGTTCAGTGATGTGATCAGTTTTTCCACCTGAACAGATTAGTTCTGTCAACATCTGATTAGTCTCTGTCCTAATTAACCAAGTTTAATTCGTACAAAGTGTTTAAAAAAACTAGTTTGTTTTTATGATTAAATTACAATTTAAAAGACAACAATATATCATTTTATTTGGAAAGTATATGCATGTCTGTCTTTCTAGTATTCAGAAAATTAATCTATATTTTAAACACTGACTGCACCTATCAATTATTGCCTGAAAATGAAAAAAAAATTATTTATTAAAAAAAAAATTCAAAGTAGATTTGGTGGCTTGAATCTTATAAGCAAAATATTTTCATGAAACAAAGTTTTAAAAAGTTTATTTTAGTAATTAACATTAATCGATTATCAATAAATAAAATAATAATGTGGAATTATTCTGGAAACTTCCATTTAATGTTTAAAATATGTTTTTAGATATTTATTTGTGCAGATGTGAAGAGAAGAAGAAGAAATAATAACTAGCGGTACCTGTGGAAATTCCACAGGGGACTCATTCATATGTAATATATTGATGTTGGCATTCTGTAGATGTTTAGCGTGAATGGAGACACGCTGATATTATTGTAGCTCTTTTGTTAAAACTGCAAAAGTATTATCTAAGCTAGCAGGGATGCTCGGCATAGCCCGGTCGTAAAGTATGCTTGAATATCATATTTTAATTCTTGCAGATTTCATATATATTATTATAGAGTTAATATCGATTTTTATATATTATAAAGTTGTGATTTCAAAAATGAAAAATATATCCATAGGACTTGATACAGCTTGAATTGAAACCAAAACATATCATATGCAGGGCTCTGAAATTGATAGCTTAAATGCTCTATTCTAATGTCTGAGCGGTTAGAATCAGGTGACGTTCATCGCTAAAAGATGGCCACCATTTTAATAAGGAGACAAGATTTTAATATTTGGTTATAAGATTGTTTGCTCTTTTTGATATCTAATTTCTGCTCTGCAGATGGGACGACAGTGACAAGCAAGATATGGTCTCTTCTGATAAACAATTATCTTCCTTCCAGATAAGGTGAAAGCCCCTCCCTTCCCTTTCCCATGTTAACAATGGCTTTCTTGTCTGCATGATCATGCCTAATTATCCAGTCACAAATGGATAGCAAAAATCAGAAATCAAAAAGAACAATTTCGACTTGAAACACATAATTCCGAAGTTATTTCATCTATTCCACAAATTTCGCAAAGCCCTCCTTCCCTTATACCATTTTAAGAATGACTTTCTTGTTCACTTGACCATGCCTAATTATTCAGGCAAATAAAATGCAGAAACCGGAAGTAAAAAAAAGAGCAGACAATCTTGACTGTAACTGAAAATATTTTTTTGCTTGTTTTCTGCATTTCATCATGTATCACACTTTTTTCTTTTTGAGTCGGCCTGTATAAACAAACGTTAAACCGACTCTTAAGATGATGACTGATGTATTTGGGGTTTTGACCGCTAGCAACTTTTTAAGGGAGTCTTTGAAAAAGCATAACCAACCGCACTAAAATGTCCTTTTTTTCACTTCTGATTTGAATGAGATTAAATCATAATCAATATATTTTGGATTTCTTTGAAATATTTGGAACATCTGATATATTTGTTTCGTTTCATTCACTAACTTGCTAGCCGGTCTTGTAAGTTCGCTTTCACTTTACAAAGTTCGCTATTTGAAACATCTAAGATAAAACATTTCATTTATAACTTCGTTGTAAACATGAAACAAAGTCTCTCTCTTTTCTTTTTTTTTTTTTTAATTAACAATTTGGTAATTTCAACACAATTTTTTTAATGTGATTGTGAATAAAATAAAATAATTTGTTTGTCTTTTTTACTTGTATTTGAAATAGATCACAACTCGTTGAAAATCAAAAGAGTCTTTCCAAAGAAAAGAACATTTGAACATAAATGCTAAATATTTGTCCAGTAAATAACGGAATATTGCAAAAAAGCACTATTTTTTTTTTTTTTTTTTTTTACAAGGGTGTCACCACTTATCAAGGCCCAGAGGCCACTCGAGGATAAGGGTTAATAGGTATACATTAGTCATTGTGATTTTAGCATAGTAAACAGTGGGAATTTTGTAACTTGGATTACTTAGGGGGACGATTCAATTAGAACTTGTTCACATTGGACTTTTTCTTTTTTTTTTTTCTTAGGTATCAACTCATTATCAAGGCCAAGAGGCCACTCAAGGATAAGGGTTAAAGAGTGTACAGTAGAAATTGGACAATATAATAATCATTAGTAATGAAAATTTGTTAAATTTGATAACTTATATGGAACGGCTCATCATAATAAGTTAAAAATTAAACTAACCATTAAATTAAAAAAGACAATAACAAATAGTTGATTAATTAAATTTACTTTTTCAAAACCAATATGCAAATTAGTTAACTTTGCAACTAACATCACATATACATAAGCTCTTCCCTGCAACCTCTTTCCCACAGAAGAGACGTTGCGAGCCTGTCTCTGTTTTATCATTACTTTCATAGCAAGTGCTCATCTGAGCTTCAATTTATGCCCCCTACCCTTCGCCAAACTTTCACGAAAAACACTCGTCTAGCCAAAACCACTATCAACCATTTTCTACACTCTTTATCTGTGCCTAAACCTAAATGTATATTCCATGAACAAAGCTTCTTTCTTAGAACTGCACACCTGTGGAATTATTTTCCGTTTGCCTGCTTTCCAGCTGACTATGATCTGATCATCTTCAAGTCCAATGTAAACAAGTTCTTGATGAACTTTCCCCCTAAGTAATCCAATTTACAAAATTCCCACTACTTATGTTTACTATGTTATAATCACATTGACTAATGTATACCCATTAACCCTTATCCTCGAGTGGCCTCCGGGCCTGGATAAGTGGTGATTCTTGTGTAAAAAAAAAAAAAAGTATATTAAAAAAGATGGTGCGTCTATTATGCAGAGCTGAATTAACTTGAAACAGGGCGATTTGACTTTACTGTTCATGCAAGAAATGGGCTCAACTTTCGCATTTATTCATTTAGAACCGCATCTCCTTAAATAAACCCATATAGGGGCGAGTATTTCAATGGTAAATGATTTTAAAAGATCCTGTAAAATAGGCAAAAATAAGCAAAATTTCTAAGGGTTAAAGCACAAAAAGGGTTAAAAAGTGGGGTGGGCGTAAATGAGTCTGGTTGCTCTCCCCGTCTTCTTAGTGCAATGGCAGCAGCTGCAAAGATCAAGAATGTGTGCAGCTGTGCAAAGAAAATAAAAAGTGTAAACGGTTATTTTGAAAGTTGCATCCCATAATACCTCGGACTTTCACATTAATTATAATCTACACATGAACCCATTCTGTCAGTAACAGCTTTCCCCCCCCCCTCACAGAATTTTTTTATTTTAATCCATGCTATACTTGTGGTGGTGTCTCTGTTCTCCCTTTGTCCAGGGATACAATTTTTTTTTTTACTCTTTTTCCCCTCTCATCCCAAATAAAGTATATTGCCATTGGAAAATAAGCAGTTACTATTCGAGATTACGTCTAACAGGGGACCATGGGGAGTTGAGCAGTAAGATGTCCGTTCCCATTATGCCTAAACCTTTGTATGTTAGTACAGTCAAGGAAGCAGAAGAGAGAATTTCAAAGTTTAGCAGTCCGAGGGAAGAAACTATTAGAGTAGAAGGCTTTCTGGCATCTAGGGACCTCAACAGCGAAGGGGTGGGATTTTGCTGCTTGTTGGGTTAGGCATGTTAGGGAAGCAGAAGACAGTCCGAGGGAAGAAACTATTAGAGTAGAAGGATTTCTGGCATCTAGGGACCTCAACAATGAAGGGGGGGATTTTGCTGCTTGTTGGGTTAGTTAGGAGTATGTACGTCGAGGGAGCACAAGATCATCAGAGCACATTACATGAAAATACTCATAAAACAGGCATAGGGATGCAACGTTGCAGTAATGGGACACAAGTTGGAGCTTGACCAATAGCGCAGGACCTATTAGATTTGATACTCTTTTTTGGACCCTGCCTAAGAGTGAGAGACTAGATGCACCAGTTCAGATGTGGCAACAATACTCTATGCATGGGTGAATTGTGGCTTTGTAAAGATATAGAATGATCTTTGGGGGGCAAGTAATTTTTTAGCACAGTAGAGGGAGTCCACCTCCTTTTAATTAACAATTAAAATGAAAGTTGTATATCAAAATCAAATCACTTCTTTTCAATATTTCTTTGTAGGGGTTACTAGCATTTAATGCTACATCTTGCGTGACCATTATCTGTTGGACGAACATATGAATAAAATATACAATTTCCTATTAAGAAGGGTGTAAAATATTTCTCGGACAACATTGATTACAGAGATTTTCATTTATTGGCAGAATCGTTTTCTTGAACAATCTATAATATAAATTTGGTAGTTCTGTCAATTTGTCTGGGGGGGTGCAATTGAAAACAAAGCCTGATGCCAAGATCGAACACAACTTTTGTCAAGTAAAATGGAACAAAGAATCCAACATTACACTCAAAGATTTTATGATATTGCACTAGCTGGAAAAAAAAAAGTGCTTTTTTAGAGATTTTTTCCTCAATGTAAGCGTTGTGTGAATTTTGATTAGAATTTGTAAGTTAAGAAACCGATACAACGTAGAATTTTTGTTTTTTATAAATATTTATTTAATTAAAAATGAACTTAATTTCGACGATATATGTCTTCATTAGGTATGAAAACAGTTTTTGTTTTGTGTTTTCTTTTCTTTCTTAAGCAAAAAAGCCGGTGTAGTCTTAAACTGTGATTTTTTTTTCAAATGATCCAATAGTGAACATCATACGTGGTTCGCACAAAATGTGTTTCTATTTGATTTTGCACAATCCTCCTGATTGAAACATTTGGAGAGGAAAAAAATTAATCACTATTTAATACTACACAGACTTTACTCTTAGAGTGACCCCATGGTACATAGTATATATGAGCGTGTGGGAAAATAATCTCAGCAGCAGCAAAGAATGGATGGCTTTTGAAAAGATTAGTAGCAGTAGCTGAAAAAGTCGCATATGCAAATTAGAAGTGTGCATGAGAAGAAAAAGGAAACTAGAAGCAAAAATGCACCACGTGGTCGGAGAAGCAAAGTGTGTGTCAAAGAAAATGGACGTATAAAGTTGAGCGCAAGAAATGGCTGGCTAATGCCAGCATGAGCTCAGAGAAGAAAAGTATATCCTAGACGAGACGGATGAAGGAGAGACTTTTAAGTCGGGCCAAGACGAGAGAGTAACGGTAATAAATGCTGGTGTTAAAAAAGAAAAAATGTCGGATTTTTTTCTATTTCCTTCCAGTTTCATTTTTATGAATTACTAAAGTGTAACTTCAGAAGGAAGAAAAGAAAAATACAAACTGTTTCTGTGCCTGATGAAGAGGTTTTTTGTCAAAGCTAAGTGGTTTTAAATTAAATAAACGTTTTTTTTTGTTTTTTTTAAATCTGCTTTGTATTAGCTTTCTAACTTATAAATAAAATAAAACTGAATTAGAATTTGCAACCTAAAATTAAAAAGTATAGGACTTAAAAAATAAGAATGATAATACAAGGTTCAGGGTTGGGAGCAAAGTCTGCCAGTAAAAAAAAAAAATGTTTGGCTTCCCTTGCAATGATTATTTTTCTGTTTGTAAAATCGTTATTCCCTTTCTCTACCCAGCAGCAAAAATGGAATTGAAGTTTTCTCCAGACAAGCCCCAGAGGAAAATTGCACTCCTACCTTCAGTCATCAAAATGACAGCCCTCTAATCTAAGATCATGCAATAATGTAATTGTTCTTGGACCGTGAACTTTTGAAACCTCAGCAGAAATCAGTAGAAAGATTGGTTTCTTAGATCTTTAATTCGTTGAAAATTGATGCAATGTTTTACATTGCTTGAATGTATAACTTAAAATATACTATATATATATATATATATATATATATATATATATATATATATATATATATATATAATGATTTAAAGGTTATGAGGGTTTTTTGAAGCATGAAAACGATATTACTTTTTGTATTTAATATTTTTTTTATTATTATTATGAGAATGTATGCGTATATGAGGATAATCCTCAACCTATATACTCAGAGAATTTTTTATCTACAGACTTGAAGTTTGGTATATAGGATATTCAGACATGTGGAAAACTTTTTAATTGGTTTTCGTCCAGAAAAAAAGGGTTGCTAAGTAGTCAAAATTGAAAAATTGGTACTTGGGGGGGGGTGATCGGATTTTTATCTGTTTGTCAACTGTTTCACGAATGCATATGCACGATAATGAAACATGATAGCTTCTTTATGTTAAGAATAAGATTGTTTGAAAACACTTTTTAAAGATAGTGGCAAGCTGGGCTAATGGTTATTATACTTTACTCACTGTCTTTAGGTTTTGGTTTCGATCTCAGTTCGAGTATTTTTTTTTTTTTTACTTACAAGAAGTGAACTGTTTAGATACAAAAAAAAAACATAATACTCACATGCACCTGTCTCAGTTTCTGTATTAATTAAAATATAATATTTATGCATATTTTACGACCAGGCAACGTCGCACGACATGCTAGTTTCAAATAAAATAACATTTGTCTATTTATTTATATATTAATACGTGCATATACAAATAAAACAAATTGATGTACTCAGCGTCCAGCAGCAGTTACCAAACTGTCCGTCCACATAGCTATTAATATAAAGTTAAGTATAAATATTTACATATTTCTATGTCCAGTATTCACTTCTAAATTAATTAATCAGTCATTATGAATTAGGAAACGCAGTTACAAGGTGTGAAGGATTGTAATGTAGATTTTATTTACCTTAATTTAATTTTATGAAAATAGAGTAAAAGGAAGAGGGTGGGGTAAACCTTTCATGAAAATTCATGCATTTCAAATTTTTGTGAAATTTTAACAATAAGTATTGGGCATCGATTATTAAATATTTGGGGTATTTTAAAGGATTTTTAGGAAAAGGGGAATGCTATGGGTACAACATCTGATTTGAAAATTAAAATATTTCAGATTTGCATTGAACTTAATCCATAGTCATTAAAAATGGAATCAAGCAAGATTTCCTGAATTTCCATTTCTTCTTAAAACTCCTTAAGCTTAAGCCTTAAATATTAGACAGTTACTAGAATCAAAATTAATCTTTTTGTCACATTTTTTTATTATTATTTTACATGCATCCTATTTCAGTAGGGGTTGACCAATTTTCATCTGAAAGCAAATTATTTGGCTTTGACTCAAGCGCAACGTCCCTCACTTTAAATATCTCTTCTTTAATTGTAAACTTACAATAAAATGTGGGTAAATTTCCTTTCCATAAAAAAAATAAATAAACAGCCACCTTTTCGTCTTTGAATCATTTCTTGAAATGTTAATATTAGACAACTTTTTTTTAACTTACTAATCAAGCAATTTTAAAGTTTAAAATAGATTATGGAAACCTTGAAGCTAAGTTAAAGTATTAAAAAAAAAGAAAGAAAGAAAAAATACAAATTATTTCGAATATGACACAATTTTAAAATAAAACATGAAAGTTTTATGCATGCAGATGTTGCCAACGCCAGAGGATGTTGACTTTTTTTTTTTTTTTTTTTTTTTGTCAAAGAAACACAGTGAAATGTGTCACCATTAGACGGATAAATAGTAAAGCAGCAACGCTGCCACATCAAAGATGAAAGAAAAAAATATTTGGTTCTATTTTAAAATAGTGGCCCCTCTCTTGAATTACTGCTATTCTATAGAAGCATAAATGAACTATAATAATAGATTTTTGCTTATTAACTTATTCTAATCAGAAATCACTTTCTATCAGCCAATGTAAATGCTTCAAGAATCACTTTTAATGTCAATGTTTATGGCATAAAGATTGTGTCCACATTCTTTTACTAATATATATATATATATACACACACACACACACACACTGCGTGTCAAATTATTAACGAAATAACATTTTTTTATAAGTTTCAGAAACTTACCGGTAGTTTCGTATCAAAAGCTTCAGAAACATTGGCAATGCTGAGCTGCGCAATTTTGGTACTGTTCTATGCAATGTAAACAACTTGCCATCGTAATTGCTGAATCCACGGTATTTGAGGTGTGTCAAACTATTAACAAGGCAGTTTGTTTCGTAAATAAAATGGGTTCTAAAGGTGATTTGAGTAGTTCTGTAAAGAGTACTATTACAGAACAGGTAGCAAAAGGTAAAACTACCCTCGAAATATCGAAAATGATAAGAAGGTACCATCAAACTATGAAGAACTTTGTCAAAGACCCTACAAATGAATGTACAAGAGCTGATAAAGGTAAATCTAGAGTTGTTTCACGCCGTTCTCTACTCCAAATTAAACGTGAAGTTGTTAAGAACCCTGTCCAGACAAGTAATGAAGTCTTTGACCAAGCCGGATTGAAGAATGTCTCAAAAAATACTTGCTGTCGCCTTCTGAAAGAAGTGGCAAAGTCAGTTAAGCCTGTGACAAACTCTCCATTAAAGCAACATTACATACAAAACCGACTGAAATAGGCAGAGGACAACATCAAAACGAATTTTCCCAAAGTTTTGTTCATGGATGAAGTGCGTGTCACTCTTGATGGTCCAGATGACTGCAGCAATAGATGGGTCCTAGATGGACGACATCGTCATCAGCATTTAAGCCGCCAACAATGGCGGTGGTGGTATAATGATTTGGGCTGGGATAATCGGAGGTACTTTAGTTGGCCCATGGAGAGTCCCAGAAGGCATAAAAATGACGTCAAATGCTTACATAGCTTTTCTAAAGGGGCACTTTCAACCGTGGCTAAAGAAGCAAAGGTTGACACTCAGAAGAACCATTATTTTCATGCAGGATAATGCTCCCTCGCATGCAGCAAACAAAAGCAAAGAGTATTTGCAACAACTGGGGTTCTCTGGCTGATGGAAGATGGAGTGACCTGCGAATTCACCAGATTTGAACCCGATTGAGAACCTTTGGAGTATCATGAAGCGACACCTCTATGCAAGGGAATGCCAATTTAAGAGCAAAGATGAGTTGTGGGATGCTCTCCATGAGGTATCGTGAGGAGTAACTGTCAATGAAATCACAAATTTGACTAATTCTGTGGACGAACGTCTTTCACAAGTCATTCATAAAAAAGGATTGCATATCCCCTATTACTTATGTCAAAATAGAATTTGCTATGTAGTTATTGTGCTCTTAGCATTTTTCCTTGTTCATTTAATGTTTGAAAATTATTTCAATAAACCAGTTATGGGTATATTGTGTTTTTCTCTCAACCTCGTTAATAACTTGACACACTGAAATAAACAGACATTCCTATCTTCTGCCATAGTTTCGCTAATACTGCTTTAAATACTTCTATTTTATAACTGGAGTAGCCGAAGAGTATTGTAAGCACTTTTTAAAAGTTTCAGGGATTTTTATTTACTCATTTCTGAAATATTTTTTAAAAAATGTAACTTCGTTAATAATTTGATTTTCTCTTGTAATATATATATATATATATATATATATATATATATATATATATATATAAATATATATATATCACAATAGAAAAATGCGAGCATGAAAAGTAATATGGTTAAGCTTTAACATAGAAAAGTAAAGGACTAGTTGTTAAAACTCGAAAAGAAAAGGACAAGATATAGTAAAAAATATAATAAATTTATAACTTAAAATATTGCAGCATTAAGAATTGATTATATGTTATGAATTGAATTTAAAAAAAATTTTGATGCTGCAATATTTTAAGTTATAAATTTATTATATCTTTTACTAGAATATCTAGTCCTTTTCTTTTCCAGTTTTAACCACTAATCCTTTACTTTTCCATGTTTAAGCTTAATCATATTACTTATTATACTCACATTTTCTATTGTAATCCATGATTTTTCCAGGCTTCCAGTAAATTCACTTGTTCTTTGTTTAATTTCAGTCTTATTTTTTTTGCCCCCATAAACATAACATACGTAATAACAATGTACGGCACTTGTCTGCTTTCAATAAAATTCCCCAATTATCTCCCTTTCATTCTTTCTGTTTCACTTGTTACTTCTCTTTTCATGAGAGCGATGAATTGGTAGCAACAGTAGTCGCTGAAGCAACGTGGTTGCTATGGAACCCAGTCATAAAAAACGTTACTCACTTCCTTACGTTTTTTTTACAATTTTGAAAACCAGTAAATTCATCACAACTTTTGTTTTACTGAACGAAAATTGAACATTTTTTCACAATATAGTTGAAAAGGTGATTTATAAACTATAATAATTGTTTGAAATTTGACCGAAAAATGAGTGAGTGGTGAAGCTTTAAAGCAGTTCTAAATGAATAAAACTGTCACTTAATCATATATTCAAATACGGTAGTGTTTGAATATATATATATACTGTGTTTGCAAAATCAAGACTTCAAGACAAGGTGTTGGTGGCAACAAAAAGTGTATTTCATTTTACATTACAATTGTTTTAATGTCCAGTTTGACAATTTCAAACATTATATCGTTTGAAAATTTTCAAAAACCAGCATTTCTTCAGATTTTATGAATAAACACTTTTGGCAATGGAGCATTTTTTGAAGAGAAAGAAAAAGGGGGGGGAGGAAATCCCTAACGGGAAAAGCATGCGAGAAACATTTACCTTGGTTGTGGTTACGGAAAAGCCCATTTAAATATTAATGTATCGCCTAATTTTTGTATCCTTATTTAAGAACAGAGTTTCTACAGAGAGCCCTAAGCCATTTAAAAAAAGTTTTTTATATACCCCATTTGTTGAGTTCCTAAATTAGATCCTGCTATTCCTTTATTTCCCAATAATTGATTTTTTATAAAAAGAATTTTTTAAATTTTTATTTCTATATTTATATTATGGCCGTAACAAACTTGTAAAAATGTTACAATTAGTTTTAGTTTCGTATTAGTGGCAAGTAATGTTTATAGATTATCGTTATATTGGTACATGGAATTAAGACCATTTTAGGTTTAGAATTTAATTGAATATGAGAATAAAATAAAATGGGTGTATTAAATATATATAAATCCTTGTACAACATTTCGGGTGAAGTGTTCTAATCTATTTACTGTCTGAAAATTCATTGTTATTCTACTTGAAAAATGTTTTCATTTCGTTACTTAGGATAATTATGAAGGGAGATAATCCAATTATGTTAAGTACTGCTAGTTAATTCTGTTTGAAACTGGGTCGATTTTGTTTCTTATAACGGTTAAAGGAAGGTAATTCAGGCTGTTTGTGTTTTCGGTTCATTGATTACTAGAAGGCGACTATGATTTAATAATTAATTTAATTAGATAGGTCCAGAACGCGCTACGATGGCTTATTTAACAAATTAAGTATATAAATTATGTTTTTGATCTAAAGGAATTGGTTTATTACCCATGTGTTTAACCCGCATCTGTTATTAATCACTTATGCTGCTATATAAGAGAGAGAGAGAGAGAGAGAGAAAGAGAGAGAAAGAGAGAAAAATACAAATTTAAGACTAAAAATATATTTTACACGATGGCATTATTTGACAGGATACTCAAATAAGATATATTGAAATTTCCTTAATCAAAGAAATGCTTTCAAAGATATTAGCAAATGAATAGCGAAGCTATGAATTTACTGGTAGTGGCATTAATTGAAACAACATTACATGAAAGCTAGTCATTAATGAAAAAAAAAGCTCATAAAATGAGGAAAAAAGTTCATAAAATGAGGAAAAAAAGTTCATAAAATGGGGGTAAAAAAGTTCATAAAATGAGGAAAAAAAAAGTTCATAAAATGGGGGGGGGAAAGTTCATAAAATGGAGGGGGGAAAAGTTCATAAAATGGAGGGGGGAAAAGTTCATAAAATGGAGGGGGAAAAAGTTCATAAAATGGAGGGGGAAAAAGTTCATAAAATGGAGGGGGAAAAAGTTCATAAAATGGAGGGGGGAAAAGTTCATAAAATGGAGGGGAAAAAGTTCATAAAATTGAGGGGGGGAAAATAGGCTAAAGCTATGAATTTACTGGTAGTGGCATTAATTGAAACAACATTACATGAAAGCTAGTCATTAATGAAAAAAAAAAGCTCATAAAATGAGGAAAAAAGTTCATAAAATGGGGGTAAAAAAGTTCATAAAATGGGGGTAAAAAAAAGTTCATAAAATGGGAGTAAAAAAAAGTTCATAAAATGGAGGGGGAAAAAGTTCATAAAATGGAGGGGGAAAAAGTTCATAAAATGGAGGGGGAAAAAGTTCATAAAATGGAGGGGGAAAAAGTTCATAAAATGGAGGGGGAAAAAGTTCATAAAATGGAGGGGGAAAAAGTTCATAAAATGGAGGGGGGAAAAGTTCATAAAATTGAGGGGGGGGAAATAGGCTAAAGCTATGAATTTACTGGTAGTGGCATTAATTGAAACACCATTACATGAAAGCTAGTCAGGAATGAAAAAAAAAGTTCATAAAATGAGGAAAAAAAGTTCATAAAATGGGGATAAAAAAGTTCATAAAATGAGGGAAAAATGTTCATAAAATGGGGGAAAAAATAGGATAAATTGACATTCAATGATTAAAAAACCATATGAAAATATATGGATAGGCTAAGTATTATCAAGATGAAAAGATGATAGGAAACAATGTTCCCATAAGAAAAATCTGGAATTATACTGTTGACAAATAGACTCCAATTCAAATCCAAAACGTTTGTAATAAGTCAAATGCATGTAATCCAGGTTTGTAGAAAAATCAATTTGCAAATAGTAGACGAATAAAGATTATTTAAATTCATTAAAGTTTTTTTGTTTCCTTTATGGACAATTCAGACGGCATAACAACTCCCATGACCGGAATCTACTTATCAGCAGTATAATTCCAGCTTCTTATGGGAACATTGTCTCCTATAATTTTTTTCATCTGATCTGTTAGCACCAGGAAAAAAGAACCAATGAAGAATTATGTAAGACAACATTTATTATTATTATTAATGAAAACGACATTAATATTAAATAGATTTTTTTCCTTTCCCATGTAATAATTTTTATTTATTTTTTTAATTTTTGATAACTTACAAGAAATAAAAAACATTGGTTTTGCAAATGTTTAGCTATATTAAGTGAAACATCATACTTGCGTGTGGATTTCATTATATCACCAAAGTTAAGCAATATTTAGTCTGGTCAGTATCAGATGGGTGACTATTTTGGAATACCAGGTACTATATGTAGGAGGTAGTCAATACCTCTCTCCAAGAACTGCAAAAACCTAATCATTGTCATCTTCTCTGACACTGAACGATTATGTTTGTGAATTTAATATTGCCATTTGGAGGAAGGTGGTTACATCCGCTTAGGCTGAGTTCAACTTTGGTATAGGTAATTGTTATGGCTGAACTAATCTGTGTTACCTACCTACTGTGTTATAGACTATTCCACACTCAATAAATACCAGAAAATCAAGTGGTAAGGTGGAAGTCGATGAACAAACCACCTTTTTGCATGCTGTTACCTTATTCCGGCGTTCTGTTTTCCTTATAACTCTTTAACAAAACTATAACATAAATATAGTTTTAGAATATGGTTATGAGAGTCTATCTCCAAAACCCTAGGAAGAGCACATGAGCAAAGGAACAGTTTTGTACAGAGAGATGTACTAGAAATAACCAATACTTCTATTTATTCTACTTTGATTTTATTCGAAAAGTTATAAACTGTAACATAAGCTTCCTGGTTTTACAAGCTTTGATGACTGACCTTCACTCCAGATCTGAAATGGAATACTTGCATAAAAGTCGTTAAGGTAGCTGGACAAATGATCGGATCATTCTACTGCTCTAGAATGTATCTCGCTCCTGACACAATCCTCTAACTGTATAAGAGTCAAATACATTCTAAGATGAAGTACGGTTGTTAGATTTGAGTATGTTTCACTAAGAGTATCCTTTTCCTGCTTTGACATAGTGCAAAGGTCACTTCGAAATCTAGTGGGAGATGTCCTTCTATAATATAAATCTCACTGGTCTTTGTATGTATGTATGTATGTATGTATGTATGTATGTATGTTTGCCTAAAACTTTCAACAGAGGCGACGATTTTCACGAGATCGGCAGTATTTTGAAGCTCAACGTCTCGGATGACAAATATAAAAAAATTGGCCAAAAATATTAATTCCTTCATCCTCAAGTGGGCACTTTTCTACAAGGAGAGGTCGATTTTTCCAAGCCATTTTTACAAGTCCTCATATCGGTTGGATTGACTTTGCCTAATTTTAAT
Organism: Euprymna scolopes; assembly: GCF_053919585.1. NCBI lineage: Eukaryota > Metazoa > Mollusca > Cephalopoda > Sepiida > Sepiolidae > Euprymna > Euprymna scolopes. The sequence continues at coordinate 150,293,913 of NC_136495.1, read as the reverse complement.
GTTGCGAACTTCCGGTTGCATCATGGAGTGGCAGTAAGACGTCAGATTTTCTTTCACTTTCTTTTCCGCCTTGACGTCATGGGTTTGAGCCTGCCTGCCTACTACCACTTTTTTTTTTTTTTTTGCTCAACACACACCTTCAAGCACCCGGGCAACACCGTGGGTTTCTAAATAATAATCTTATTATTTCAGCACGGTTCTCAAACTGCAGAAGTAGTAAATGGTTTTAGTGACACGAATATTAATTCACATTTAGTATAATAACAGATTCCACAATGGGAATATCGAAAAAAAACAAAAAGCAATGAAGTTTAAATATCAAGGTTGTAACTGGAGAAAGTGCAAAGGAAGTTTCATTTTGCAGAGAAGTGTGTTAAAAATTAATCTATTAAAGAAAAATAGAAAAAAATATCTAAGTATGTTAAGTTCATTCATGTGTTTATGTCTGTAGACAGAGAAAATTGGTTCCATTTATTTATCTAATTCTTTTCTTTTTAGTGTGACCTACAGAAAATGGAGGAAAGGCGGATAATATGGCCGATGAGGAAAAACGGGGGGGGGGGGACACACAAAATGTGTAAATTGGTAATAATCATATGCACGCGTTAAATAAATTATCAAAACTGGTTAATATTCAGTGAAATAGTGAAATTTTATTATAAAAAATTAAAAGGAGGCAATTTTTTTATTCAATTGATATGGGATAGAAAATTCAGGTTTAGTGTTTCTGTTTTTTTTACATAGGCATCACCTCTTATCAAAGCCAAGAGGCCACTCGAGGATAAGGGTTAAAGAGTGTACAGTAGAAATTGGACAATATATTAATCGTTAGTAATGAAAATTTGGTAAATTTGTAAACTTATATGGAACGGCTCATCAAAAACTTGTTTACGTTAGACTTGAAGACAACCATATTGTAGTCAGTTTGTCTAATTTAAAGTCATATCAACCATTTTTTAAATTATTTTCTTGTTGCTTTTTCACACTCCATCTGAGTTAGTATAGTCAAAATGAAAAGGGAGAAAACAGATAGCATAGCACGAAAGAGAAGGAAGATAAGATGGATAGTATGGTTAAGAGGAGAGGGAAGGAAAATCTCATCATATTTGGTTTAACATCTCTTTTATGCTGACGGGTTGGATGGCCTTAAGAAATTGCCCTCCAAGCTAACCTATCTTTAATCAGGTCTTTATCCCTCAGGCCCATGTTTTCCTTGGCCTTTAACTGTGAACAGAACCTGCTACTTCAACTCTTCTACATCTACTAACCCAAGAACTCTCATCCATTCTTTTGTGAATATATCATCAAAATCTGCCCTTTTGCACATATCTGTCTATACTTTTAGAAGGGGGGTGGCGGGGATAGTAAAGCTAAGAGGAGGGGAGATGGGTAGTCTGGTTAAAAAGAGAAAAAACGGATAGTATGGTTAGAGGATAAACAAACTTCAAATTAGTAATTTTGATAAAAGATATATATTTATGAAAATTTAAATTCTCAAAGAAATCTGTGAAAAAATTAATTAAAAAATATATACATCATTCTCTCTCTCTCTGTATATATATATATATATATTTTTTTTTTTTTTTTTTTTTTTCACAAAGGCATCACCACATTATCAAGGCCCAGAGGCCACTCAAGGATAAGGGTTAAAGAGTGTACAGTAGAAATTGGTCAATATAGTAATCATTAGTAATGAAAATTTGGTAAATTTTATAACTTATATGGAACGGCTCATCAAGAACTTATTTACTTTAGACTTGAACACAACCATATTGTAGTCAGCCGAAAAGCAGGAAAACGGAAGACAATTCCACAGGCGTGCAGTTCTAAGAAAGAAGCTTTGTTCATGGAATCTACGTTTAGGTTTAGGCACAGATAAAGAGTGGGGGAAATTATTGATAGTGTTTACAGCTAGACGAGTATTTCTTGTGAAAGTTTGGCGAGGGGGGACCAAAGATTGAAGCTCAGTTGAACACTTTCCATGAAAATAACGATACATCAGAGACAAACTCGCAACATCTCTTCTGTGAGATAGAGGTTGCAAGGAGGAGAAAAGGACATCTCCTACGAGGCTACGAAGTCTATTTTGAACTCTATCAAGGCAGGACAAGTCCTTTCTAGCAGCTCCTGCCCAGATGTGGCAACAGTATTCCATCCTTGGACGTACCTGGCTCTTATATAGGTAGAGAATAGCATCAGCAGTGAGATATCTACTGGATCGATAGAAAGATCCCACCATTTTTCCAGCGGCCTTGGCAACAGATTTGATATACGTGTTCCATTTAAGATCAGGAGTAATGGTCAAGCCCAGAAGCTTGTCAAAACTTGAGGCCTCCTGAAGACGAGAGCCATTCATTTCAATTGATGACAAATGTGGATTAGAATGTTGATGATGTAAAGAGAGAAGCTTGGTTTTAGATGCATTAAAAGTAACCAGCCACTCCTTTCCCCATTGTACTACGTGCTCAAGATCAGAGGAGAGAGAATTGGAGAGAACTTGCTCGTTTGCTGTCTTAGATGTGGTACCATAAATGGTAGTGTCGTCAGCATAAATGTCTACAAATGATGTAAGGATATGATTTGGAAGATCATTAATGTAGATCAGGAAAAGAGTTGGGCCCAGGATGGATCCCTGAGGGACACCGGCATTAATACTGTGAGCTTCTGATTTTTGCCCCTCAACTACTACTCTTATGAATCTATCAGAAAGAAATGATTTAATAATTGAGAAGACTTTTCCAGCTATACCATAGCTAGCGATCTTATGAAGTAAACCTTTATGCCATACCCTATCAAAGGGTATGGCATAAATATATATACATCCACATACAGTACTGTTTCGCTGTTTCACAGCTCATCAGTGCGGCTAGACAGGCAACTACCTCAAGCCAGGATTGAAACCCGACCGTTTGTACGGCAGTCAAGGCTCCTAACCATTACGCTATTGGCAGCTGCTTGAACGAGTAGTGAGTTTAACAATGTTTTGATATCGTCTGAAATACCTCCGCTCGATTTGTTTACACAAAGAGCGTCGCTTTTTATGCTAATGGTAATTCGTGTTTCACTTCTCAATATGCTCAACTCAAGGTGAGGAGCACTATAGTCATCCACATACAGTACTGTTTCGCTGTTTCACAGCTCATCAATGCGGCTAGACAGGCAACTACCTAAAGCCAGGATTGAAACCCGACCGTCTGTACGGCAGTCAAGGCTCCTAACCATTACGCTATTGGCGGCTGCTTGAACGAGTAGTGAGTTTAACAATGTTTTGATATCGTCTGAAATACCTCCGCTCGATTTGTTTACACAAAGAGCGTCGCTTTTTATGCTAATGGTAATTCGTGTTTCACTTCTCAATATGCTCAACTCAAGGTGAGGAGCACTATAGTCATCCACATACAGTACTGTTTCGCTGTTTCACAGCTCATCAGTGCGGCTAGACAGGCAACTACCTAAAGCCAGGATTGAAACCCGACCGTTTGTACGGCAGTCAAGGCTCCTAACCATTACGCTATTGGCGGCTGCTTGAACGATATATATATATTCAAACAATGTTGCAGCTCACATGAGCCATGATAGCCAACAAACTGTTGCTATATTTAATTGCATAGAAGACCTTTGTTTATAATTTTTTTTAAACTGCTCAAAAATATCTCCCAGGCATTTAATGCAAAATAGTTATCGGATAACCTCAAGAGATCGTCAAACCTTTTCCCCCTTTTGAACGGGCAGGATTAGAGACATATTGAAGTTTTGTAGGTCAACAGGCAAAATTGAAGCCATTATGTAGGTATGCATAAAAATGCAAATTAGTAATCATATCTTGTTTCATGTTGTCCTTTTTGTTTGAAGGCCAGATCAGAAACAGATTTAAGCTTTGTGAAGCCTAGGCAGAATTATTTTATTTGAAATAAAAATGAACATTTACAAGTTTTTCTTTTTAATTTATTATTCACCCCAAATAAGATACATTGCCACTTGGACAGAAGGGGCTTCTATGTCTATATGGGTATTATCTAGGGATTTGAGCAGTGACATGTCTGTTCATATTAGAGTTACATTAAGTTAATAAAGTCTGGGAAGCAGGAGACAGAGAATTCCAAAGTCTAAAAGTTTGTGGGAAGAAACTATAAAAGTAAACAGTTTTCAACCATCTTGGAACCTCTAGAGTGAAGGGTAAGATTTCATGAGGTTCATCCATTGTCTTAGGCATGAAGCCTGAGTCATTGGGAGTGGGGGTAAATGACTATCCAATTTTATCAAAAACTTTTGGGCTTACTCTACGTTTAACACTCACCAAAATCCCACATTCACTCTGTCGCTTGATCTTAGACGAATGATTCCCGATTTGTTTTAAAAGAATTTTATTTACGAAGAAATGAATCATTGTGGGGAGTTGAACAACAATGAAAAAATGCCTTGATCTTAGATAAATGATCCCTAATTTGTATTAAAAGCATTTTATTTATCAAAAATTAATTGTAGAAATTGAACAAGTTATCTATATAAAAATTTATACATACTTCATTTATATTTGGAATTTCATCAGTAATTGTGTGATAACACTTATCTGAATTGTTAGAGTGTTGGTTAATGGGCCGCGAGATCAAATGGGGAGTCATACCAAAATCTGAAAAAAATATTTGATGCCTCCTCACTAAACATCATATTTCGTTTAATGTTTTACATGCTGGTCTGGTTAGCGTGTCATATTTCATGGTGAAATAGCATCTACATATCATTAAGTCATGCTCAACTATAAAACAACATCTACATATCATTGATTCATGCTCAAGTCTGAAATAGCATCTACATATCATTGAGTTAGGCTCAAATCTGAAATGGCATCTACTTTATAAACATGCAGATTTAATGGCCGCATCATATCGTATCCATTGTTCTTTATTATTTAAGGGTGATTATATTCTCTAAATGAATGCCAGTTGAAACACGATTTTATCGAGAGACAATTTTTCTGTCTCTCCTTTCAGTTATTTTAGCTCTGCACTCACCAAGTTATAGAAATTTATCAAATATGTCCGACTAAAATAGGCCATGAATTAGAAATGCTATACAAACATTATTGCACGTGCAAAGAAAGGAAGAAAAAAAAAGTTGTTACTGTGACCTACATAAAGATGGCCCTTGCACTAAAGTCACATGACCTGCTGATGTCAAGGAATGAAGTCTGAAGACACGACCTGAAGTACTTCCATTGTATCGAATTGCAGGTGGAAATTACCCAAATCGTCGAAAAGTGACTATTTTCTTTTCCTAGAAACAAAGAATTATTTTCTATCTGAACACATGCAATTAAAAGAGAATTTATTGCAGGGAAAATACAGTAAAGTAAAATTTATTTATATTTTTTAAAAGTTTATTTATTTATTATTAAAATTTGAAATTTAAGAAAGTTAAAAAAAAATGTGTGTTTTTTTTTTAGAAATAAGTATTTACCTTTAAAAGATAAATATTTTTTTTTTTCAAATAAATCTTGAAATAGTTTTTTATTATTATTATTACTATTGTAGTGACATTTTTTTTCTTTCGCTAAATAATTTATGTGACTGAAATAGGAATTTTATTTATTTGGTATAAATAAACTTTATTAAAAAGAAAACCGGTTATATCTGGGTTGTTCCATTTTATTTGAGATTTCATTCCATGTTTTAAACCCCATCACATACGTAATATATAACTGCTTAATACTCCAGAACTTCGCAGTTTATTACAAGTGTTTTATTCCATTTAAGGAATTCACCAGACTAACAGTTAGCCTGGTAAATTCTTTTCGTAGAAAGAAACCCACGTTTGTGCAGCTCACTTTCTATAAGCATGTATTTTGACAATTACATATATACACACACACAAATGCTTACATATTTGTAGAATATTATGATTTGTTCTTAAAATGGAAATGGTATTTTATGTGAACAAAAACAATCAAAATTTAACACATTTTATTAATAAAAAGTTTAAAAATGCTTTATTAGTTTGTTTTAACACAAATCGTGATTTTAAAATTGCGAGAAATGATAAAATGAAATACATTTTTTATTATATTCATAGAAATAATTTATAAAATTTGAAAGATTGACTTTTAGAAAAAGAAAAAGTTAGAAAGATGGCCATAAATGTAATCATATTAGTAATCGTGTTAAAAATCTGTAAAAATTTTGTCAAAATCTTTTATTATCGACATTCTGACTGTTCAACAGATCTTGCTTGCTTGGACTTCAGACTATGACGTCATTTTGCAGAGCAAGGGCCTGAATCTATGTTTATGACAACCATGGTGTTACCCAATTGCAGTACAAATGCTAAGAACTCATTGGTCCATCCCAAATTTAAGGGATTAGGAGTGAGGAAACTTACATACAATCAAATCAGGTACCATAAAAATAAAATACACACTAAAGAATATTATAAAATTGGAAACGAAAAGGTTTTTGTTTCTTGTTTTATGAATTTCAATGTGAAAGAAAAGTAAATATAACTAAAAAAAGATACAATGTCTTTCTGAAAAGAAAAAAGAAAAAAAGCAAAACAAAGAAAACAAAACTTACAAAACAACATGTCCTTATTTACTTGCCTCTCCATGAGAGCAGAGACACAAGGTCAGTTTTTGATCTGGAGAAAATCTGTATTGAGACAAAGATTGAAAGTATCTTTTTTTTTTTTTTTTTACATAGGCATCACCACTTATCAAGGCCAAGAGGCCACTCAAGGATAAGAGTTAAAAAGTGTACAGTAGAAATTGGACAATATAGTAATCATTAGTAATGAAAATTTGGTAAATTTGATAACTTATATGGAACGGCTAATCAAGAACTTATTTACTTTAGACTTGAACACAACCATATTGTAGTCAGCCGGAAAGCAGGAAAACGGAAGACAATTCCACAGGCGTGCAGTTCTAAGAAAGAAGCTTTGTTCATGGAATCTACGTTTAGGTTTAGGCACAGATAAAGAGTGGGGGGAATTATTGATAGTGTTTACAGCTAGACGAGTGTTTCTTGTGAAAGTTTGGCAAGGGGGGACCATAGATTGAAGCTCAGTCGAACACTTTCCATGAAAATAACGATACATCAGAGACAAACTCGCAACATCTCTTCTGTGAGATAGAGGTTGCAAGGAAGAGAAAAGGACATCTCCTACGAGGCTACAAAGTCTATTTTGAACTCTATCAAGGCAGGACAAGTTTTTTCTAGCAGCTCCTGCCCAGATGTGGCAACAGTATTCCATCCTTGGACATACCTGGCTCTTATATAGATAGAGAATAGCATCAGCAGTGAGATATCTACCGAATCGATAGAAAGATCCCACCATTTTTCCAGCGGCCTTGGCAACAGATTTGATGTCAAAACTTGAGGCCTCCTGAAGACGAGAGCCATTCATTTCAATTCAGTCTAGAAGGATTTCTTTGTCACTGGTCTATAACAGAATAGAGAAAGTGCAATATCAGAACAAATACTACAGCCAAAAGGTCATGAATTATTTTTTTTAATCACTAAATATCAGAGAATTATCCAATTTTAATGAAATTTTCGGCATTTATTTAATCATTTATTTTATGGTATACAAGTCGAAATTTAACAGCGAGTGATTTTCAACAATAAAAACAATGGAAATTTAATGGGAGTTCGGGGTCAGATCAATGCATATATGCAATAATTTATATATCTTGTTATTACTAAAACTGACTATATATTTTTCAAGTAATAGTATAGGGACAAAAATCATTATCATCAAGCAGTCCTTCATAGCTGAAGATGACTGGTCAGGGTCTCGGTGCTTTATCCTACGCCGTTATAGCATTCCACGTAGTAGTTACTAAGGTTGTGCTTTTAATAATGATTTTGTTCAGACCTGGCCTTAATTTTTCCTCTATGAAGACCTGGCCTTAATTTTTTCCTTTGTGAAGGTTACTGCGCCAGCAACTTCGGTCTGCTGCTCTTCCCAATTTTTTGTGTTCATGTTCTTGCCTTTAGGTGGCGCTTTATCACATTCTTGTAGCAGAGTTTCTGCCCACTAATCTTTCTGTACCCATTTTCCAATTCTCCATACAATAAGATTTTTGGGATGCAATTGTTTTCCATTCTGGCCACATATCCAGCCCATCGCAGTTGTGTGGTAGCGAGTACGCCTTCTATGCTGCCCATGTTGGCTCTGTTCAGTATTTCAACATTTGGTATAAGATCGTTCCATTTAATTTTCATCATTTTTCTTTTTTAATTTAGGTGCTGCTGTTGTATTACTTCCAACGTCTTTATATGGTCCCTGTACAATGTGTAAGTTTCTCCTGAATATAGTAGAGCAGTTAATAACACTGCTTTATAAAGCTTTGCATTTTCTTTCTAGTCTAATGCCGTTCCTTGACCAGAATCGTTTTTCTAGTTTTCTGAATGACAAAAATGGAATCAAGGAGGCTTCCAAATCACTATTTAAACTATTTATTCTGTGTGATGGGCACATTGGTCAAGATGTTTAAAAGTAGACAGTGCTGGAAGAATGTAAGAATTTAATATTTAGAGAAACTTTTTAACACATTTCTTTTTCATTGTCTCAAGGTTTCGGTTTCAATTTCTGGTCATGGCATCCACTTTATCAGGAATTTATTAATCACTATTAATGTGATATTTTTCATTTCTAAAAATAGTCTGATATTTTGAAATGAGATAACTTTTGCAATGTAATTATGTTTAAAAAATTTGTGACGGACAGACAGAAAGAAAATTTGTATTTATATAATACTAATAGGGTTACCCAACACTGCTTGAAACAAAAGCGTAACATATTTCTATTAAAACATCTGCTGCTTCTGTATCTTTCCCGGTTTCCTCTCTTTCCAACTAATTTCCACTCTGGACATGCACATTCACACACACAAATCGTTTTTATGAATTCCTTGAGAAATAAGTAGGCATGAGGAAATTAAGTCCTTTCTTAAAACTCAGTTTCTTTCCTTTATTTAGTACATCTATGGCAACACATCAAAGGCCGTAAATGACAAAGTTCTCTCTGCTCTGACCTTGAGCACATGGTACAATGGGGGAAGAGGTGCCTGATCACTTTTAATGCATCTAAAACCAAGCTTCTATCTTTACATCATCAACGCTCTGATCCCCATCTGGCATCAATTGAAATGGATGGCTCTCGTCTTAGGGAGGCTCCATGTTTTGACAAGCTTCTGGATTTGACCTTTACTCCTGATCTGAAATGGAACACGTACATCAAATCTTTTGCCAGGGACGCTGGGAAAATGGTGGGATTCTTCTACCGCTCCAGAAGATATCTCACTACTGATACAATTCTCTATCTATATAAAAGCCAAGTACGTTCAAGGATGGAGTACTGCTGCTACATCTGGGCAGGAGCTGCTAAAAACAGCCTATCCTGCCTTGAAAGAGTACAAAATAGACTTTGTGGTTTAGTGGGGGATGCTCTTTTCTCTTCCCTGCAGCCTCTCTCCCACAGGAGAGACGTTGCGAGCCTGTCTTTGTTTTATCGTTATTTCCATGGCAAGTGCTCGTCTGAGCTCCAATCTCTCGTCCTCCCTCGCCAATCTTTCACGAGAAACACCCGTCTGGCTGAAACTACTGTCAATAATTTTCCCCACTCTTTATCTGTGCCTACATCCAAACGTAGATTTCACGAGCAGAGCTTCTTTCTCAGAAGTGCACGATTGTGGGACTCTTCTGTTCGCCTGTTTCCCACCTGACTACAACTTGAATGTCTTCAAATCCAACATAAACAAATTCCTGAAAAACCGCCCCCTTAAGACACTCTATCAAATCTCCAATACTAATGATTACTACAATACTATCTCATTGATTACTGTACACGCAATAACCCTTATCCCTGAGTGGCCTCCAGGCCTTGATAAGTGGTGACACCCATGTACAAGAAAACAAACATAATCTGGCTGACCCCCTCATGAAATTTTCACAAATTTAGGGCCAAAGATTAAATATTCCTTTCTAAATTTTAAATCTTATTCATCTGAGGCAATGCTGATCAAGAAAATTCCAACCTCATAGTTTTTTTTTTTTGTGTCGTTATTGATATAGCTGGATATACGAACGTACAACTGCCCTTTATATTATAGATTCATATGAAAGACGTCTGTCTGTTCATCTGACTACATTTAGACTTACAAACTTGAAATTTGGTAGATGCAGATTGTCATAAACAAGTTATATTATTTTTTTATAAAGGAAATAAAGAAAACACTTAATTAGCCAGACTCCCCCCCCCCCCAGACACAGACAAAAACAAATTGTTTACTTCTGGTTTAAAGGACATTTAAAACTCATATGAAAGACAATTATATAAATTCTAAAAAGTTTGCGAAAATTCCAATCATTTTAAGGAATAGAGCTTAACTCCACAAAATTAATTTTTTTACAGTTTGATAATTGTGTTTTGCATGCTTTACGATCACAATAGGATTTTGATTAAAGTATCTTTGTGTCTGATCTTTTGATTTTATTAAAAGTTCCAAAGAGATCTATCATGAAACGGGTATTCCAATTATTACTCGGTTCAGATCTCCTGACTGGCAGCATTTGCCACTTCCTACATTGATGATTACGGCATCATGAAACACTAACGTCTCTAGGTATAAGAGTAATTGTTAATATTTATTTTAAAATATTATCATAAAAAAACCCCTTTAAGAAAATAAATTGAGCCCTCTTTAGGGAATTTAGAAAAAGCCATCAATCTAAGCATAAATACAACATTCCAACTTCCTATCATTGAATACTACCCCACTGTTTATTGCTCATACCTGTCGACTTGGCATTTACAGGTATTTAATTTCTATCAATTTTTGTGTTACTTTATAGTAGCCCGAGGGTAGAATACTAGCCAGCGAAGTCAAGTATGACTTTAACTGGCCTCAAATTTCATGACTGGCAGTTATTCTCACTTCCTCCATTGATGATTGTATAAGCTTGAAACACTAATGTCTGTCGGCAGAAAAACAATTGTCAATGGTTAAAAATATTATCGTTTAAGGATTAAAGTTAAATCCTGTAGATGAAAATATACATAAAAATATATTCAAGTTAAGAATCTATTGTTTGAAACGAAGAATATATGGAAAAGAATTATATTTATTTCTTTAACTCATGGATTTTCAATAATGGCTCACATCATCAGAGGAAATGAAATGCAAATAGCAAAATTGTCAGTTATGAATAACAATATTTTGCTCATCAGCACATATATTGAAAAAGTTATTTCAAAGGTATTTAAAAGTCATAGACAAAGGATATCATATAGCCTGGGCAAATCCAACGTCAGGACAAGTTCAATTATTTCTGGCAGGTCGGACGAATAATAATCTAAGGGGAAGATTAGAGGTAATAGAGTAAGAAGACAGTTCAGTTGATTATCTAATCTGTGATTTGAACTCATATATATATATATATATATATATATATATAGTAGTAAGTTATAAAATATATATGGCAATTAAGCTACAGAGAATATTCTCTGTAGCTTAATTGTCATATATATTTTATAACTTAATTGCCATATATATTTTATAACTTACTACCTAGCTCTACCTATGTATTGAGCACTGTTGAAGTAAATACTTAAAGTTTACGCATAAATTTATACTTTCGTATATTAATTTGTGATTAAATGAAGTAGTCATATATGTATATATATATATATATTTATATATATATATAAAACTTGGCCTGCCTCCTCTAACTTCGAAAAGACTTATTTGAAATACTTGAAACCTTTAAAATAATAAACATTTCATTCATAATTTTGTTGTAAACATAAAGGAAACTATTTCTCATTTATATAGATTAACATTTTGATAATGTCGAGATAAATCTAATTTAAAATGTGACCGTAAAGATTTGGGAAAAAAAAAAAAAAAGGAAATCAATTTGACATTTCACTTTGTAATTTAGTTAATACTAAAAGTTAATGCTTGCTGACAATTTTTCCTTTTCAACTCAAGATCGAAAAAATCTCTCTAAAGAAAGGAACATTTGAACACAAATGCTTACTTTCTGTCAATGAATTAAAACAATATTGTTAAAGAGAATTATTTTAAAAATCAAAGCAATCATTGAATTAAAAATAACAACATAGCTTAAATAATAAAATGTCCTTTATGTCCAATATGCAAATTAGTTAACCGTTGCAACTGATATAACATGTACAAGCAGTATATAAAAAACATGGTGTGTCTATTGTGTAATTAACTGCAATTAAATTGAAGTATGGTGTTTGGACTTTAATGCACTACATGAAATGAGCCCAACTTTTGTATTTATTCATTTAGATATACCAGAAGAATACTCGTCCCAGGGTGGGTCAAATTAACCCCCCAACAGAACAGTTTTGCCCCACTTTTATATCTCCTTACCAAGATGAAGATATGTCTAGAATCCTTATTCTAATTGTTGTCAAAATCTATTACATGATTTTGATTCAAGAAAATATCTAAAAGGTGTTTTAAGAAATTGAAATTAACAAAATCTTGTTTACTTGGTGTCCAATGACTATAGATCAAATTTAATGCAAATCTGAAATATTTTAATTTTCAAGTGAGAGGTTATATACATATGTACACTAAAAACCTTTTTAAATACTTAAAAAAGAAATTTTTTTTAAACCCTCAAATTTGAAGAATATATTAATTCATGTCTAATACTTATTGTAAAAATTCTATAAACATTGGAAATATCTTAATTTTCAAGATAGGCTTCCACCACTTTTTTTACCCTCTTTGCACAAAATTAAATATAACCCACATTTGCGCCACTTATGCTTAACAGCTGTGTTCCAAAATTCATAATGATTAATTTATTAGTTTAGTGAATTCTGTACATACAAATATATAAACATACTAAATTTTATAAAGTTGTTGAGTTTTATTCCAATAACCAAAAACGAATCAGTTTATAATCATGATTTTTATTAAAAATAAGTAAATATTTTCATTTTCTGTTTTCTATAAGTGTCTTACACATGTTTTGTTGTGTATACGCACACATACACACTCAGTGTCCCCCAGAGATGTACTGACTGACGTCATACTGAAACTTTTGAGTAATTTTTGCCTTGTTCACCTCTTAAAAAACAGATAAGCAAGCAAAATAAAACGGACATGATAAATTTTTTTTTTTTTTTATACAGTGATCACCACTTATCAAGGCCCGGAAGCCACTCAGGGATAAGGGTTATTGCAAGTACATTAGGTTAGTGTGGAGATTTGATGAAGTGTTTAATTAAGGGGGGGGGGTTCATTAGGAATTTGTTAACATTGGACTTGAAGACATCCAAGTTGTAGTCCGGAGGGAAGCAGGCAGACGGAACAGAGTTCCACAGGCGTGCAGTTCTAAGAAAGAAGCTTTGTTCATGGAATCCGCGTTTTGATTTAGGCACAGATATAGAGTAGGGGAAATTTTTCACAGTGGATTCAGCTAGACGGGTAGTGTAAAATTCACTGACAAAAGGATCTTGCTCTTGTGTGCATCACCAAGCCTTCCCCAGGCAACAAGATATTAATAATCGCTCGTCAAAGAATGGGTACATCTTTTTGAGACACCCTGTATATATAAAACCAAAAAAATAAGTGGAGTAACAATCACCAAAGGTGTTACATCTGGTTTTTCCTTCTCCTAGATACTTGCTTTGATGTTTAAGAAATTTTTTCTTTGACCATATTTTTGTACATTTAGGGTTGACTTGTGTCAGCTTTACTGGGTCATAACCTAAATACATGCCAAGTTCAGTTGAAATCTATTATATAGTTTGAGTTATGTCATTTGTATGCATTCAGAGTTAATGTTTTTTTGTTTTTTTTTTTTTAAATAAGTACCAAAAAGCAGATATCCAATCAAATTAACTCACATAGTGAGATCTTTTATTTCATCTTTATTATGAAAAGACGTCATCAGAAAATGAAATGTTATTTTAACATTTTTATTTTGATAAGACAAAATATTAAAACCATACAGCTCAATATCTGCTTTTTTCTTTAGCTTTGTAGATTATCTCAAAACGTTTTCTTCATAAGCACCAAACTATATCAACCGAACAGCAATATCTCATCAAGCCTTGCCTGAGTATTTTGATTCTAATTTCTATCACTGTGGCTATGTGTTCAAATTAAAATATCTTTTAGATGGTAAAAAATAAATAATCCAAATACAAAAAAAAAAAAAAAAAAAATCAACTATAAACTTATTACATTCCACTTATTCTTTTTATTATTTTTTCTCAAATAAAAAATACTTCTAAAACGTATAAAAATTAGAAAGGATTTTCTTTTACAAGAAAGAAAAAGACTTTTAAAAATGAATCAAAATTTTATTTGTACAAAACTTATTTTTTGTTCTTTTTTTAAATAAAATCAGCACTCATAAGTTCGAGAAAGTTCATATTTGTAAACATTTAAAAAATATTTTCTCAAACTCATGTGTAAAAAAAGTTAGGTTTTTACAAGTGAACATTTTTTTTTAAAATTGCATGTAAATTTTTTTTACTTTCATGAATAAAAAAAATAAAAAAATTAACCTCTCAAAATCAAAACAACCAAATTAAGACAGCAGATATTGTATTAAGGGATTCACTATCCTACCAGATAGAGCTAGATCAATAAGTGATAAAACATACTTCGATCAATACATTAATGCAGTTTCACAGCATTGCTAATCATCAGAAGTGTACCTGATTGCCTTCTAATGTCTAGCATTATGTCAGAAACTCTTCAGGTATATTTCTGATTAGTAATGATATGAAATTGCAGTAAAATGTAGTGTAAATATGTCATTTATTGATATATTTATACATATAAGCATTATTATTGGATGGTTTGTTTGAGTTGACTATTTCGTGAATTCAAAATATAATCTCGTCAAAAAGGCACAATCACAATCCAAACCATTAATACAAAAAAAAAAAAAAAATTAAATTAAAAAAAAATATATTAGAGAACATGGAAATGTTAAAACTCGTGTTTATGAAAATTTAATTGTCAGATTCAGTTGAATTTTAATATTGAGAAAAGGTATATTTGGTGAAACTGATATTCCTATAAAAATGTTTAAAAATTTGATTTAAACAAACAAAAAAAAAAATTGTGCAAGTACTTTAGAATTGTTAAAAAAATATTTGTTTTCTTATAAAATAGTTAAGTTTTTACTGCAGAAAAGTTATTCAGTTTACATGATTTTGTTTTTAATATTTGAGACATTAATAATGAGGAATTTAACCAATAAATGAAATTTTAAAATAAAGTACAATAATTTTGAAATATTAAACAGTGTAGTTTATATACATATATACACACAAGTATGACAATTGGGAATTGAAATAATGATTTATTTTGTTTAACTTAAAATATGAAATCGGTGCTTCTTGATATTACAATGAACACAAAAAAATCAGATTCATATGCTTATAATAATTACAAGTTTTACTAAAACAAACAAGCAGTTTTGGGGGGTTTTTTTTTTTAAGATTTTCAAAAATTTATACCTTCTGAAACAAAGTGGTCGTCAACCATTTTGAAGGGACAAAAATTAGTTTGTGAATTGACTTGATAATGATACACTTTGTTAACTACAAAAGTTTTGGAGCTAAACACTAAATCAAACTTTAGGGAAGTTATAGCACATGATGAAGCAAGTGTTTACACAATTTTAAGAGGAGTAGATGGAGTAAGTTCAGATAACTTCTGCAATTGCTAACCAGCAGAGAAGGGTCTTATCAGGTATGTCTATATAGAATGATGATGAATGGAAATTAAACCTGGCCAATAAAGGTTGAGGACATGTATGGAGAGAAATGATATGAGAATCATGCAATGTAATGTGAATCCTAAAGCTTAGTTCTGATGAGCTTAAGAGGAAGATTAAATTTAGACAGTATAGAACAGGAGACTTTGATGGTATGGTCACATCAAAAGAAAGGATGAGTAGTTTATTGACAACATGTGTTTGTTTTCACTAAAACTTAGAATAACAATTGTCAACACAATAAATCTTTGTGACAAAATTAGAATATCTAACGAAGATTGTCAGATTTTGGAAGACCCAAATTACATTCAAGCTGACAAATCAAACTTTGCTTCTAACAAGCCAATTATTTATTACTAGTAGACTGCCTGGCATTGCCCGGTCATAAAATATGCATAAATATTATATTTTAATTCATACAGAATCTGAGACATGTGCATGCGGGCATTATGTTTCTTTTCTAAACAGTTCATTTCTTGTAAGTAAAAAAAAAAAAAAAAAATACTCGAGCTGAGATCGAAACCAAAACCTAAAGACAGTGAGTAAAGTACGATAACCATTATACCAGCTGGACACGATCTTTAAGGTGTTTTCAAACTACTTATTCTTAACATACGTAATCTGTCACATGAACTATTCACGCATGCGCATTCGTGAAACAGTTAGCAAATAGATAAAAATTTGATGACTCCCATGTACCAATTTTTCGATTTTGACTCCATAGCAGCCCTTCTTTTCAGATGGTAACCGATTAAAATGTTTTCCACATGTCTGAATATCCTATATATCAAAATGTATGTAGAAGAAAAAATTGTTGAGTATATAAGTGGAGAAGTGTCCTCACACACACACATTCTCACTTTTATAGCTATATAGATTATTGTAACATTATTAGCAATATAATAAACACATGTAGTTACAACTTATAAAAAAATAAAAATATTTAGTCCAGACAATAGCTAATAGACATTTTCAAATAATCAGCTAGAAATAAAGATCAGCAAAGAGGATAACTCATTTTAAGTTCAAGAATATAACAGGATCTTTCTACTTAAAAAAAAAAAAAATGTACAAATAAAATTTTTTTTAATTAAAATCACTATATTCCTGGCAATACCAGGTAGGTATAGGTGGTTATTTATATATTTTAGTGTCAATGTTATGCCAAGAAGCACCACAAATGAAATTTACCAAAATTTGGGGGAAAAAATTTTTTTTTAATAGTTTACAATATTTATGAGAGGATGAATTGTTTTCTACATCATGTACATGTTCTGGACTTCTATTAACTGTGCTGTGACTAAAAAGGCATCAGAAGAAAGTTGAAGAATAAAGTAGACAAAACTTATAAAGCATATAAAAAATACGGAAAACCTCATTTTTGTTTAGGATTTTTGTTCCCTGATAATCCTAACTGATCCATCTTGATGATACAATAAAAAATTAAAAAAAAAAAAAAAAAAAAAAAAAAAAAACGGGTGGAAACAAATTGGTTTGTCAAATTAGTTATACAAATAAAAAATTGGAACAGAACAAATTCATTTTATTTTTCCAATAATTATTCAAACACAAAGCTTGAAATAACTGTTAAAAAGTGTTATAAAATAACTTTATTTTATGAAAAATAAAAATGTTCATTCAAAAAATATCAAGAAAATTATTTGAAGAAACTCTGAACATTACAAAGAAAAATTACTTTTTGGAGGGGCCAACTATATAACAATGTTTATTTACTGTATTCAATCAAAAAAAAAAAATTTTTTTTGAAAGTATTGATTGAAAACAAATTTGCCAAGTGAAAAGTTCAATTTTCCAGCAGTTCAGAGGGCACGCAGGTGAATTAAAAAAAAAATTCAAGATATGATAATGTACAGCAGTATTATAGATGACAGGGCAATAATTTAGAGATTATTTTGTTGGTGTGCTGTTGAGATATTTTAACACATTTGGACCTACTATATCCCTTGTTCCAAGTTGACCAATGTCTTAAATAAGTCTCACACTAGCTACTATAGATTAAACAAGGTTTTCCAATCAATATATATTTATTAATTTATTAACCAACTGCACGAGTGAAAACATAAACAATGTTAAAAAAAAAAAAAAAAAAAAATGTACAATAAGCAATTTAAATTTTTTGTACAAAAATCTATTCCAGGTGAGAATCTGACCAAAAAGCAAAAAATTACGGTCATGTGAGGTGCCATGTATTACGTCCACATGCAAAATCATCCTTTAAACTCAAAAAGGAACTTCTCCCCTTGATCATACAGTAGGGTATAAAATAAAAAATAAAAGAACAGCAGTGGTAAGGGTAGAGCAAAGAGCACACACACACACACAAGTTCAAGCACACTTTCACACTAACTGAACCAAAAGCAGTTCACACACTACAATTTCCACTGAATGAAACAATTATGCATGTAATCACACACTAAGAGGCAGCAAACATATGTACACATTCCTTAAACAGGTCAATTCAGTCTTGCAACATTCTACAAATAAGACGTTTTAGATTTTCAATGATTTCAAAAATTGTAAATATATAAATATGTGTTTGTTCATGTGTATTTTCCTTCATTCATCATTTTTATTTTTGTCCATCTACACATTAAAACATTTTAATGGCTAACATGAGTCTTGGTACATCCAAAAGATATGACCATCATCTATATATATATATATATATATATATATATATAATTATTATTTAATCCCTTTTTCAGTCACCGAAACTCATGTTCATAATTTTGTAATTAAATGACAGCTTTTAACTTGATCTATCATACTTTCTTAGTCTCTTTTGACTTATAAAGATGGCAACTAATTTTTCAGCTCAGCTTCATTTTCATGTATGATTAATCTTGCTATAACTTTTTTTTTTTTTCTTGCTTTTTACGAAAACAGTTTCAGCAAATAAGTTGCTTGGGAATAAGACCGAAACCGATTCACCTCTTAATTTGAAATGGGAATTAATCATTATACATACACACCTCTCTCTCTCTCAACCAACAGACATTTTCATATATATATATATTTTTTTTTCATTCTTAAGTGTTTTACAAGTCATTATAATTTCCTTTTTTTCTTCTTTTTTCATGAAGCTTTTTGGGACGTTTTTAAGATAACAATCCCAGGTAACTAGAATAAATATGATTCTAATCTTGTTATGTAGAAAACTAATATTTCAAGTTTTAGTGGAAACTTAAAATGTTTTTCATTCTATAGAGAGATGTGTACTGAACAGAGTTCAGTGGTATGATCACATGGAAAGAATTGATGAGCGTTCTTGGGTTAGTAGATGTAAAACAGTTGAGGTAGCAAGTTCAGTTGGCAGGGAAAACATGGGAAGCAATGATAAGTATGGACTTGAGAGAAAAAGGGATAAATAAATACCTGGCCAGAGATAGGTTAGATTAGAAGTCAATTTCTAAAAACTGTCAAATACATGCTATCATAAATCGAACATTAGAGTATGGATATGAGTTTCAAATTTTCTTAGCTTTCAAATCGAATCTGGCGGCCATCTTGAACATAACTCTGATAGAACTATCTTCTATCACTGATTATTACTTAAATTTTTATTTTTCTTGTGTAAACAGTCAAAATGCTAGTCAAGTCTTTTCCAAAAATATAAAAACATCTGAAAACGTTAAATAAAAAAAAAAAATGCCGATCATAATTATATTCAGATTAACAGTTTTACATGCTGGCATGTCCTTTAGAAATTGACTTCCAAATCAACCTATCTCTGCCCAAGTATTTATTTGCCCCTCTTTCCTTCAAGTCCATTTGAATCACTTCCTCATGTTTTTCCTGGCCTTCCCCTGACAACTGAACTACATCTAACTCAAGAACTCTCATCTATTCTTTCACTGTGACCAAACCAATGAAGTCTTCTGTTCTACATGCTGTAGAATATACTATAGAATATTCTATACTGTATGGTTATTTTCTGAGCTCATTCTATCCAAATCTGTCTTGAAGGCTTAAAGTTACACATCTATCATATCATTCTCACAGGATTTCCCTCAATAGAAGCTGTTCAACACCCAATTGTTCATTTTTCACTAAAACATGAAATATAACTTTATTTTTATTACATAAGTCTTCATAACATGCAAAGTAGAATAAAAATTTACTGTATTTACCATAGATTTTTCTTTGTATCAATAAGCACCAAGTTTAGTTGTTGAATCACTTTACTGTAGTTTTTACTATTTTTATGCAAGAGTATTTATTGTCTATATAATAATATGTCAAGGCATGTCATGTTCGTGCATACGTTATCACCTTCCACACACATTTATAAAAAAAAAAGATTGTTCAATCAGCAAAAAAAAAAAAAAAAAAAAAAATTGCTGTTATTTTATTTAAAATAAATTCTTCCAAATCGTCCAGTCAACTAAAACAGTAGAATTTTAAAGAAATAATTTTTAAAAAGTAGCTACTTGATTCTATTGATAAGAATATTTAGCTGACAATAATTTTTATGGTATGGTATTTGTTTAAAAAAATTAAATTACTACAAAAGATATTACTTAAAAAAAAATAGCTGCCAATAATTATTTTGGAAAATAATAGAAAAGTCATTTTTTTCTTAAACATTTATAGATTGATAAAGAAAGCAGCGTGCAATTTCCACAGTTCTGTTGGTCTTTTAAAATCATTTTTCTTTTTATTCGTGATCACCTTCAGTTCTTATTTAGAATTTAATCTAAGAAAAAAAAAAAATTATGGAGTACGTACCAGTCATGGAATGATGATGTCATATTCCAAAAATCATAAATTTTAACTAAGAAAATTAATGAAAACTAGCTGTCTGGAAAAAAAAAATAAAGTCAATAACAGAAGCAGATAACACTAGTAATAGTTACTAGACTTGTTTTAATTCATCCCTTTGAAATGATTTTCTTTATAAAAATAAAACTTTTTGATCAATTTACTTGACATTTCATTTGGTACATCAAAGATTTTTCTGTAGTTTTTTTTATTTTGTTTTTAATTAGGTTGAATTTTAAATAAAAGCCCATCAATTTTAATCTGATGAAGCTCTATTGGAAGTTTAAAAAATTGAATAGTAAAATTTACACACACATTGTCACCATAAAAATAAAAAATGATAATTTTTACACATCGACAACCGGGAAATACCTTAAAAATTCAACTTTAGAGAGGAGAATTCGCCTTCCTAAAGAAATTTAATATAAATGATAACGCATCACATAGCATAAGACAGAACAAGTAACCATTTTTTTTCTATTTCTAAAATGCTGCCCATTTTTTACCAATTGAATTGCTTGTAAACTCTAATCATAGTGTCAAAAAAATATGAAGAGTCCGTCCTATTCGGAAAAAGGAAGAGAGTAGTAGCCAGTGTTAGAACAGGTCAACTTGAAAAGAAATATATGTTCACATGAGCGGTTTTATTTTAATGAATAAAAAAATAGGTGGACCTGAACGAGCCTTCCAACCTGCCATAAAATTGTCGGTAACAGACTTAACTTTCATATTAGCAGGAAATTTTTTTTTTATTTTATTCAATTACTTTTCACATGGTGGATCAATTTTAAATTATAACGTTCTTTTACGACACAAAAATAGCTTAATAAAGAGCGTTTTGTTGATTGACCGAAAACTGGGGTATCAGTTTAATAGAACATTATGATTTAAAAGTGATCCCCCATGTTAAAAGTCTTTAAATAAACTCCAAAAAAAGGTTTTTCCTGCTAATCTAATCTGTTATCGACAATAATCCACAGAAAAAATAAGAAAACATGAAAAGGAATTAATTTTACAGTGGGGGGGGGGGGGAGCTCGTTCAGGTCCGCCGAAAAATATATCTTTTTTTAATTAAAATCAGCAGAGAAATAAAACTGAAATCAGTGTGTTTACAGATTGGCCCCCATGGTGGTGGTGGACTGGTGGACAGTATTGGCTCGGTAAAATTTACAAAAGGCAATGACACACAAAAAATATTTCCAAAAGTGAAAAAAAAAATAATTAGGTACGTGCAAAATGAATGCCGATGCTCAACATGTATAGACATTTTGACCTCTCCTTTTACTTGAAAAATTCACCAAAATCCGGAAATTAATCAAATGTTAATAAAATTTTCAGTATTTATCAAAATGATCAGGGAATATAATTAACCTATTATTTTTATTTTAATCTTAGTGGAAATGTATTCTTTTGTTTAAATAAAATTTATTTTTGCTTTTTTTTTTTTTTTTTTTTAAATAAAGCATCATAAATTGTAACAATGAAAAAAAGAAAAATTAATTTTTTAAGGAACATTACAAAAAAAGCCCCTAAAGTCCGTATTAATGAATTCAATATAACTCAAAAAATTAATTTCTCGAACTATCCATATTATTTAATTAAGCATTGTTTATTTAATATTTTCACGCAAAAAAATATTTCTACTTTTTTTTTTTAGATTACATGTTTTGCATAATTTTATATGTAAGATTTTCCTTGCTTGAATGAAACTTTCGGTGTAACAATTTTTATATAATCTCGAAAGTTAAATTATAAATTTTCATAATTTAACAGCAGGAACGCAGAAAAAGAATTAAATTAAAAAAATGGTAAAAATTATACAAACGTTCACGATAGGAATGTACGGATGCACGGCTGGGGAAAACATGAAACCCAGCACTTTCTACCCCCCTCCAACTACCTGACGTCATTTTCAGGCAGCCTTTTGACTTTCTGTCATTTTGGGCTTCTGTAGAATTCACATTTAGACAAATTCGTTTGTTTTTAGTTTATGCGAAACTAGAATCCCTCGCTCTTGAGGGGGGGGGGGGTAATTAAGCTTTTTGTACAAACAAGGTGGGTTTTTTTTTATTATTATTTAAGTCAATATCTTAGGACTTTACTAATTATCTTTGAAATAGACCCAGAAAATTAATGTTTATCTTTCAAAGGATTTTTACAATGAATTTAGTTAACTTAAAAATCTAGCTAAATTTGTCAGCTTCCGAATGTTGCTGTGAAAATATTTTTCATTGTAACCCCCCTCCCACGTGTATAAATATTTTTTTTCCTTTTCGAAATTAACTTTAGGCTTTAATCTTTCAAATACAATCAAAAAGTAGTCGAAACCTACAAAAAATTATGATAAACCCGCTTTCAAAACTATGTCCCCGATATTTTTTTTTTCGCCATTATTGCCCGTACCTAAGTTGCATTTTTGTTTATTTTTAATATAAATTCGGTTATATTGAACTTTTTCACTTTAAGATATCTGGTTTTATAACAATTAATAATTTAATGACCAAACAGTACCGTAATAACATAACCTAGTTGTTATCTTTAGAGAAAGCAATTTCAATAAACGATTAGCTACAAGATGGTTACTTTGCTAAGAATCAGTATTTTACGATAAATTTTAAGCATTATTATATTAAGTATTTATTTTAGACGCAAATATGTCACAAAATGAGCAGGAAAACTAGCAGTATCAGAATTTTTGTAGGAATTTTTGACACCCCTAACACGAAACTGCGAATACAATATAAAAATCTCGTAATTTCTCTGTTAAAAGTGGGTTATTTATTTTCTTTATGGATTATACTTCCAAAATAAACTATTACAGTTGTTTTAAAAGTAATAAAAATATTTTTATTTTTTTTTAAAACAGTAATGAATTTTCCGAACTCAATATTTTTCAATTTTTAAACTCAATATTTTTAAATTTTTAAATTTTAAAAATCTATCAAAATTTTTCTATTGATTCTATTTTTACGATATTTTCAGGGTCAATGTGAAATTTTATGTTCTTTCCAATAAACCGAATATAATATTTTAGACAAACGTTTTTTTTAAATTCACGCCCCCCCATTTTCACGCCCCCCCATTTTCACGCCCCCCCCATTTTGAAATGTCTATTAAAAAGTAAATAATTAATTTATGTTTAATAGGTTTATATATCACAAATTGAAGAGAAAAGGTCAATAAATAATATATTCAAATTTAAAACAAAAAAAAAAAATCAGTTTTTTAGAAATTTACCTGTAAAGTCCGAAGTTTAAAACCTTATTTTATAAGAACACATTTTTTCTTTTTGTCTTTTTTTTTTTTTTTTTAATGAAACCTTGGTCCTTGCTCCTTTAATTGAAAAAAAAATTAGGGCTTGAATTACATTTTTCGAGGAGTTATAAGCTTAGAAAGATAGGGGGTCGAATAATTTACGCCTCTCATTTTGAAATGTCTATTAAAAAGTAAATAATTAATTTATGTTTAATAGGTTTATATATCACAAATTGAAGAGAAAAGGTCAATAAATAATATATTCAAATTTAAAACAAAAAAAAAAATCAGTTTTTTAGAAATTTACCTGTAAAGTCCGAAGTTTAAAACCTTTTTAAAAAAAAAAAAACACATTGTTTTGTTTTGTTTTTTTTTAAAATAAAACCTTGGTCCTTACTCCTTTAATTGAAAAAAAAAATTAGGGCTTGAATTACATTTTTCGAGGAGTTATAAGCTTGGAAAGATGGGGTGGAATTATTCACTATTTTCACGAAATTTCTGACACTGCTACAGGAAAACCAAAATGTATTTTTTTTTTTTTACTGATTTCTCAACTGTACTTCATTTAAAATAATTTATATAACCAAAAATTACCTCAAAATATTTATACAATATGACTATGTAAATAAGCAAAAAAAAAAAAAATGCAACAGATATTTTTCTAGCACCTGGGTTTCATTTTGTGTTGTTGTCTTTCGTCTATAACCATAGCTCATTTATCTAATCGATAACGTTCGCCATGGGAGTCGATATATAAAAACACTCCAAAGACGTGTCAATGTAGTAATGAAAAAAAAAAATAAACACGTTTGACAGTTTCTCAAACATATCAAATCAAAACATGAAGTTTAATACAATATTAAAAACCTAAAGTTTAGTAATTCGATGGCTAAAAGCTAAAACTGATGTATGCAAAAATAAAAAGTTATACAATTATTCGATAACTACAGATCAATTATATACAAACAATTTTCAAATATCAGTTCATTCAAATCATTAAGTAGCAGAGCCAATAGAAAATAATATACATATAAAGTGTTTGTAAAATGAATCCATCAAATCGATTTCACACTTGTTATGGAAAACAGATCGATATAAACTTATTGATTTTTAACATCAACATCACCAACAGACAAGTTTGCTTCACAACCATCGTAGCTATTTTTGTTCAGGTCATTAAAAATAACGGTTCTTTTCTTTTTTGCCAGTTTCGGGAATAGAGACCGCATCTTTTTTTTTTTTTTTTACACGATTTTGAAAAAATATTTTCATATATATATACACACACAGTTTTTCTGTCACTACATTTAGAGGATGATGAAAAATAATTCTAATATTTTGCATGTACCAAAGGCGTTCATTTCATTGTAAAATTGATACTTACATTATATGTAACTAAAATCCCTAATTTCTACCCTTAAAGCAGTGGGAACTCCATTGTTCTAACTGGGGGTTCGGTATCCTACCTGATGCTAGACATTCACCCGCTTTCTCATATATTCCAACTGAGAGATCCTTTTAAGATTCTAACCATCCTTTTAAGTGCAAGTGTCAGTTGTTATTTCAGTCCCTAATTTACGTGCCTTCCGACGAAGCAAGAGCTTTTAATGTGGGAAAATTGGGTTCCACCACAAAAGGGGCACTTTGGATTAGGACAAAAATTTAAAATGCCTCAGTCTAGAAGGATTTTTCATTCACCGAACGAGAACAAAAAAAAAGATGTATATATCAAAACAATAGGTACTAGAGTGACACATTGCTCCTAGCATTAAAAAAAAAAAAAAAAAAAAAAAGCAAAAAAACAGGATTTCAGTCGCCCAAATTATTTAGAGTTACTTAAACCAAGTTTTATTAAAATATATAAAACCGAAAACAGTAAATAATTTATTGTACACGCGAACTACGGAAATAACAATTCGTCGGAAAACAAATAAATAATCGCCATCTTTTTATAAACAAGTCGAAAACTTAAAAAGGGCGATAATTCAAATTCATAACTATAAGACAGCGAATAATTTTTAAGGGTAAACAAAAGCAAATATATATATATATATATATATATATATATATATATATATATATATATATATTACGGTTTTCGCTAATAGTAAAATAACTTTTACTCTTTAAATAAAAAGAAAAGTCCTTTAAGAACTTATGAACTTGAGTCACGTGCATTTCTCGACTTATTTAAAGAAACCGGCTATGATGATGCGTCGCGATTTTTTGCGGCAGAGTTTTCCAGCATTTCGTGCGTACAAAACGCGCTTTAATTTACTGTTTTTAATTATTAAAATAAAAAATGGTTTATAAGTAAAATCAAGTTGCTTGGGAGTAATGCCAAACTCCATTTACTCTAAATAATTAATGTGTTTGTGGGATTTAATCGTAAGTGTTCATTTTAAAACTAGGGCCTAATACCAATATAAACTCCTTTCAGTTCAATGAAAATAAATATTTTGGAATTTCTTCTATTCAAAAAAAAAAAATCAATAATAAATAAAGTAGATGATAATGATGCCTCTATTCTGAAAAGTTGCTTTTTTTTTCTTTTGAAATCAATTTTAAAAGGAGACGATTTCGATTGTGTCACTTCTCTACGAACGAAATTAAAGTGTTCTCAGTTCGCCTGACTTTAAATATTTCAGCAGTAAATTTCGTTTAAAAAAATAAATAAATAAATAAATAAAAAGTGGCAAATTGATTCCAAAAATGAAAAAATATTTTTAAAAATAAAAAAATGATGAACGTATGTGTTATGGAGAAAAACAGACATGCTGATTGCTGCTTATATGAGACGGGTGTTTTTTAAATATCGGATTAATGTTTTGTATACAAAACTGTATTGACCGACTGTTTGAACCATGTACATTCGTTGTTGCCGGATATGGGCTAAAACTATGGGGATATCTACATTAAGATTGTGTTCCAAGCACGATTTCATAATGGCAGATAAAAGGACAACACCTGTTCGACCAACACCGGCAGAGCAATGGACAACGACAGGTGACTTCTTACCACTGCCCTCCTCGCTCTCTGCTAACCGGTGAACAGACTCAACCTCGTCCAAGAAACCTAAAAATCCGTAAATATCCTCTGGGCAACCATGATCAGGCCAGTCCGTGTATTGCATATGCCACACCTGACGCTCCTCCCCAGAACTTTTGTTTCGTATTGAAATCTGACGAGTAACATAACACCAATTGCCGTTGCTAAACTGCAGTTCAATTTCGTATGGCCCAAACTGGATTTTATTTTCAGAGCCGGATTCCTGCGGCCAGTAAGGGAAACATTTTTGCCGATCCTGCTCATTTATTGCCGTTAGCATTGCAACAACATCGACCCCTTGCTCCCAGATCATGTGCCAAAAGTCTTGAACTGTGTTTTTCAAAGGTGCTTGTGTTGCAATGAACCACCACTGTTGTTTGCCAAGATTAACTTTTATGTGAGAAGCATTTATATACCCATAAGAATTGGTTTTAGTAGGCGAAAGTGTAACGCGAGTTTCATCGTAAGGCAAAACATTCTGAAAGCGGTTCCGGTCCTTATTTTCTGGACTTCTACCAGCATTACAATCCATGTTGGAAGCCTTCTTACCAATTTGTTCAAACTCTGCAAATACGCAACCTTCAGAAAGTTTGTTCTCAAGTAATTTTCGCCTTTCATCCTTAGGGGCACGAGATTCGTCTTCACTTGCGGACAAAATGATCGGCCGAGAGAGGGTCAACCCATTCATGGCTGCCATTTTTAGGGGCCCCATACTAAGACGCTTCATGACACCCGCATCATCTTCATCTACCGCATCCTCATCAAAATGAACTTGGTCTGCTTCAAAAGTCACATCAGCCAAGGCAGCAGTTTTGGATTTCGCCTGACCAGCAGGCTCTGTTGAAGTGGATGATGTTTCGCTCCCAGATGTCAAACTGGGTTCCCTACAAAAAGAAGAGTCAGAGGAATCACTATTTTTTGACTGTATATTGTCATTCTCTTCCTGGTCGCTGTCATCTTCTGGGATCTGGCTGCCATCCGGTTGCCTCTTTGTTTTCGTTTTCCACCTGTCGAGGCAACCTGGATTAGACCGAGCGATCATCATTCTCCGAAAGCTTTCTCGCAAAGTAGCAACTTCTTTCAACGTTGAATGTGGTGGTGCTGCCTCGGGGGCAACATAGCGAACAACGACATTGTTTTTTTCAACTTCACTTGGAAAGTGGTTATCTTCCAGATCTTTTTCAGAATCTTTCAGGCTGTAGCTAGTGTTATTTGATGTAGAACTACACTGGCTCTCCTCGTCTGAAAGGTTGACAGCAGCAGCCAAATTTTCCATACTTTTGTCAAGTTTCGACTGGACAGCAAATGGAACATGACCAATGTTTTTGCGAGAAACAAGGTCTGGACTATAGTTGATGTTGTGCTGGTTGGTCTGAGCTGCAAGGTCTGGTGTGCTACTACTAACCCGTGGATACGGAGGCGGCGGTTTGGAGAAGACACTATCATGCATGTAGTCTTCGGACCTGGAATCTTGACCAGGCATTTCCTGTACAGTGGTATTGAGTTCAGGAGAGCTGTAAGTAGGCTGTAATACCAGATTAGTATACCATGTATTCTGATGACACTGCATATTATTGGGATCTTGCTGATGCACAATATTGGCATACTGCGGCGTCTCATCGGTATAATTATCCATGTTGGCCATCACGTGATGAGGAACAAGCACAGTTGTTGTGGGAACCGTGTACACAGGTTGTTGGGCTGAAGTTTGTGTTGGTGCCATGTTCATTTGAATGGTTGGATCCATTCGTTGGCGCATCACTTGATTATAATCCGGGCTTGGACGATACGCAGGAAGCAATGCTTGTAAATGTTCATATGTCAGGTCTGGCTGCTGTGCTTGTATTGTGTTTGGTGTCGGGTTGGGCACTTGTGGAACAAACGAAACGTTGTTGTTAGATGGCACCTGATTTGAATCGGCACAAGGATTCATACGATGATTAGCAACAAGGTCAGGGGTCAAATTATCCATGTGTCCCGGTGCTGGGAGAGTGGATTCTTCTGTGTGAGTTGGCGTATGCCCATCCAACATGTACTTTTGACCGTGTGAATAGGCCATTGCGTTCAGATCTGTAGCGTCAATTTGTTCGTATTGATAATTCGATACAACCTGGTAATCCTGTATCGAACTGCTTGCCGAGCTCATATCGCTAAGGTCAGTAAGGCTAGAGCTTGGATTCAATTTGTACGATTTATAAAATTTCTTTAAAAATCCGGCCGTTTGTTGAAAATACTTGGCAACTTCGGTATCATCTAGGTAGTATTGGATAGATGTTTTCTGCGTGTCTATAACCACAGATTTTTTGTTTTGCCCAATATGTGCAATATCAGACCACCTGAAAGATAAAGCCTGCTGTCGGTTAAGATAACGTGCAAATATTCCGGTACACGAGGTTCCGAGGTACAGTTCCTTACCGGAATCGTCCTTGGCGGCGTAATATTCCATACCGTAACCATCCAACATTTGGGCTTGTTTTATATAATACACAACAGCCATGAAAGGGTGTAATCCAACCAGATTCTGGTAACACCGAAGAACTTCTTTCAAAAGTTCGACAGCAGTGGTTTCGTCTTTTGTCATGCTGTTTGGTAAAATCGGTAATTCTTTGAGATAATCCAGTGTGTGCTGTTCTGGGTCGTACTGGCCCAGTTCTACCTGGAGGTACAGGGCAGCCAGCCTGACGACCTGTTCTGTGGAAGAAGAAATTCGGTTATCGATCACGTCGGATTTTAGTTGTAAGAAATAATTATAACGGACCCGGTTGTCTTCGATTTTGTGGGCGCCATTGACGTAGAACATAACGCCAAAGTAGAGTCTGGTAAACCGGGCGTGTTTATCGAGCTGTTTCTTCAGGGGTTTGTCCAAGTTTATCCATCGGAACTGTAGTTTCTTTGTAACGTAGCGAAAACCGAAATACTGGGTGTCCTCAATCTTCATCATTTGGGCGATACATTCCAAACAATCGTGCCCGGTACTATCCGCTTTCAGGGAACATTCCAAGAAAGAATTATCCAACATGTGGACGCCAACAACAAATTCATACTTCGACGAGACATCGTAACGCTTCGTACGTTTTAACTTAAAATTAAAAGGCATTTTTAATTAGATTTATTCTCCTTTGTTTATTTTTCAATATATTCATATATTCCAAGTGTTTTTGGCTTTAATAGCTCTTCTTTGGTAAGTTTTCCATTTTTCGTTGTTAGTGTAAAAATATCCTACAACGTCGGAAAGGGACACTTGGCGACTCCGTGGTAGTCGCCCTCCATCTTTGTGTTGACAATATACCATTCAATAAATCCAGAAAATAACCGAACAAAAACGGCACGCAACCCCCTCAAGGCTTGGTTTGGGTTATATTTAACAAGGTGTGCCAATGAGCGAGGCCCTCTCGTTTTCTTTTCTTTTTGGTTTTTAACTTTTCCAGTTCACCGCTACTAGAATCCCACTGTTTATATTAAGAGTTGCAATAGCAATAACGAAAAAGCGTGGTGGGAGTAGTAGTGATTGTTATAAGTTATCGTTGTGGGTTCTATGGTGAGAGAGGGGGAAGGAGTGAAAGAAAGAACGAGGGGGGGCGAAACAGACATACAGACGTGGTGGGAGTGAGAAAAACTCTGCTGACCTCAGACATTCCAGCTGCAGTTCACTTCCTTATTTCGTCACTTCCGGTCCGTTTCTATATATGTAAATAAGCAAGAATTGGGGTTTTTTGTTTGTCTTGTTTTTTACTTAGATAAAACTTACTTTTTAAGTTGTCAAAGCTGACACCAATACAGCTAAAAAGGTGAAAGTAGTTATAGCTTATAATTTAAGAGATAACTACTCTTTAATGTTCAGCTTAAAAGAAATTGTTAACTCGGCTAATAATACCATTATATTACTGTTTAGAAAAAAAAAATAGAGGCGCAAGAAGACTGCAAGTGTCCGAATGAGAAAGAAAGGCAATAAATAAAGGGGGGGGGAGAAAAGAAAAAAAAACGGAATAAAGTAAGAAAAAAAAAGGACGGGGGGGTAATGTAAAAGTAGAGTGTTGGTTTATTTTGTCCCCATCAACTTTTAGAAATAAAAAAACTGGTGATATAAAGAGGAGACAGTTGCCCTCGTAGGGAGACGAGAATAAGATAAGGAGTAAGGACATATATATTTTTAATTTATTTGTTATGTTTTATTTTGGTGATGAAATCTAATGCTTGTGTTTTGTTTTTAGTGTCTTTTGTTTTGTTTTTTAGGAAGAAATGCGTCCAATACTTGTAAAAGGTTCATTTTAATTGTCTTAATTTTTTTTTTTTTTTTATCCAAAATAATAACTTAAAATTACTGGCTCACTTGAACCATAGGGACCGTATATCACAATTTCTCGCTAAAATTGTAACTTAACTTACTCTTTTTTTTTTCTTTTTTTTTTTTTTAACACAAATGTAAACTTTTTCATTGGAGGGGGGTCGTTATTAATTTATCAACTCTTATCAATCATCAGTTGCCTTTAAATTTATTAAATTCTGTTAAAACTTAAGTTAAATCCTATTTCAGTCACCCTAAATATTTGAAATGGGTTTCAGCATTGTTCAAACTTATTTCTTCATTTTTTTTAAACTTATAAATATGAACTTTTATTCGAAGTCTTTCTCGCAGACATTTAGTTGTTATTCGACTATTGGTGACCTTGGGGTCAATATTTTTGTTATGTATATAATTAAATATATAATTCCTAAAATATTACATTGTAATCCTTCCTTCACAAAGTCAGAATACATACATTGTAACGTTATAATAGGTCCTCTCTCTCTCTCACACACACACACACACACACACACACACACCATTCCATTTCTCACATCACTTCAGATTAAGTGTGTCTGGTGACAAGCAAGCAAGCAAGATAACAGAGTTTTAGTGGTATACTAGACGGTTTGTCTAGTAAACATATCAGTGACCGTTTTTGTCACAACCTGTAACTCAGAGTCACGGGTCGTCTATGGTCTCCATTTTAATGGATGACGTTATCCAAAGTGCACGGAGACAAACAAGATAACAATATCCACAGATCCTCCTCCTCCTCCTCCTCCACTGAATAGGAGTTCTCACACAGGTCGTCACCCGCGATCAGTTACTGGTTATAACCTATGGTGTTCCCTGGAGACTGGATGACAACAAGTTTCCATGATTTCCAGTGCTCTCTACTTCTCTCGATAACCAGTGCAGCAACAGCCGCTTACCTTTGATCTCCCTTTGGCTACGGTTATTGATATTCTCAGGAGTTTGCATGGCAAAAACCCTCCGCAAGGGGCTCGGGCTCCAGTGCTCTCTCCGCACTTTTTCAGTGGAAGTCTGGTTAGTGCTTTGCCTCCTCGAACCTTTGGATCATTCGCGAATATCGTGTTGCGTCATTCGATATAGACGCCATCACTTTTAATTACCGCCTCCTCGTTATGTCATAGCCTCTTCATATTCGCTTTTAGCTTTCGTAAAATTTATTCTTCTAAGAAAATTTGGTTGTTGTTTAGTGTAAAATAAAAATGAAAAAATAAAGATTCGTTTGATAAAAAAAAATTAAAATACTTGTATTTTTTTGTTTTTATTTTTTTGTGTTGTTTTGTTTTGTTTTACGGATAATATCAAAGAAAGTGGGGGTGTACGTGTGTGGGAATCTTCCAGTATGTTGGAATTTAACATTCATGATTAAGTATGTGGTCAATGAATGACGTCATAATTCTTTAGCTTTGCCTTAAGTAATCAATCTAAATTGATTTTTCTTTTCTTTTTACTACTTCCCTGGTTGCTTATTCAAATAAGATATTCCTCATAAAAGTTTTAATAGAAAACGTGTCATCGAATTTTAAAAAAAATCAAATTTAGCTAGAAAGATGTAAAACTCGGCTACGCACTCAAGTCTTTTTCTCCCCCCCCCCCTCCAAATAAAACACATTGCCACTTAGAACGTAAGGAAAAAAAAACGACCCTGGTGTCTAACTCTGTCCCGTGGGGAGGCATAGTAAATAGGTACTATTTAATAGCGTGTATAAAGAAGGCTGAGGAGTTGAGCGGCGAAATGTCTGTTCACATTACATTTAAACTTTTACAGGCTAGTACAGTCATGGAAGCAGGAAATAGGGAAAGAATTCCAAAGTCTAGCCGTCCAAGGGAAGAAACTATTAGAGTAGAAGACTTTCCGATATCTGGGACCTCAACAGCGAAGGGGTGGGATTTTGCTGCTTGTTGGGTTAGGCAAGAGTATGTACGTCAAAGGGGCACAAGTTCACTGGAGTACATTCCATTAAAGTACTAGTAAAACAGGCACAGGGATACAACATTGTGGCGATGGGACAGAGGATAGAGCTGGGCCAACAATGTGGATCTATTACATTAAAAGTCTTTCTCGAACCCTATCTAAGAGTGAGAGCCAAATTTGGTGACAATTCACCATCCATGGATGAATTATGACTTTATAGATGTATGAGATACTCTCAGACTAGAGCAATTTTCTAGCATAGTAGAGAAAGCATATCTTCTTTGCAGCAGTCATGGCAATGTCCTCAATGTATTTGTTCCAATTCATGTTGCCTGTGAATGTTAGGTCAAGGAGTTTGAAAAATGAGCTCTCAGATAGGGTGTTATTTGTCATGGCAATGGTTGGTTGAGAAGGTTTGTTAAAGGAAAGAAGTTTAGTCTTAGTAGCATTAAATGTTCCCAATTCACTTTTCTAAGGTTTCTGCCATTGCTTTGGATATGTGTATATTCGTTTTCCCTTTGTCTATTATAGAGTGTTGTATGATAAGCGAATATACCCATCTGAGACACTAATCCATCAGTGAGGTTATTTATGAATATCAGGAATAATAATTCAAGGATCGACTCCTGGGCTACACCTGCATTAATGTTGCTTGATTGTGTGGCCCTTGAGAAAAACTTGGATCTTTCTCTTGTCTGATTATGTTGAGTATTCGTCCAAAAATACTATAGAATTTCATTTTCATGAGAAACCTTCGATGTCAGACCTTGTGAAAAGCTTTAAATATATCAAGAGCTACAGCTCTAGTTCCCCCGGTCTTATCCAGTGCATGATATATGTGTTCAGAGATGACATTTAAAATATCTCCAGTAGGTGGATGGGTGATAATTGAGAAGGTCAATTCTTTTTCCAGAATTCTTGAATATTGGTACAATGGAGGCAATTTTCTAGCTATCAGGGAAGCAAGACTCAACTAAGCATTTGCTAAAGAGCTTGAAGAAGATAGGGAGTTAACTCAGCAGAGCATTTCTTAATACAGCAGGGATGAAATCAGGCACACATTGGAGGTGTCTAGGACATGAGAAGGGATAATTTTCAGAACTAAGAGTGTGGCTTCTGTTCACAAAGTGAAATTTGGGAAGAAGTGATTTCGGGGGGGGGGGGGTTGGAAGCAACTGCCGGACAAGCAGGTCAGCTTTCTTGGTTGCCTGCAAGTGACCTTATGGCTGTTGGATAGTGGGGTAATAGTTGATTGTCCATTACCACACTATTATAAATTTTCGAGAAACCACAAGTTCCTATATTCTACAACTTGATGCTTTCTGGTCACTTTAATATGCCTTCTCTTGACTGCAGCTATTTCACTCTCATAGTTATTTCAACTTCTATAGTTCTCATAAAATGTATACACAAAGCTGTTATAGTGTCGCTTATATATATGAAAATTTAATAGTACAAATAAAAATGATATTTACAGGCAATTACTTTTAAAAAAATATTTGATGCAAGTCCAGAATTCAAATTAAAACAAAAATACAGAAAAATCTTTATGATGTCTTTCCACATCACGGAATGAAAATGTCATATTCCTAAAATCACATAAATTGATCAAATACTTTTTAACGAAGAAAAACAAAATTTATGAGGAAGCAAGAATGGTATGTCTTGATCCATCATATTTAATTAAGAGAGACAACTCAATTCGAACTAATACTAATGATATACTATTAATTGCTTGAAAGCATAAAAAATGTTTTTCCTATATAAAAAAGCCAAAATTACTTGATCAATTTATATGATTTTTGGAATATGACATTCATTCCATAGCAGGTACATACTTAAAAAAATTTTCTGTATTTTTGCGGGTTTTATTTTTAATTAGGTTGTATTCTGAATAACCAAATATTTTTAAAATATGTAAATCTCATTTTTATAACGCACTATGTCTGTCTGTCTCCATTTTTTTTCAAACTGTATCTCCTCTGAGACAGAAAGTCACAGAGCAGCACAATGTGGGTTAAATGATTGAATTTTTTGTGGACCATTTTCTTATAGGTCTTTACCTGGTTAAAATAATTGCGAATGGAAATGGTTAAAGCAGTTTATGATTTGAAAGCCATATTTTTTAAGGGGAAGGGGTCAACTATTTTTTAACAAGCTAAAATATATATTTTTAATCTCATTTATCAAACTCACTATGTCTGTCTGTCTTTATTTTTTCAAATTGTATCTCCTCAGAGGCGCAAAGTTGCAAAGCAGTGTAAGGCAGGTTAAATGATTGCATTTTTCTGGACTGTATTCTACAGGTTTGTAACCGGTAAAAATAGCTGGTAAAGAGTCAAAATTGAAGGAAATGAGAACTTGACAGATGCAAGTCGACTGGAAGTTCTCTTGTACGCATGTGCAAATATATATTTATATGTAAACATTAGTTCATTTTTAGCCATTTCTTATCCAACTTATGATAGCTCAAATAGTAATGGCTAAGGCTGAAACGCTATATGCTTAGGTTTTGAATCTAGCTGATGGCATCAAAGTCATAATTTTTCATTTTTTTTAAATCATTACTATATATTAAATACAATATAATATATAATAATTGATAAAGAATTGACTATAATAATATATACGAAATCTGCATTTATGAAAATATCATATTTAAGTGTATTTTATTTTTTTATTTTTTTATTACATTTTCACCCCAAACAAGGCACATTGCCACTTTGATGTAGGGGGCTACTATTAGGGACACAGGCTACAGGGGTACTAGGTGGGGAGTTGGCCAGCAAGATGTCAGTTCATGTTACACTTGAACTTTTGCATTACAGTTGGGGAAATAGGAACCTGGCAGGGTGTTCCAAAGTCTAGCGGTTCTGGGGAAGAAACTCCTGGAGTAGAAGGCTCTCTTACATCTAGGGATCTCTACTGTGAAGGAGTGGGATTGTAGTGCTTGTCGGGTATTTACGTAGCGGGGGTACAAGTGCTTGCAGCTCATCGGAACATACACCGTTAAAGTACTTGTAGAACAGGCAGAGGGATCCTACATTGCAACGATGGGACAGAGGCTGAAGCTTGGATGATAGTGCAGGACCTATTAGGTTGGTAACTCTCTTTTGAATTTTTGAACCTTGTCTAGGAGTGAGAGACTAGTAGCAGATGCACCGACCCAAATATGACAACAATACTCCATAAATGGAAGAATGGTGGCCTTATAGAGGTACAAGATACATTCAGGGGTCAGTAGCTTTCTAGCATGGTAGAGAGAGCCTACCTGACAATGCTCTCAATGTAATTGTTCCAACTCATGTTTCCTGTGAACATTAGGCTGAGGATGTGCTTTCAGATAAAGAGTCTTTGGCCATTGCTATTGGTGGTAGAGAGGATTTCTTGTAGTTATTGAAGGAAACAAGTTTAGTCTTGGCAGCATTGAATGTGACCATTCATTTTTGTCCCCATTCCACTACAGATTGGAGGTCATCCTCTAGTGTTTCTGCCATTACTTTAGATATATGTTCATTTGTTTTCCTGTCGTGTCTGTTATAGAGCATGGTGTCATCAGCATATATACCCATCTCACAGA
Source organism: Euprymna scolopes (assembly GCF_053919585.1). Classification (NCBI taxonomy): domain Eukaryota; kingdom Metazoa; phylum Mollusca; class Cephalopoda; order Sepiida; family Sepiolidae; genus Euprymna; species Euprymna scolopes. The sequence continues at coordinate 150,257,236 of NC_136495.1, read as the reverse complement.
CAATTTTGTCAGGGAGGTCATTTATGAATATTAGGAACAATAGATGTCCAAGGATAGACCCCTGAGTCACTCCCGCATTTATCTCATATTGCTTAGATGTACGACCGTCAAGGACTACCTGGATTTTTCTCTTATCTAAGAAGGATTTAATTATGTTAAGTATTCTTCCAGTGATACCGTATGATCTGATTTTACTGAGAAGACCTTTGTGCCATACCCTGTCAAAAGCCTTAGATATATCTAAAGCTACTGCTCTATCCTCCCCTGCTTTGTACAGCGAATGATATATATGCTCAGAGATTACAGTTAGAATGTCTGCTGTGGAACGGGCTTGCCTAAATCCATTTTGTTGGTTGGTAAGAAGTTTAGCATCTGTAAGGTGATGGACTAGAGCTTGGTTAATTATGGACTCAAATATTTTGGCAAAAAGTGGGAGGAGGCTAATGGGGCGTTAATTTGCTGGGTCAGTTCTTTCGCCAGAATTCTTGAAAACTGGTACCACAGAAGCAGTTTTCCAGCAGGCAGGAAAGCAAGATTCATTAAGGCATTTGTTGTAAAGTTTGGAGAGGATTCGAGCTACTTCGGTGGCGCACTTTTTTAATAGCACAGCCGGGATGAGATCAGGTCCACATGCTTTTGCAGTGTCAAGATTTTTTATAATGGCATGCACCTGAGAAGGGGTGATTTTCAGATCGTCAAGTGTGGCGTCTGTCTGCAAAGGAAAATCTGGGATAGGGTGGTTAGCAGGGTCTAGGGTGGAGTTGGAGGCAAACCAATTGGCAAGTATGTTAGCCTTCTCATTTGCTGAGCAAACAACTTCATGATTGTTGGATAGTGGGGGAATTGTTGATTGCCCATTATTTACTACATTGTTGTAGATTTTCCAGAAGTCACGGGTTCCTAATTTCTGAGCTTCGATGCGTTTTTGGGTGGTTTCAGTAAATTCTCTCTTAGCTGTCGCTATTTCTTTCTTACAGTTACTTCTGGCTTCTATATACTTCTGTCTGTTTGAACTGGATTTATGTCGGTTAAATCTATTATGATTGGGCAATGCTGGGCGCCCCCTGCTAGTTATAAATATTTATTCTTTTTTCCTATATTTAACTAGCAGGACCAAGAAAATATTATAATATGTTACTTTTTTAACGCACTGGTCTCCCTCTCATGTGCAAACTTTAGCAACTGATAGAAAAAAAAATAAACAAACAGATAAAGTTATCAGTAGCCGACTGACTGCTTGACCTACTTACAGTATTCTTTTTATCATACTGCACTAGTTTCATCCTGATTAAACAGATATTAGTGTATTTATTTTTACCATAACCAGCTCATAATCATGCTGAATTGGAACATGGTTACTTGTGCAGTTTATGAATCATGCTTAAATAACGGTATTACTTAGAAAGCCATTCTTAACTATATGAGGTAGAGCTTCTTTTTTTTTTTTTTTTTTTAAATATTCTGCACTTTCATCTCCCAATTTAATAAACAAAAGATACCATAAAAAATTTAACTTGAAAATTCTACCTAAAAAAATAGCAGTTTGTAAATTACACAAAGATGTGGATATGTAAGATTTCTAAGCATATCCTTGGTAGTTTTCGATATTTAGTCAGATATATACACACGCAATTTTCTGGATGAATTCACCAAGACTATATAGATAATCAAGGCTTTTATAGACTGGCTAAAAAGAAGATCATTCTGTTGTGATCAGTAGAGGAATACTTTTAAAAAGATGAGTAGTCTCAGCAATTAGATCTGCCACACAGAAGTAGAGAGTGTGAGCCACCCGACATCCAACTGTAAGGTTCTTCATGACTATGCCACACAATGGAGTGTGTAAATATTTCTACTGGACAATCTGTAAAAAGTTGAGGTGCTAGTGCAGTAGTGCACTTACTGATTCGCGCTATTTTTTTTAAATCGTATTTCCAAGTTTAATTAAAGTTTTGTGATATGTTTTTTTTATTCAATTGTAAAGTTAAAGTATAGAATAGGTACAAAACACCCTCCCCATGTTAAGAATGGCTTTTTAAATAATAATGTTATTATTTCAGCATGCATCAATAAGTGCACTAATACCAAAGTTGAATATCAAATGTGGCAGTAAGTCCTGGGAACATGTTTACCAGAAAGAACAGTTGAAAATAAGCCCTACAGCATCTACTATGACTATGCAATTCCTACAGTTATGTACCTTGACAACGAAGCTATTAAACCTGACATGGTGATATGAGACAAGAGAGAGAAAGAAGCAACCTTAGTAGAAGTTAATGTCCTCCCCCCCCCCCAATGATGGTGGGCTAAACAGAGCTGAAATGGAAAAGATAACGAAATACCAATGTCTTATGTTTGACATGAAAAGAAACTGGAATCTTAGGAAGATCTCCATCATTCGAGTAATTATAGGACCAACTGGACTCATGAAAAAGAATTTAAAGAACTACCTGGAAAATATACCCGATGAACCAAGTGCAAGAGAGAGTCAAACAATTAAACTTCAAAGGACAATTAGAATATTAAAAAGATCTGTTTTATCTCTGTATGGAATTATCAGGCTCTCTCTCTCTCTATATATATATATATATATGTATATATTTTAAACTAGATGTACCTGACCACGCGTTGCTGTGGCTCAAAACAAAGAAAAAAGAACAAAAAACTGGATATTACTTTATATAATTTTGTTGTTTGTTTGGTACCATACTAATAGAAATGTTGATATGCAAGTGAAACCAGTAGTATTTAATGTATTTTTTTTTTTTTACACCAATGTCTTATGCATGACATGAAAAGAAACTGGAATCTGAGGAAGATCTCCATCATTTGAGTAATTATAGGAGCAACTGGACTCGTGAAAAAGAATTTAAAGAACTACCTGGAAAATATACCTGATGAACTAAGTGCCAAAGAAACACAAAAAATTGTATTTAAAGAGACAGAATCTTAAAAAGATGTCTCAGTTAGAATGTATGAGATAGCGGGTGAATGTCCGGCATCCAGTAGCATGCTCCATCCCCAGCTTAAACAAAATAAAACAAAATAAAATTTTCCTTTATCAACTAAAAATCTAAAATCATAATTAATTTCTCAGTCTGGAAGGCTCCCCCCTTTGTATGTGTGGTGGGGAGGGCAGTGTAAAAAAAATGTTTTTACCTAAAAAAACTCCAGTTTCAACTAAGTCAATATTAAAAGAAATATGTATGTTGGAGAGGGTGGGGTGTGATTGAGGAAGACTACCCTCATCATAAATCATTTAAAGTCTTAGCCTTCACAGGGAAAAATAATATTTTTCAGTTTTTAGAGGGAAAAACATTGATAACATTAAATGTAACCAATCATTCTTGGCACCAAGTGTGGAAGTCAATTTCTAAAGCTTCAGCAATGAATGTGTGTGTGTGTGTGTGTGTGTGTGTGTGTGTGTGTGTGTGTGTGTGTGTGTGTGTGTGTTTGATTTACCCATGCGTTGTTCTCAACGCATGGTGTCATTAGCAAATATACCCATCTCAGACTCAATTGCATCAATTTGTATTATTAAAATTAGTTCTAATTGTGGATGTTATTCTCACAGTGTTCCAATTTAATTTTACATTCTTCAGGTGCATCTTCTTGGACCCAAAAATCTATACAGAATTTCAAGTAGAACTCCTTATTTAATCCACAACAGTAAATTGCTTTCACTCTGTCAGCCATAACCGAATAGAATTTTTAAGTAATTTTTATTTTATTGTATTTTATTATTGCTTGTAGTGAGGATTGAACCTTCAATCTCCCAAAAAATTGTCACATAAAGTTGATTATTACTTAACTTTATTGTGCCAGGTGTCGTCCATCATCATCATAATCTTCAGTTTAATATCTGCTTTACATACTGGCATGTGTTGGACGGCTTTTAGGAATTGACTTCTAAACTAACCTATCTTTAGAAGTCATTTCGTTAACTGGGACTTGATTTGTCATAGGTCGATTGTCCTTAACACCAATTCAGTAAGGTGATGAGGACTATTTTTTTATGGAGACAGCATATCTAAATGATTACCCAGCAAAGGTAGAGAGCACGTCACCTGCCGTTATTCAACAGTTTTAATTGTTTGTTAGTTTTATAAAGTATTGAAATATGATGGACTCGTATAGCTTCATAAACAAAAGGTACATAAAAAAGAAAATCTATTTACTATGCCAGATTGTTTTGCGTTCCAATACATTGTTTTTATTTTTAAATTTAATCTGACCAACATTTACTATTATAAATATCATAGACATCGTTGTCGAAGATAATCTCCTCTCACTTCAAAGTCATCATCCTGCCACCCTGATCACTGTGTGCTATTTTTATAAGATTTTTTTCTTTTTGTTTTACACTAGTTGTCAATCATTTCTCAGGTTTTCTCATTGGCTTCAATGCTTGATAGCAACAACAGATGCACACCTTTATTTTATCAATAGTCATTATGCTGGATTTTCCAAATTGATGACTTTATTAATCAAAACGTCTTTGAACCTCATATGAACAAAAAAATATGACTTATTCTAATTTTTTTTTAATTATTATTATTTGGACCACCGTTCTCATCTGAATGTTATTTCACGTTTTGGTTGGTGTAACCTCTGAACTTCAGGTATATTTTGTCAAACTCAGGAATATTTTTGTCGAACTTGGGAATCTGCATGGAATTTTGAATGAAACCCTTTATTAAACCAATAGGGGTAGCATGTTCTTGTTCAGTCAACCATGACCAGGAAGAAGTCTTAAGTAATTTTTGGAGTGTCACTCACACTGACGATTAAACCTCCAGAAGAGTAACTTATAATTGAATTATCCTTAATTATTTTCCAAGTTTCTTTTTTAAGATCTTTTTCATCTCTGACTGCAATTTCTTCAAAAAATATACAAATAATAACACAACCAACCTTATGCATTTAGTTCTAACAGCATTAATTGAGGCGAGAGATAGATGCTCATCTCTTTCATTCAGAGAGTCCTATCTTTTATAGATCGAGATAAATAGAAAAGAAACCAAATTATTTACATAAGAGAAAAAAATCCTGCATATAAATCAAAAGTCATTCATAAATACTGGTGGCGGCTGCAGCTGCTGGTAAGAGAATCATAAAAGAGTTAAGTCTAGAATAAACTATCAAACGATTATAAAGAAAAAAAAATAAACGTGAGATGAAAAACAGAGACTTTCCAAACAAAGAACTGATGGAAATACCTGCTGTAGAGGATATATTTATTCATTAGTAGAAGTCTTTTGAAGTAAACTAACAAATATATTTACCCAAGGAAGAAAAATCTTCCGCTAACAAATCCACATTTGTTTTTTATATATACGCACGCGCGCACACACACACACACACGAAAGACTATGCAATTTCTACAGCTATATACCTAGAAAACAGAATTATTAAATCTGACACTGATATGGAAGAGGGAGAAGAAAGAAGCAGTTTTAGAAGTTAATATCCCCAATGATGCTGGTTTAAACAAACCTGAGAGGAAAAAGAAATACCTTGATCTTATCTAAGACATGAAAAGAAATTGGAATCTTGGGAAGAACTCCATCATTCCAATAATTATAGGAACAACCGGACTCATAAAAAGAATTTCAAAAGCTACCTGGAAAATATTTCCGGCGAATCAAGAGCAAGAGCGATACAAACAATTGTACTTAAAGGGATAGTTTGAATTTTAAAAAGATTCCTTTAATTAGAATGTATAAGATAGTGAGTGAATGTCTAGCATCCAGCAGGATGCCTCATTCCCAGCTGCAATAAAATAAGAAAATTGAAAAAAATTGAAAACAAAAAGTAATTAGACACCTCACAAAATAAGTCAAATATTTCAAGTTTCTTTAACAGCCAGCACTCAAAACCGTACAAAACAGTATTAAATGTTTGAAATGATATTTTATATTAATTGACATTTTTGTGTTTCAGATATAAAGATAGTCATCATATATAACCATTTAAGTAAGACACCGGTTAAAGAAGCATCAGGATTCTTAGAGGACCATATCTATATATATAAATAGGATAGCGGGTGTGTTATTTATTTTGTGTGTCACGCTTACATCCAAGTGACTGTCATTTAATTGTTATGGACTTTGTTGTAATAAATAATTTTACCAAGAATTCTTCATAAGTTTTGGTTTCAATTATAGCTGAAGGAACTCAAGATTTTTTTCTTAAGTTTTGGTATAAGCTGATGCACCCAAGTCATATGGATATATTTTTTATTTTTGAAATCGCAACTTTATAATCTATAAAAATCGATCAAACATTAACTCTATAATAATATATACGAAATCTGCAAGAATTAAAATATATTTAAGCATACTTTACTACCGAGCTACGCCAGGCGTCCTTGCTAGCTTAGATAAATAATTCTGCAGTTTTAACAAAAATGCTACAATAATATCAGTGCATCTCCATTTACACTGAACATCTACAGAATGCCAACATCAATATATTACATATAAATAAGTCCCCTGTGGAATTTCCACAAATTAATATAAAGGTGGACGTAATCAGCATCAAATCGCTGCAAACCTCAGGATTTGACTTTCTACTGTTATTTTTTATTTATTTTTCTTTTTTTTTTTACACAGTGATCACCACTTATCAAGGCCCGGAAGCCACTCAGGGATAAGGGTTATTGCAAGTACATTACGTTAGTGTGGAGATTTTATGAAGTGTTTACTTAAGGGGGCGGTTCATTAGGAATTTGTTAACGTTGGACTTGAAGACATCCAAGTTGTAGTCAGGTGGGAAGCAGGCATACGGAACAGAGTTCCACAGGCGTGCAGTTCTAAGAAAGAAGCTTTGTTCATGGAATCTGCGTTTTGATTTAGGCACAGATATAGAGTGGGGGAAATTTTTTATAGTGGATTCAGCTAGACGGGTGTTTTTCGTGAAAGATTGGCGATGGGGGTACCAGAGATTGGAGTTCAGACGAGCACCTGCCATGGAAATAACGATACTAACCAAGTAATTGTTCAATTCATCAGAGAAGGAAAATAATCAATTTTATCTTGCCTCCCCCATCAAGACTTTCTGCCAACAGTTTTCATTATTAATGAGAATAAGGGTGCCTATTCACTTATTTTGTGTCGATGTATAAGAGATGAATGGTTTTAATAAAAAAGAAAAATCATACTTTGGTTTCACTTATGCAGCAGAAAGCAAAACTGAATTTTTCTTCCAAACCAAAACCGTTTGTTATAGTGCTATTTCTATAAAATGGCCCTATCCAAAGAAACGGGGAAAAGGATGTTCAGATTTTAATAAAATTTAATTTCATCAACGTTTATACTATTAGTAAGACGAAAGATCGAGAAAAAATATCAAATTTTCATGGCAATTATTTTATTAGAATAAGTAAATAAATTTTGGAGATTTATTATTGTTTGTATTTTCAAATGAAATTTTAAAAAAAGGAAAATACGAAAATGTATTTTCAGTCAGTTTCAAAGTTATCTCTGGTGCTACTAGATCAGGCTGTCTAAAAATATTGGCTTCCTGAGACGAAATGCACCTAACATTGATGCATTTTTGTTTTTCTACTTCCTTTTGCAAAACTTGATTATGTTCTGCAAAACCAAAGACAACCCACCTTTCCCCCCCCCTTTTCCTTTGCAAAAATTAGTTGTTTTGTGAAACCAAAAACAAAAACAACACACCTTTTCCTTCTTCCCATTTCCGCTTTCTCTTTCTATCTCCTCCACTTCTTGACTGGTTTCCTCACTTAAAATGTACCAAGCCATAATACTGTAACCTATTTCCCTCTCCCATTGCAAAACTCATTCATGTACTGCAGGGAAGGGAACAAAAAACGATAAAATTCACTATACAACAACTTAAGCAAACACTACAAACTAGCGATTGAAGCTATAAAAATCTTGAAGAATAAAGACATTCTACCAAATATCTGGATGCAACATGAATACTATTTCCAAAATAACTGGATTTGGCATTAAATAACCTGAAAAGGGTTGATATGCTGTAAAACAAAACAACCAAACCAAACAACCATTCAAAGTTATTTAGGCATTAATGTGCAGAAAAAAGTAGACGAAAGGAGTTTCCACTAATATGACTTCAACCTTGCAACATGTCTACGGTTAAGTTTTTTTTTGTTTTTTTTACATAGGCGTCACTACTTATCAAGACCGAGAAGCCACTCATGGATAAGGGTTAAAGAGTGTACAGTAGTCAAAAGGACAATATAGTAATCGATAGTAATGGAAGTTCGGTAAATTTGTTAACTTAAGTGGAACGGCTCATCAGAAACTTGTTCACGTTGGACTTGAAGATAACCATATTATAGACAGCTGGAAAGCAGAAAAACGGAAGACAATTTCACAGGCGTGCAGTTCTAAGAAAACAGTTTTGATCATGGAATCTACGTTTAGGTTTAGGCACAGATAAAGAGTGGGGGGAATTATTAATAGTGTTTTCAACTAGACGAGTGTTTCTTGTGAAAGTTTGGCGAGGGGGGACCATAGATTGAAGCTCAGTCGAACACTTTTCATGAAAATAACGATAAAGCATCTCTTCAGTGAGAAAGAGGCTGCAGCAAAGAGGAAAGGACATCTCCCATGAGGCCACAAAGTCTATTTTGAACCCTATCAAGGCAGGACAAGTCCTTTCTAACAGCTCCTGGCTCTTATATAGATAGAGAATTGCATCAGCAGTGAGATATCAACTGGATCGATAGAAGGATCCCACCATTTTTCCAGCAGCCTTGGCAACAGATTTGATGTACGTATTCCATTTAAGATCAGGAGTAAAGGTCAAGCCCAGAAGCTTGTCAAAATATGGAGCCTCCCTAAGACAAGAGCCATTCATTTTAATTGATGCCAGATGGGGATCAGAACGTTGATGATCTAAAGATAGAAGCTTGGTTTTAGATGCATTAAAAGTAACCAGCCACTCCTTTCCCCACTGTACAACGTGATCAAGATCAGAGGAGAGAGAATTGGAGAGAACTTGGTCATTTACTGTTTTAGATGTGCTACCATAGATGATAGTGTCATCAGCAAAAACGTCTACAAATGATGTAAGGATGTGATTTGGGAGATCATTAATGTAGATCAGGAAAAGAGTTGGGCCCAGGATGAACCCCTGAGGGACTCCAGCATTAATACTGTGAGCTTCTGATTTTTTCCCATCAACTACTCCTCTTATGAGCCTATCAGAGAGAAATAATTTAATAATTGAGAAGACATTTCCAGCTATACCATCGTTGGAGATCTTGTGAAGTAAACCTTTATGCCATAGCCTATCAAAGGCTTTTGATATGTCAAGAGCAATTGCCCTAGAAAGGTTGCCTCTGTCGAGAGATTCGCTAATCCTATGAAATATAACTGTAAGCACATTTGCTGTAGATCTAGCAGAATGGAAACCATATTGTATGTCACTAAGAAGGTTATTTTTGCTGAGATGGTTGATTACTTCTCTATTTAACACAGATTCCAGCAACTTACTCATGACGCACAGGAGACTTATTGGCCTGTACTGAGAGGGGGATGAGCGATCACCTGAATTCTTAAATACAGAGCATACTGATGAGATTTTCCAGGGTGATGGGAAGCAATTCTCCTTAAGACAACGTTTAAACAGTTTTGTAAGCATGGGCACTAGTTCAGGTCGAAGTTTTTTGAGTACTATAATTGGAATACTGTCAGGGCCGGTTGCTTTAGTCAAGGTTTTTGATTAGCTTGGCAACATCACGTACAGATATATGTATATCACATAGCGTGTTTTCTGATACAGGAGGAAATATTGGGGGTTGGCGGCCTTGGTCGCAAAGGGTAGAATTAGCTGCAAAGTTCTTGGCTAAGAGTTTGGCTTTGATGCTGACGAGATTACCTCAGATCCATTGATGATAGTTGGGATAGAGCACACACTTCTGATCAGGATTCTGTTTGCCATTTGCCAAAACTGGTGGGAACCAAGCTGCTGCTCAGCTACTTTGGACTTGATGGACTGAGCATATAACTCTCTTGCGTTCTTTATTACTTTCTTACAATGGTTGCTGGCAGTCCTGAAAGCGGCTTTAGTTTCCATACATCTATTACATTGGAAGCAGTGGAAAAAGTGATTTCTGTGTGCAATAGCAGCAGCACATTCTGGAGAAAACCGTGGCTGGCTGTTAGGTTTTTGCTGGAATTTTTTAGAGGGTATGAAACGGTCTATATCTACAATTAACCATTCCATCAGGTCTGATACTATAGAGGACACATCCTTTTTAAACATTGAATGCAGAGGTAGATCAGATATAAATGTACGGAAGCTATCCCAGTCAGCCATAGTGTATCGATATACTGTACGATGGAGAGGTATGTCTGAGGACTGATTACATTTCATTTTTATCTTAATTGATACAACTGAGTGGTCGGAAGATCCAAGTAAAGACAGAACGGAAACTGAACATAGTTCAGGGCAAGTTGTGAGAAAAAGGTCTAGGAGACTCGCATACTGGCCGTCATTGTGGGGCACACGGGTGGGTTCGTGAACAATCTGAGTGAGGTCATAAGCAATGGAGAAATCATAACAGAACCTCCCCTCATCATCGGTCTTGTTTGAGTGGGTCAACCATTCCACATTGTGAACATTGAAGTCTCCACATACGTGAATGTTAGCTGAAGGATAAGCTGATAGAACTTGGTGAATTTTCTCAGATATGCTTTTAAAGATAGTAACTCTGCTGTTATGGGGGCAATAGAGAGAAAATATAAACGCAGTATTGTGAGCAAGTGAAACCTGGAAACACATACAAGGTAATTTAAGATATTCTTTGTAGATGTCCCTACCACATGGAAAACCATCCTTAATATAGGCATATATTCCATGCCCATCGCGATCTTGGGGGTCAGATTTGGAAGTTAAGTTAGAGTATCCTTTAATTACGAACTCATCTAGGGAAATAGTCTGTCCAATGCCAGTTTCGCTTAAAAATAAAAGGTCTGATTTAGTCTCCTGTAATTGGGCTTCAACCTCTGGAAGGTTAGAATGTAGACCTCTGATGTTGGAAAAGGAGACATGGTAGTGGGGGTCTACGTTGGAAGTTGGAGATCCGGGTTTAATCGTGTATTTTTTCTTGAAACTTGTCATGATGGAATTTTGGAGTTTGTGGACTAGGTTTGGAATTGTGTATAGCTTCCCAAGGTTGACATAAAGGTTCCCAAGTTTGGAAAGATGCATCTGAAGGTTAGCGGTTATGCAATGCTGGTGGATTAGAACTTGGATGTGGACAAAGAACATCCAGACGGCAATGTGATTTGAGGTTGTCTAAAAATTTTGTTATCTTGATAATACCACTAGAGCACAAGGTGGAGGAAGTGCTAGTGTGATAGCAATAGTTAGGAATGGATGGAGTAAGTTCTGGGGACTTTTGCCATTACTAACCAAGAAAATGTGGGAGGAAGTGGTAAAAATGGACTTAGGAGAAAGAGGGAAAAATAAAGACCTGGCCAGAGATAGGTTACTTTGGAAGCCAATTTCATAAAGCTGTCTAATGCGAGCACATAAACCGGATAAATGATGATGATGGATCATTCACAGTGCTTGGGTTAGATTGTTTGAATCAGGAAAAGTAAGTTTGCAAAACCAGTTAAATTTTCCAAATAAAAAGATAAATTAGTCTTCCCTACTCCCACTCTTTCCCTATTCGACTATGGGTTAAATAGTATTACTACCTGTGTTATATAGTTGTGGAACACAAGAAATTATCAGTTATTTATCTGTCTGTCGATCTATCTATATATCTATATGTATCTACCTCGATCTAGCAATCTATCTCTCGATCAAGCTATCTATCTAACTGGCGAGGTAAACAAGAGATGGGATGTGAAGCTATGTTTTGATAAAAGCTGTCAAAACATATTGAGGTGTAAAAGTTACACCATAAGCTCTAAAAATAGCTTACCAGAAGGCTGTGTTTATTGTCATGTGTTCAGGTTGGCTGGACATAGGGTCAAGTTGGAATTTAGACGTTGAGCAGGGAAGATGGTTTAACAGGTCGTCCCCCCTCACTGAGGAGGGAGCTGACGTCTCTCAGAATGGAGACCTAGAATTAACCATTCAAGCAAAGATATTTACTTTCCATTCTTCTGCGATCGACACCTAGAAAGTGAAAAAAAATATATAAAAATCAATCACCGTCATGGAGTTGAAATGCATTTGTCCACAGGTTCTAGCTTCCCTCCAAGAACATATGAAATTCCCAGGTGGACCAAAAGACCAACGACACAGTTGAAAAGGTATGTTGAAATACATCTATGTGTATATGCTATGTCTTACACACATGCACGCGATACACTTAGATAATCACGGAATTAAAAAAAAAATTTTTTATTCAATTTTCACTCCAAACAAGGCACAGTACCATTTTGAAGTAGGCGCCTACTATCGGGGACATAAGTTGCAGGGGTATTATGAAGGGAAATGAGTAGCAAGATATAAATAGACTGCAACGCGATAACTTAGGGTTCAGATAGTGAAGAAGCCCACATTTAGCGACATACTACAAACCCCATGATATCACATACAACATATGTTGACTTGCCACAACGTAACACCTGCAGTGATGATTCCCTTTACTTATAATGGACTATGAAATCTTGAGTGTTAAAGTTGCAATAACTGACACATACAGCACTGCTGTCTCTCTTGGTCAATTTAGAGAAAGAGATGAAGAAAAGAAGAGTTAAATAAGGGAGGATGGAAAGAATGTGAGAGAAAAGCTAACAGAGGGTAGCAGTAGTCAACTCCTCCAGTCAGTCGATGATATATAGTATCATACAGGTGTATGATTTTTCTGGTACCAAAGATCAAATTAAAAAATAAAACAATAAAAGTTATCTCCCACGTTGGAATGATGGGACACAAGCCAGCACCCTAGAGGAAGAGCTCTCTGACTTGCAAAAAATGCCCGGCAATTAGCACCAAATTAACACCTTCTCAAAGAGAGAAAACAAAGCTTGGAAGGGTGAACCGCCTAGAACTGCACAGGACCAAAAATATACTGCAGTCAACAGGGAAAAGGCCATTTAAAAAATGGTCTAGACTGTTTTGGTGCTAAGGGAAGAAATCCCTGGCAGAGTTGAATCAATAAAATTAATGATAAAAGTTGGCCTAAGTTTTTTTAGTATTTGGATTTATTTGGTTGTTTTTGTTTGACAGCATACAAACCCTTTTTGGTTTATTTAATGCTGAATCCAGTTATTTTGAAGAAAAATCTTTTTAATAGAATATATTTATTTTTCAAGTCGGTTTCTATTTAACCCATAGTTGGAACCTTAACAGGTACTACCCCTCCGGGTCAGAGTGGACCTAGGAGCAATGGCAATTAAAGGATGGCTCCACATTCTCCAAAGCCCGCAAGCTGGGGCCTCACCATCGGATATAGTTTAAGGTCATATCCAGGATCTTGGACTTATTGAATTCTAAAATTATTGTGCTATTTTAAACATAGATGAGAGGAGATTTAAATGAAAGGACAATGGAAAGAATGTAAGAGAAAAGCTGACAGAGAGGATGGCAGTAGTAGACTCCTTCAATCGGTCGATAATATGCAGTACCATGCAAGTGTATTCTTGATTACTAATATTAAATAAAACAATAAAACAGAAGCAATGATAAAAGTCAACGTAACCTTTAAAGCACTATTTGGACATATTGAATTAATGTGCTATTTCAAAATTCAGCATGACCGAATGATTGACAGACACAGCATCTCAGAGATGCTTGGACACCTCTTGCTTCCTTTATTTTATCCTTTAGTCCTCACATTCCATGAGCGATGTTTCTGACAAAGAGAGAAAGAATTACTGTTTTCTGGGTTTTACTCTATTCATATAACATTTATCATTGGCTATTTCTTTTTTTTTTACCACCTTACATAAGATAAAAACATCTTTCTCAGAACTAAAGTGAAGCTATTAAACACATTGATCATTTCAATCACGCTTTACACATGGGAGGCATGGACACTGAATGCAGACCCAAGCAGTAGAAATTAGATGCCGCAGAAGACTCAGAAAAGAACCATGTCACCAACAAAGAAGTCTGCAGAAAGGTCACACATAACATGCTCAGAAAGACTCAGAAAAACCAGACTGCAAGAAAGAGTGTAGAGGAAAAGAAGACAGGGCAAACAGAGGAAGTGGGTTAACAACGTTTTTGACTGGACAGGGAAAAGCTTCAATGTTACCCAAGCACTCACCCACAACCGTAGAGCCCGCTGGTCCATTGCTCATCCACCATGCAACACCCGTACAACCCTGGCAGGTTATGGGACCAGTAACATTAACAGTTACATCAAGTGGTTTCATGTTTTATCAGGAGCAATTTTTTTTTTTTTACTTAGAAGGCCACCACTCATCAAGGACCAGAGGCCACTCAAGGATAAGAGTTAAGTGTTACGTAGGTGATGAGATGATATTAGTTACGGTGAAAGTTGAGTAGGATAAGATTATCTAAATGGGCAACTCAATAGAAATTTATTCACATTTTTTCATTAAAATATTTAGCAATCAATGGAAATGCGATCTCGAATTGAATTATAACAAACCAACGGACAATGCCATTGCAAGATGGGAGATATAAGTGCCAGGTTACATCTAAAAAGAAAACTAATTTTAACTTTGTTTGTGTTTCATTAACGATGGGAGGAAGAGGAGTAAAACGAACGCACGGGGCAACATGATTTTTATTCCATTTTCAATTAACAATAGAAGACAACCAGGTACGCGAGTTATTGAGTGAACGAAACCGCTGGACAATAAAAGGGTGTAAAAAGAAATGATTAAAAAAAAAAAATTTTTTTTTTAATCATTTCTTTTTACACCCAAGCAATAATACACCCAAGCAATAATACGGTGCCCTCTTGTTAAATGTTATGAAGAGCTACAATAATAAGGATACTTTAAGTAAACCCTTTACTAAACAAACAACATCTTACCGAGTTTACAGACAAGTAACGTTAATTCCCAAAGGATAAACCAAAAAGTGATCTACAATTAACAGAGGTGCACTTTAATTTAATCAGATAAAATAATATCCATAGTTTATGTTAGATTAGGAAGTATTTTCGACTATTATTACTGACCATTACATTAAAGCTATATTAAATATTAGCAGGGTTATCCTGCATTGCCAAAAAGTCCAGAAATTATTAAAAAAAAAAAATGTTTGTATGACTAGGCATCTTTAAATGTATGGAAAAAAAAAATGATTTACTCTATTCTGTACAATCTTTAAATAAGGGTGAGGGTAGTGTAGTATTGGGTCGGTTCGGTCATCATAAGAGCAACCTTACAGGAATTATCTCCTCCTTTTTTAAGAGGGTGACAGTAATCGTCCTAAGTATTACATCCTGCTTTGGAAGAGTGGAGGTAATGTAGTATCTATTCTGTTGTCATGAATAAGACTATCTTCTTTTGTTATATTTTAAGGTGGGGGGGGGGAATAATACAATGTGTTTTTTGTTGCCATGATGATATACTCACAGGCATTACCTTCTCCTTTCATGAGGGGATCTTCCCAGGTATTTCCTCTTTTATTTTGAAGGGGTAGCATAATATCTGTTCTGGTGTCATAATACCATATTTCTATGTATTACCACTTCTTATTTTGGGAAGAAGGAGTTGAATCTTCCCTGGCTTTACCTCCTCTTTTGAAGGGACGGGACAATATAGTATATGTTCATTCCTTATGATACTATTCGCCCAGGATTATTTTCTCCTATTTTGAGGGGAGGTTGTGTTGTATCTGTTCAGTTCCCATGATATCATTAGGCTTATAGCCCTCCTTTTATTTCACGGTGGGCTTTGTATTCGTTCATCATAATACCATTGTCTCAGTCATTAGCCGTCTTTTGGAGATCAGTGCAATACATGTTCGTCTACCATGATACCATCCTCCTAGGCTCGCATCTGACCTGAAGGAGCATATTTTTGATAGTATAAGAAACTAGATAATTTGATGATGAAAATAAAAACTGAATAAATTACATTTATTAATTCATCAAAAATTTAAACAAGGAATTATAATACGGAAAAATCCTTAATCCATGGATTTTTTTCAAAGATGGGCTCTTTTCATCAGAGGGTAAACATTAGTAAAAAAAAAAAAAAATGCATCACTCGTCTATTTTTTTAAAATATATAAGAAACATTTTTTTAAAACAAAAGGCATATTCAATAGAATAACAGATGAAAAAAAAAATCAGGGTTTTTTTTTGTTTTTTTTTACAAAGGCTCACCAATTATCAAGGCCCAGAGGCCATTTGAGGATAAGGGTAAATGAGTGTACAGTAGTCAATGGGAAATGATCATGGTAATCGTTAGTAGTGAAAATTTGGTAAATTGGATTACTTAAGGGGGCAGCTCATCAAGAATTTGTTTACATTGTACTTGAAGACGACTATATTGTAGTCAGCTGGAAAGCAGGCAAACGGAAGAGAGTTTCACGAGCGAGCAGTTTTAAGAAAGAAGCTTTGTTCGTGGAATCTACGTTTAGGTTTATGCACAGATAAAGAGTGGGGGAAAATATTGATAGTGGTTTCAGCTAAACGGGTGTTTTTTTGTGAAAGTTTGGCAAGGAGGGGGGACCATAGATTTGAGCTCAGATGAGGATTTGGCAAGAAAATAACGATAAAGCAGAGACAGGTTCAAATGTCTCTTCTATAGGAAAGACGTTGCACGGAAGAGCATACACCCACTAGGTTACGAAGTCTATTTTGAAACCTGTCAAGGCAGGAAAAGCTGCTAGAAGCAGCTTTTCCTGCTCAGATGTGGCAACAGTACTTCATCTTTGTAATCATGACTCATCTCACATCTACTGTTATCATCTCGACATCTCTACATGTCTTCATTCCAAAACGTTCAGGTCTCTCAAATTTACTTTTGCTAATACAAGAATGGGTTACGAGTATATATGACGATGGAAATAATACTGTTGGCATCGTCTTTGTGAACTTTGCCAAACAGTTTGATTCTGTCAATCAGCATTTCCTTTTATATAAACACAAAAAATGTATGCATTTTTCATGGAACAGTTATGAAATGGATAAGATCCTTTCTTAGTGATCAAATATACAAGATTCAAATAAATAGCGGATTTTTTTTTTTATCTGAGACGGATACTTGCAGTCGTGTTCATCAAGGGTATGTGCTGGATCCTATTCTTTTCCTACTCTATATCAACAACATGCCAAATATGATTGGTGGAAACGTGATCCTATTTGCAGATGTCAAATTAGTACCTCTAGAAACAAAAGGGACAATCTAGCCTTCAATGTATCTGAAAACAGTCTATTGAACAAAATTTAGACTTCAATGTATCTGAAAACAGTCTATTGAACAAAATTTAGACTTTAATGTATCTGAAAACAGTCTATTGAACAAAATTTAGACTTCAATGTATCTGAAAACAGTCTATTGAACAAAATTTAGATTTCAATGTATCTGAAAACAGTCTATTGAACAAAATTTAGACTTTAATGTATCTGAAAACAGTCTATTGAACAAAATTTAGATTTCAATGTAACTGAAAACAGTCTATTGAACAAAATTTAGACTTTAATGTATCTGAAAACAGTCTATTGAACAAAATTTAGACTTTAATGTATCTGAAAACAGTCTATTGAACAAAATTTAGATTTCAATGTATCTGAAAACAGTCTATTGAACAAAATTTAGACTTTAATGTATCTGAAAACAGTCTATTGAACAAAATTTAGATTTCAATGTATCTGAAAACAGTCTATTGAACAAAATTTAGACTTTAATGTATCTGAAAACAGTCTATTGAACAAAATTTAGATTTCAATGTATCTGAAAACAGTCTATTGAACAAAATTTAGACTTTAATGTATCTGAAAACAGTCTATTGAACAAAATTTAGACTTTAATGTATCTGAAAACAGTCTATTGAACAAAATTTAGATTTCAATGTATCTGAAAACAGTCTATTGAACAAAATTTAGACTTTAATGTATCTGAAAACAGTCTATTGAACAAAATTTAGATTTCAATGTATCTGAAAACAGTCTATTGAACAAAATTTAGACTTTAATGTATCTGAAAACAGTCTATTGAACAAAATTTAGACTTTAATGTATCTGAAAACAGTCTATTGAACAAAATTTAGATTTCAATGTATCTGAAAACAGTCTATTGAACAAAATTTAGACTTTAATGTATCTGAAAACAGTCTATTGAACAAAATTTAGACTTTAATGTATCTGAAAACAGTCTATTGAACAAAATTTAGATTTTAATGTATCTGTAAACAGTCTA
This sequence comes from Euprymna scolopes, assembly GCF_053919585.1. Classification (NCBI taxonomy): domain Eukaryota; kingdom Metazoa; phylum Mollusca; class Cephalopoda; order Sepiida; family Sepiolidae; genus Euprymna; species Euprymna scolopes. Next base: position 150,238,925 of record NC_136495.1, on the reverse strand, counting down.
TTGAACAAAATTTAGACTTTAATGTATCTGAAAACAGTCTATTGAACAAAATTTAGACTTTAATGTATCTGAAAACAGTCTATTGAATAAAATTTAGATTTTAATGTATCTGAAAACAGTCTATTGAACAAAATTTAGACTTCAATGTATCTGAAAACAGTCTATTGAACAAAATTTAGACTTCAATGTATCTGAAAACAGTCTATTGAACAAAATTTAGACTTTAATGTATCTGAAAACAGTCTATTGAACAAAATTTAGACTTTAATGTAACTGAAAACAGTCTATTGAACAAAATTTAGACTTTAATGTATCTGAAAACAGTCTATTGAACAAAATTTAGACTTTAATGTATCTGAAAACCGTCTATTGAACAAAATTTAGACTTTAATGTATCTGAAAACAGTCTATTGAACAAAATTTAGACTTTAATGTATCTGAAAACAGTCTATTGAACAAAATTTAGACTTTAATGTATCTGAAAACAGTCTATTGAACAAAATTTAGACTTTAATGTATCTGAAAACAGTCTATTGAACAAAATTTAGACTTTAATGTATCTGAAAACAGTCTATTGAACAAAATTTAGACTTTAATGTATCTGAAAACAGTCTATTGAACAAAATTTAGACTTTAATGTATCTGAAAACAGTCTATTGAACAAAATTTAGACTTTAATGTATCTGAAAACAGTCTATTGAACAAAATTAAGACTTTAATGTATCTGAAAACAGTCTATTGAACAAAATTTAGACTTTAATGTATCTGAAAACAGTCTATTGAACAAAATTAAGACTTTAATGTATCTGAAAACAGTCTATTGAACAAAATTAAGACTTTAATGTATCTGAAAACAGTCTATTGAACAAAATTTAGACTTTAATGTATCTGAAAACAGTCTATTGAACAAAATTAAGACTTTAATGTATCTGAAAACAGTCTATTGAACAAAATTTAGACTTTAATGTATCTGAAAACAGTCTATTGAACAAAATTTAGACTTTAATGTATCTGAAAACAGTCTATTGAACAAAATTTAGACTTTAATGTATCTGAAAACAGTCTATTGAACAAAATTTAGATTTCAATGTATCTGAAAACAGTCTATTTAACAAAATTAAGACTTTAATGTATCTGAAAACAGTCTATTGAACAAAATTTAGACTTTAATGTATCTGAAAACAGTCTATTGAACAAAATTTAGACTTTAATGTATCTGAAAACAGTCTATTGAACAAAATTAAGACTTTAATGTATCTGAAAACAGTCTATTGAACAAAATTTAGACTTTAATGTATCTGAAAACAGTCTATTGAACAAAATTTAGACTTTAATGTATCTGAAAACAGTCTATTGAACAAAATTTAGACTTTAATGTATCTGAAAACAGTCTATTGAACAAAATTTAGATTTCAATGTATCTGAAAACAGTCTATTGAACAAAATTTAGACTTTAATGTATCTGAAAACAGTCTATTGAACAAAATTTAGACTTTAATGTATCTGAAAACAGTCTATTGAACAAAATTTAGACTTTAATGTATCTGAAAACAGTCTATTGAACAAAATTAAGACTTTAATGTATCTGAAAACAGTCTATTGAACAAAATTTAGACTTTAATGTATCTGAAAACAGTCTATTGAACAAAATTTAGACTTTAATGTATCTGAAAACAGTCTATTGAACAAAATTTAGACTTTAATGTATCTGAAAACAGTCTATTGAACAAAATTTAGATTTCAATGTATCTGAAAACAGTCTATTGAACAAAATTTAGACTTTAATGTATCTGAAAACAGTCTATTGAACAAAATTTAGACTTTAATGTATCTGAAAACAGTCTATTGAACAAAATTTAGACTTTAATGTATCTGAAAACAGTCTATTGAACAAAATTTAGACTTTAATGTATCTGAAAACAGTCTATTGAACAAAATTTAGATTTCAATGTATCTGAAAACAGTCTATTGAACAAAATTTAGACTTTAATGTATCTGAAAACAGTCTATTGAACAAAATTTAGATTTCAATGTATCTGAAAACAGTCTATTGAACAAAATTTAGACTTTAATGTATCTGAAAACAGTCTATTGAACAAAATTTAGACTTTAATGTATCTGAAAACAGTCTATTGAACAAAATTTAGACTTTAATGTAGATAAATGTTACCATATTGCAGTGAGTTCTTATTCCGACTCGGCTCTTAATTTCAGCAAAACAATTTACTTAGAAAATATTGCACACACATACACAAGCATGAAAGTAGTAAATAAACACCTTCGTTTTCATGAAAAATGAAGACTGCTGTAAAGCATCCTGACGCAAAGATAATATTAATTATTTTCTCTCACTGATGAACTGAAGAATCACTCAGTTAACAGAAGAAATTGGAATCCTAAGAATACCAGATATGATTGGTGGAAACATGCTCCTATTTGCAGATGATGTCAAATAAGTAGCTCTAGAAGCAAAATTGACACTCAAGTCTAGCCTTCAATATGTTTGGAAATAGTTGATTGACATTAACGTCGATAAATGCTGCCATATTGCAGTGGGTTTTCCTTCCGACTTGGCTCTTACTTTGGTGATGACACTGTTTTGCTCAAAAAGGTGAACGAGACAAAAGATCTTGGCCTTCTGGTCGACTCATCCTTCAAACCATCTAAACATTGCATTCAAGCTGCTAACAAAGCAAGGACAATCCTATTTTTCATACGATGATCTTTCTACAAACTCACTCTTGAAATATTTCTCCTCCCTTGAACGCCAATAATTACGTGGTGATCTAATTTGGATATACAACGCTCTGATCCCTATCTGGCATCAATTGGGATGGATGGCTCTCGTCTGGGAGAGGCCCCGTCTTTTGGCAAGCCTCTGGGTTTGACCTTTACTCTTGATCTGAAATGGAACACGTACATCAAGTTTGTTGCCAAGGTCGCTGGAAAGATGGTGGGATCCTTCTACCACTCCAGAAGATATCTCACTACTGATACAATTCTTTATGTGTATAAAAGCCAAGTACGTCCAAGGATGGAATACTGCTGCCATCTCTGGGCAGGAGCTGCTAAAACAGCCTATCCTGCCTTGACAGAGTACAAAATGGACTTTGTGGCTTAGTGTGGGATGCCCTTTTCTCTACCCTGCAACCTCTCTCCCACAGAAGAGACGTTGCGAGCCTATCCTTGTTTTATCGTTATTTCCATGGCAGGTGCTTGTCTGAACTCCAATCTCTGGTCCCCCCTCGCCAATCTTTCACGAAAAACACCCGTCTAGCTGAGTCCACTGTGAAAAATTTCCCCCACTCTTTATCTGTGCCTAAATCAAAACGTGGATTCCATGAACAAAGCTTCTTTCTTAGAACTGCACGCCTGTGGAACTCTGTTCCGTCTGCCTGCTTCCCACCTGACTACAACTTGGATGTCTTCAAGTCCAACGTTAACAAATTTCTAATGAACCGCCCCCTTAAGTAAACACTTCATAAAATCTCCACACTAACGTACTGTACTTGCAATAACCCTTATCCCTGAGTGGCTTCCGGGCCTTGATAAGTGGTGACCACAGTGTAAAAAAAACAATCTGTTCAATCGGCATTATGCTATACCTCAGAAACTTTTTATTCACTCCTGCATTAGAAAGAGAACTACACAGACACTGCATGAAACTTTTTCAATACCGATTTCCATTGAACTGAAGGAGAGCTGTGTTCTCAATCAGAACCCAGAATAAACTTCCAAGTGAACAACAACAATTTAAGGTGAAATTTAGACAAGTGTTGGACGACTGTCTTCTTTTTTTACCACCCTTTTCCCTACATAGTATCGAAGCACAATTATTTTATTTTTATTTTTGTCAAGTAAACTCAATGGAAATGAAATAAAAAAATTTATTTTCAGCATCAATTTTTTCTTGTTTCTTAAATTGCTCTATCTAGTATATTGAGCTATTATTATATTATTTATAATTATATTTCTATTATTATAAAGATAGTATTTATATGTCTATCATTATAAAGATAGTATTTATATTCATATTATAACTAGCATTTCAGCTCGGCGGGCGGGCGGGTGTTTGGATGTGCATGTTGAGCAAAAAAAAAAAAAAAAAATGACTTTCAAAAATATCGGCGAAAAAAGCGAACCCCCCCCCCTCTGTAGAAAAGTGCCCAGTTGCAGGTGAAGAAATTAATGTTTTTAGCCAATTTTTCGATATTTGTCGTCTGAAAGGTTCAACTTCAAAACGATACAGATTTTGTAAAAATCCGTCACCTCTGTCGAAAGTTTTAGGCAGACATGCAAACATACATACATTTATATATTGGTAACTAATATTTTTCGACCCAAACCGATTGAAAAGCTTGCCCTATCTCTGAATACCGTTTATGTAAAATTCCAAATGTTTACACCAGAAATTGTCTGAGTAATTTGGTAGAGACCGCAGAGGTAAATTTTTTTAAAACTTTGACCCCTATTATGACCCCTTAGCATTTATTCTTTTGGGCTCAAATCAAGTTATTAAGTTAGATCCATGTCCAAGGAACCTATATCTAAAATTTCAAATCATAAAGATTTTCCCAAATCTCAGTACCCTGTATATCAAATTTCGAGTCTGTAGACTTATAATTGACAGAGTTATTGCGTAGGGAAATGTACAGACACACACACACACGTTCATTTTTATATATATACTAGCATTTCAGCCCGGCGTTACCTGGGTATTTGGAGGGGTATGTTGAGCAAAAAAAAAAAAAAGAAATAAGCGGTCAATTGTTTTAACTTTGACCCCTATTATGACCCCTTTACATTTATTGTTTTGGGCTTATATCATTCGAGTCTGTAGACTTTAAATTTACAGTTATTGCATAGGGAAATGTACACACACACACACACACACACACACACACACACAAACGTTCACTTTTATAGATATAATAGATAAAGATAATATTGCTATTATTATAAAGATAGTATTTATCTTTGTATTTGTAATTTAATTATATATCTTCCAAAAAGCTGGAAAGACCTAACTACTATAAGGATTAAAAAATAAAGCAACAACAAAACTTTTGTTTGAGGAAGTCTGCAGCAATTCCTCCAATTAGGGAAACAACTAATTCTGTCCTAATTTTCATATATTCTCATATAAAATGGCACATTTCTATTAAGAAAATTTTATTTTAGAATAATAAAAAATGTGACTGTTAATATAATTTAGCAGGAGTTAAAAATAAACCAGACCAGGAATTTTGTATTAGTAAAAAAATTACTTACGCATTACACATACGTGAAACTAATACAAAACCGACAATCATTGTATGTACAAACAAAAATATGCACCCTATCACATATTAACACATACTACACTGAACCCTAAAAGAGGAGGTAATGCCTGGGAGAATGGTATCATTGCAACAGAATAGATACTAGACTATCCCGTCCCCCAAATAGAGGAGGTAATGCCTGGGATGATGGTATCATGACGAATGTACATACATTACGCTATCTTCATCTAAGAAGTAGTTAATGCCTAGGAGGACAGTCTCATAACAATAAAATAGATATTAGATTATCTTCCTCCACAAAAAAGTGGAGGAGATAATGCCTGGGAAGATAGTATTATGATAACAGAATAGATACTAGACCACCTCCTCACACACACAAAAAAAAACAAGTGATTCATGGGAGGATAGAACAGATACTACACTAACCACTTCTCTGAATTGAGCAGTAAAAGATAGGTTTTAAACAGACAGATATGAAATCTTCATAAGTAAGAGATACATACTAGCTATCCCAACCTGGCGTAGCTTACGAGTTAGTTAATGTTATAATCTAAATTAGATTCTAATTTATAAAATTCACTATGTCTGTCTGTCTCCATATTTTCAAACTATCTCTTCTGAAACTAAAAGTCGCAGAACGGCGCTAGGGGTCTCAACTGATTGGATTTTTTTTATTAACCGTTTTTTACAGGTCTTTAGCCAGTTAAAATAATTTTTAAAGGGGTCAAAATTTAAAAAATCGTTATACATTTTGTATATTCATCTTTTTTAATCAGTTCATATCCGTGCCACGTTGATACAGTGGTAACGTCACCAGCTTTGAATGCTGCAGTTTTGTTTTCGGTTTTGATTCTAGCTGATGGCACCCAAATACTTTTTTATTTTACTTTTGAAATCACGACTCTATAAAAATATATACGAAATCTGGACAAATTAAAATATCATATTTAAGCGTATTTGACGACCAGGCAAAGCCCCACCCCTGCTAGTCATATGTGCAAATAGTTTGCTGTTGTGCCCATCACCAAACCGGAAGTGACATAGGTTTAAATTAAGGTTAGACAATCGAAAAGACGGGGATGACTTTCAAAAATATCAGCAAAAAAAAAAAGAAAAAAAAAGCGACCCCTCCCTGTAGAAACGTGCCCAGTTGAGGATGAAGGAATTAATGTTTTTGGCCAATTTTCGATATTTGTCGTCCGAAGGATCGAGCTTCAAACAGTACTGATCTCGTGAAAATCTGTCGCCTCTGTCCAAAGTTTTAGGCAGACATACATACAAACATACATACATTTAAACAAAGAGGTGAGATTTATATTATAGACTAGGGGGGGGAGTACCCGGCGTTGCCCGGGTGTTTTTGGGAGTGTGTGGTCGGGCAGGGGTGGTGGATGTTAATGAAAAGCTAAGAATAAGCGAAGTAAAAAAAACAGAAAAACGAACGTTGAAAAATCTGAAAAATGCATGAAAAATGGCTTAAATAACCCTGCTTCAATATTAAAATTTAAAAAAATCGGAAAAAAAAAAGAAAGACATCTTATACCGCGATTCGAACCCAAAACGTTTAGATAATGAGGGCGCGCTCTAAGCAACTGAGCTAAGACGACGTCGATGGAATTCTGTCGCTTTTTCAAATATTTAAACTAAATCAGGTTATGACGTCGTTTGTGCATGCGTAGAACCGAACGCGTCATAAGAGGACGGTTGTTGCTGACCCCCCCCCCCGTAGAAAACTGCTGATTTCAGGGTGAAAAAATTAATGCTTTTGGCCAATTTTTCGATATTTGTCAGGTGAAGGTTGGAAGTAATGATACCAATCTGGCAAAAATCCGTGACCCGTGTGGAAAGTTTTTGCGAGACATACAAACACACATGCATACAAAAAAACATACACACATTTTCGCTTTTATATTTATAGACTAGCAGGTGGGTACCCGGCGTTGCCCGAGTGTTTGGAGGTGTGTGTGGTCGGCGTGGGTGTGGGTGTTAATGAAAACCTAAGAATAAGCGAAGTAAAAAAAGAAAACAGAAAAACGAACGTTAAAACTTATCTGAAAAATAAAGCGGGGTGTTCCGGGCAGTGGGAGGGTGGGGGGTAATCAAAACAAAAAACACAAAAAAAAAACTAACGTAAGGCAAACAAACGATGTTCATTGTAAAAATCTGAAAAACAAAAAAGAAAACAGAAAAACGAACGCTAAAACTTCTGAAAAATACCCCCCCCCCCAAAAAAAAACATGAAAAATGGCTTAAATAAACCTGTTTCAATATTAAAATTTAAAAAATCGGTGGGTACCCAGGTGTTTTTGGGTGTGTGTGGTCGGTCGGGGGTTAATGAAAAGCTAAGAATAAGCGAAGTAAAAAAAAAAAACCAGAAAAATGAACGTTACGTGAAAAATGGCTTAAATAACTCTGCTTCAATATTAAAATTTTTAAAAATCGAAAAAAAAAAAAAAAGACATCTCACACGTCTTTGTCGTTGCATCCATCGCCAAGCTGGAAGTAGCGAAGGAATTAAGGTTAGCCAATCGAAAAGAGGGGATGACTTTCGAAAATATCAGTAAAAAAAGCGACCCCTCCTTGTAGAAAAGTGCTCAGTTGAGGATGAAGGAATTGATGTTTTTAGCCAATTTTTCGATATTTGTCGTCCATAGGGCCAAATTTAAAAACCATACAGATCTTGTTAAAATCCGTCGCCTCTGTCGAAAGTTTTAGGCAGACATACAAACATACATACATGCATACATTTAAACAGAAAGGTGAGATTTATATAATAGATTAATTAAATATTTAGTGAAATGTTTTAAAATGCAAATTAAGAAAACCTATTTTAAAAAATAGTTTAATTGTGACTTTTTGTTTCTTTGTAAACAAAGATTGAATAGACCGTCATTTCCGGCTTTAAAATCCTTAGCGTATTCTCATAAATTAACAAAAGCAAGAAAAACTTGTCACTTACTTGAACTTATCTTTGTATTAAATAACAATCATAAGACAATTTCACATGCGCTATGTTTTAAAAGTTTAAAAAATTATTGGAAATTTTTTTTTTTTTTTTTTGCATTCCAAATCATTTTTTTCTTTTCAAAAAATGATTTGATGATAAACAAGCCGAATATGTGAGATCCTCCTTCACGAATGAAAAATTTGCTTTCACCATGACTAATGTTTATGCAAAATTTCCCCCCAAAAAAAATTCAAGGTGTGATTATTGAGAAAAGTGCTAATGGCTGAACAATTTGGGGGCAATGTTACCCCCAAGGGATCAACCAGAGTTATCCTGGAAAATCCGTTCTAGCAAAAATTTACTTTCACCATGACTAATGTTTGTGCAAAATGTTTTTAAAAAATCCAAGGTGTGGTTATTGAAAACAGTGCAAACGGACAAACGAGAGTGAATTATTAGGTCCAATCCCTCCTTTGTTAGGGGACCAAAAATTAGGTGATTATTCAGAATAAAACCAAAAAAAGGAGTGAAAAAAATAAATACGCAACAAATAAATGTTACCAAAGGCAAACTATGTTACTCTATTTACTTGGTAGAGTTTTTTGTGTTTTAACTTATTTTAAAGTGTTTTCTAGTTAAAAATAACGTTTGTATAAGACCTGTAGAGTTAGAATGCAAAAGAAAATGGTGGCCTTATTCGCACGTCGATAACAAATAAAAAATTAAACAAAACAGTGATAGAAGCACATCCAATACGTGCCACCAATCTTGTGAAAATGTAATTGCTTGATTTTCAATTTTTGAGTGATTATCAAAGCTCGACTACAGCTCAAATGAGACCATTTTGTTTTTCGTTCCGACAGGTTTTATACTACTTTTATTTTTAACTAAAATACTTTAAAATAAGTTAAAACCCAGAGAAACTTATCCAGGTAGGTAGAAGACCAACTTAGCTTGCCTTTGTGTTATGGCTTGCAATAAGCCACAAAGAAAACAGAACAACGGAATAGAGTTTAAACAATGTATTACTGGAACAACAACGTAAAAAGGTTACAACGGAAAAGAGTAGTAAACTTCACTGAGCAGGTGGGATCAAACGGTCTATGGTTTATATCATGGATAGAACAGTCCATTTGGAGGGTGATTCCCCCACAACACCCCACTCCCAAGCTGATTTCCGCGATTGTGAAAATCAGTATTTCTTCCTTTTGAGGCAGATCACCAAGGGGTCTGTGCGCTTCCTCTTTCTGCCGGAGCATCTCGGTTCTGACATCCCTTTTGGAGGGTCTATGTCAAAACAGTCATACACAGTTTCAATCGCCTCACTGCTGTCCTGCGGTGGTTCTTCTTAATCCTCATAGAAGCGTTTCCTGATTTGGTTCAGGTGCCTCTTATGTTGGAACTTTGGGCCCTGAATGATGTATGTAACATGGCCGATTCTTTGTAAGATCGTGCCCTGTTCCCAAAAAGAAACGTTATTTCTAATATATCTAAAATACACGTTATCTCCGCTGTTAAACCGTTTCGTTGGCATTGTAGAGGTTCTGTTGTGTACTATGTGTTTGGGTAGCAGTTTATCAAATACGGATTTTATTTTCCGTCCAAGCATGATTTCTGCTGGGGATCCCGCATCTGGTTTGTTCAGATTTCTCGTGATTCTGTAAACCTGCAGAAATTGCTGAAGGGCCTTTTCTGTCAGTGTACCGAACGCCTTTTTTAATGCCCTTTTAAGCGTATTGACGAAGCGTTCGGCCTGGCCGTTACTTCTGGCATGGTACTAGGGTGTCGTAATATGCTTGACTTGATACGTCTCGCAGAATTCTCTTAACTCTGTCGAGGTGAACTGTGTAGCGTTGTCGCTAACCGGACAGTCAATTATTCCCCCACTAACAAACAATCATGAGGTTGCTTGCACGGCAACTGACAAGGCTAATCTGCTTGCCAGTCGGTTTGCCTCAAACTCCACACTGAACTCGGTACACCACTCACTCCCTGATTTTCCTCTGCGAACAGACGCCACACTTGACGATTTGAAAATCACCCCTTCTCAGGTACATGCTATTATAAAAAACCTAGACACCTCAAAAGCATGTGGACCAGATCTCATCCCGGCTGTGCTATTAAAAAAATGCTCTGCCGAGGTTGCTCCAGTTCTGTCCAAACTTTACAATAAATGCCTTAATGAATCTTGTTTTCCCGACTGCTGGAAAACCGCCTCTGTGGTACCAGTCTTCAAGAATTCTGGTGAAAGAACTGACCCACTAAATTATCGCCCCATTAGCCTCCTCCCGCTTTTCGCCAAAATATTTGAGTCCTTAGTTAATCAAGCCCTAGTCCAGCACCTAACAGCTGCTAAACTCCTGACTGACAAACAATATGGATTCAGGCAAGCCCGTTCAACAGCAGATATCTTAACTGTAGTTTCTGAATGTACCGTTCATTGGATAAAACAGGGGAGGGTAGAGCGGTGGCCCTTGATATATCTAAGGCTTTTGACAGGGTATGGCACGATGGTCTTCTAAGGAAAATTAGATCATATGGAATCACTGGAAGAATTCATAATGTAATTAAATCCTTCTTAAGTAATAGAAAAATCAAAGTTGTCCTCGACGGACATACATCCAAACAATATGACATAAATGCGGGAGTACCTCAGGGGTCTATCCTTGGACCTCTATTATTCCTGATATTCATAAACGACCTCCCTGATAATATTGTTTCGGAGATGGGTATATTTGCCGATGACACCACTCTCTATAACAGATATGAGGGGAAAACAAATGAACACATATCCAAGAAAATGGCAGAAACACTAGAGGATGACCTCCAATCCGTAGTGGAATGGGGACAAAAATGGTTGGTCACATTCAATGCTGCTAAGACTAAGCTTGTTTCCTTCAATAACTACAAGAAACCTTCTCTACCACCAATAGCAATGGCTAAGAACACATTGCCTGAAAATACTTCTTTTAAACTCCTCGGCTTAACGTTTACAGGGAATATGAACTGGAATAGATACATTGAGAGCATTGCCAAGGCTGCTGCAAGGAAGGTTGGCTCCCTCTACCGTGCTAGAAAACTACTTACGCCTGCCAGTATCCTATACCTCTATAAGGCAACCATTCGCCCATGTATGGAGTACTGTTGTCACATCTGGGCTGGTGCATCTGCTGCTTGTCTCTCGCTCCTGGACAGGGTTCAAAAAAGAGTCGCCAACCTGATAGGTCCTGAACTACACAGACACTGCATGAAACTTTTTCAATACCGATTTCCATTGAACTGAAGGAGAGCTGTGTTCTCAATCAGAACCCAGAATAAACTTCCAAGTGAACAACAACAATTAAAGGTGAAATTTAGACAAGTGTTGGACGACTGTCTTCTTTTTTTACCACCCTTTTCCCTACATAGTATCGAAGCACAATTATTTTATTTTTATTTTTGTCAAGTAAACTCAATGGAAATGAAATAAAAAAATTTATTTTCAGCATCAATTTTTTCTTGTTTCTTAAATTGCTCTATCTAGTATATTGAGCTATTATTATATTATTTATAATTATATTTCTATTATTATAAAGATAGTATTTATATGTCTATCATTATAAAGATAGTATTTATATTCATATTATAACTAGCATTTCAGCTCAGCGGGCGGGTGTTTGGATGTGCATGTTGAGCAAAAAAAAAAAAAAGTGGTAGTAGGAAGGCAGGCTCGAACCCGTACCCCGAAGAGGAAAAGAACAGCAAAAAAACGTGACGTCTTTGCTGTTAGGACCACCGCCAAACCGGAAATGACATAGGTTTTAATTAAGGCTAGACAATCGAAAGGAGAGCATGACTTTCAAAAATATCGGCGAAAAAAGCGACCCCCCCCCCCTGTAGAAAAGTGCCCAGTTGCAGGTGAAGAAATTAATGTTTTTAGCCAATTTTTCGATATCTGTCGTCTGAAAGGTTCAACTTCAAAACGATACAGATTTTGTAAAAATCCGTCGCCTCTGTCGAAAGTTTTAGGCAGACATGCAAACATACATACATACATTTTTTACATATTGGTAACTAAAATTTTTCGCCCCAAACCGATTGAAAAGCTTGCCCTATCTCTGAATACCCTTTATGTAAAATTTCAAATGTTTACACCAGAAATTGTCTGAGTAATTTGGTAGAGACCGCAGAGGTAAATGTTTTTAAAACTTTGACCCCTATTATGACCCCTTAACATTTATTGTTTTGGGCTTAAATCAAGTTATTAAGTTAGATCCATGTCCAACGAACCTATATCTAAAATTTCAAGTGTTTAGACCCAAAATTGTCGGAGGAGTTTGGTAGAGTTCTCAAAGGTCAAATCGTTGAACTATGACCCCTTAACACCCAAATTTCTGGCAGAAAACCGATCATAAAGATTTTCCCAAATCTCAGTACCCTGTATATCAAATTCCCAGTTTGTAGACTTATAATTGACAGAGTTATTGTGTAGGGAAAGGTACACCCTCCACACATACAGACACTTTCACTTTTATAGATATACTAGCATTTCAGCCCGGCGTTACCTGGGTATTTGGAGGGGTATGTTGAGCAAAACAAAAAAAAAAAAAAAGAAATAAGCGGTCAATTTTTTAAACTTTGACCCCTATTATGACCCCTTAACATTTATTGTTTTGGGATTATATCATTCGAGTCTGTAGACTTTAAATTTACAGTTATTGCGTAGGGAAATGTACACACACACACACACACACACACACACAAACGTGCACTTTTATAGATATAATAGATAAAGATAGTATTGCTATTATTATAAAGATAGTATTTATCTTTGTATTTGTAATTTAATTATATATCTTCCAAAAAGTTGGAAAGACCTAACTACTATAAGAATTAAAAAATAAAGCAACAACAAAAATGTTGTTTGAGGAAGTCTGCAGGAATTCCTCCAATTAGGGAAACAACTAATTCTGTCCTAATTTTCATATATTCTCATATAAAATGGCACATTTCTATTAATAAAATTTTATTTTAGAATAATAAAAAATGTGACTGTTAATATAATTTAGCAGGAGTTAAAAATAAACCAGACCAGGAATTTTGTATTAGTAAAAAAATTACTTACGCATTACACATACACCGACAATCATTGGATGTACAAACAAAAATATGCACCCTATCACATATTAACACATACTACACTGAACCCTAAAAGAGGAGGTAATGCCTGGGAGAATGGTATCATTGCAACAGAATAGCTACTAGACTATCCCGTCCCCCAAATAGAGGAGGTAATGCCTGAGATGATGGTATCATGACGAATGTACATACATTACGCTATCTTCATCTAAGAAGTAGTTAATGCCTAGGAGGACAGTCTCATAACAACAAAATAGATATTAGATTATCTTCCTCCACAAAAAATAGGAGATAATGCCTGGGAAGATAGTATTATGATAACAGAATAGATACTAGACCACCTCCTCACACACACACAAAAAAAAAACAAGTGATTCATGGGAGGATAGAACAGATACTACACTACCCACTTCTCTGAATTGAGCAGTAAAAGATAGGTTTTAAACAGACAGATATGAAATCTTCATAAGTAAGAGATACATACTAGCTGTCTCAACCTGGCGTAGCTTACGAGTTAGTTAATGTTATAATCTAAATTAGATTCTAATTTATAAAACTCACTATGTCTGTGTCTCCATATTTTCAAACTATCTCTTTCGAAACTAAAAGTCGCAGAACGGCGCTAGGGGTCTCAACTGATTGGATTTTTTATTAACCGTTTTTTACAGGTCTTTAGCCGGTTAAAATAATTTTTAAGGGGTCAAAATTGAAAAAATCGTTATACATTTTGTATATTCATCTTTAATTTTAATCAGTTCATATCCGTGTCACGTTGGTACAGTGGTAACGTCACCAGCTTTGAATGCTGCAGTTTTGTTTTCTGTTTTGATTCTAGCTGATGGCACCCAAATACTTTTTTATTTTACTTTTGAAATCACGACTCTATAAAAATATATACGAAATCTGGACAAATTAAAATATTATATTTAAGCGTATTTGACGACTAGGCAAAGCCCCACCCCCCACCCCTGCTAGTCATATGTGCAAATAGTTTGCTGTTGTGCCCATCACCAAACCGGAAGTGATATAGGTTTAAATTAAGGTTAGACAATCGAAAAGACGGGGATGACTTTCAAAAATATCAGAAAAAAAAAAAGCGACCCCTCCCTGTAGAAACGTGCCCAGTTGAGGATGAAGGAATTAATGTTTTTGGCCAATTTTCGATATTTGTCGTCCGAAGGATCGAGCTTCAAACAGTACTGATCTCGTGAAAATCTGTCGCCTCTGTCCAAAGTTTTAGGAAGACATACATACACACATACATACATTTAAACAAAGAGGTGAGATTTATATTATAGACTAGGGGGGGGAGTACCCGGCGTTGCCCGGGTGTTTTTGGGAGTGTGTGGTCGGGCAGGGGTGGTGGATGTTAATGAAAAGCTAAGAATAAGCGAAGTAAAAAAAACAGAAAAACGAACGTTGAAAAATCTGAAAAATGCATGAAAAATGGCTTAAATAACCCTGCTTCAATATTAAAATTTTTAAAAATCGAAAAAAAAAAAAAAAGAAAGACATCTTACACCGCGATTCGAACCCAAAACGTTTAGATAATGAGGGCGCGCTCTAAGCAACTGAGCTAAGACGACGTCGACGGAATTCTGTCGCTTTTTCAAATATTTAAACTAAATCAGGTTATGACGTCGTTTGTGCATGCGTAGAACCGAACGCATCATAAGAGGACGGTTTTTGCTGACCCCCCCCCCTGTAGAAAACTGCTGAGTTCAGGGTGAAAAAATTAATGCTTTTGGCCAATTTTTCGATATTTGTCAGGTGAAGGTTGGAAGTTTAAAATGATACCAATCTGGCAAAAATCCGTGACCCATGTGGAAAGTTTTTGCGAGACATACAAACACACATACATACAAAAAACATACACACATTTTCGCTTTTATATTTATAGACTAGCAGGTGGGTACCCGGCGTTGCCCGAGTGTTTGGAGGTGTGTGTGGTCGGCGTGGGTGTGGGTGTTAATGAAAACCTAAGAATAAGCGAAGTAAAAAAAGAAAACAGAAAAACGAACGTTAAAACTTATCTGAAAAATAAAGCGGGGTGTTCCGGGCAGTGGGAGGGGTAATCAAAACAAAAAACAAAAAAAAAAAACTAACGTAAGGCAAACAAACGATGTTCATTGTAAAAATCTGAAAAACAAAAAAGAAAACAGAAAAACGAACGCTAAAACTTCTGAAAAATAACCCCCCCCCCCAAAAAAAAAACACATGAAAAATGGCTTAAAGAAACCTGTTTCAATATTAAAATTTAAAAAATCGGTGGGTACCCGGGTGTTTTTGGGTGTGTGTGGTCGGTCGGGGGGGGGTTAATGAAAAGCTAAGAATAAGCGAAGTAAAAAAAAAAAAAAAACCCAGAAGAACGAACGTTACGTGAAAAATGGCTTAAATAACTCTGCTTCAATATTAAAATTTAAAAAAATCGAAAAAAAAAAAAAGAAGACATCTCACACGTCTTTGTCATTGCATCCATCGCCAAGCTGGAAGTAGCGAAGGAATTGAGGTTAGTCAATCGAAAAGAGGGGATGACTTTCGAAAATATCAGTAAAAAAAGCGACCCCTCCTTGTAGAAAAGTGCTCAGTTGAGGATGAAGGAATTGATGTTTTTAGCCAATTTTTCGATATTTGTCGTCCATAGGGCCAAATTTAAAAACCATACAGATCTTGTTAAAATCCGTCGCCTCTGTCGAAAGTTTTAGGCAGACATACAAACATACATACATGCATACATTTAAACAGAAAGGTGAGATTTATATAATAGATTAATTAAATTTTTAGTGAAATGTTTTAAAATGCAAATTAAGAAAACCTATTTTAAAAAATAGTTTAATTGTGACTTTTTGTTTCTTTGTAAACAAAGATTGAATAGACCGTCATTTCCGGCTTTAAAATCCTTAGCATATTCTCATAAATTAACAAAAGCAAGAAAAACTTGTCACTTACTTGAACTTATCTTTGTATTAAATAACAATCATAAGACAATTTCACATGCGTCTATGTTTTAAAAGTTTAAAAAATTATTGGAAATTTTTTTTTTTTTTTTTTACATTCCAAATCATTTTTTTCTTTTCAAAAAATGATTTGATGATAAACAAGCCGAATATGTGAGATCCTCCTTCACGAATGAAAAATTTGCTTTCACCATGACTAATGTTTATGCAAAATTTCCCCCCAAAAAAAATTCAAGGTGTGATTATTGAGAAAAGTGCTAATGGCTGAACAATTTGGGGGCAATGTTACCCCCAAGGGATCAACCAGAGTTATCCTGGAAAATCCGTTCTAGCAAAAATTTACTTTCACCATGACTAATGTTTGTGCAAAATGTTTTTAAAAAATCCAAGGTGTGGTTATTGAAAACAGTGCAAACGGACAAACGAGAGTGAATTATTAGGTTCAATCCCTCCTTTGTTAGGGGACCAAAAATTAGGTGATTATTCAGAATAAAACCAAAAAAAGGAGTGAAAAAAATAAATACGCAACAAATAAATGTTACCAAAGGCAAACTATGTTACTCTATTTACTTGGTAGAGTTTTTTGTGTTTTAACTTATTTTAAAGTGTTTTCTAGTTAAAAATAATGGTAGTATAAGACCTGTAGAGTTAGAATGCAAAAGAAAATGGTGGCCTTATTCGCACGTCGATAACAAATAAAAAATTAAACAAAACAGTGATAGAAACACATCCAATACGTGCCACCAATCTTGTGAAAATGTAATTGCTTGATTTTCAATTTTTGAGTGATTATCAAAGCTCGACTACAGCTCAAATGAGACCATTTTGTTTTTCGTTCCGACAGGTTTTATACTACTTTTATTTTTAACTAAAATACTTTAAAATAAGTTAAAACCCAGAGAAACTTATCCAGGTAGGTAGAAGACCAACTTAGCTTGCCTTTGTGTTATGGCTTGCAATAAGCCACAAAGAAAACAGAACAACGGAATAGAGTTTAAACAATGTATTACTGGAACAACAACGTAAAAAGGTTACAACGGAAAAGAGTAGTAAACTTCACTGAGCAGGTGGGATCAAACGGTCTATGGTTTATATCATGGATAGAACAGTCCATTTGGAGGGTGATTCCCCCACAACACCCCACTCCCAAGCTGATTTCCGCGATTGTGAAAATCAGTATTTCTTCCTTTTGAGGCAGATCACCAAGGGGTCTGTGCACTTCCTCTTTCTGCCGGAGCATCTCGGTTCTGACATCCCTTTTGGAGGGTCTATGTCAAAACAGTCATACACAGTTTCAATCGCCTCACTGCTGTCCTGCGGTGGTTCTTCTTAATCCTCATAGAAGCGTTTCCTGATTTGGTTCAGGTGCCTCTTATGTTGGAACTTTGGGCCCTGAATGATGTATGTAACATGGCCGATTCTTTGTAAGATCGTGCCCTGTTCCCAAAAAGAAACGTTATTTCTAATATATCTAAAATACACGTTATCTCCGCTGTTAAACCGTTTCGTTGGCATTGTAGAGGTTCTGTTGTGTACTATGTGTTTGGGTAGCAGTTTATCAAATACGGATTTTATTTTCCGTCCAAGCATGATTTCTGCTGGGGATCCCGCATCTGGTTTGTTCAGATTTCTCGTGATTCTGTAAACCTGCAGAAATTGCTGAAGGGCCTTTTCTGTCAGTGTACCGAACGCCTTTTTTAATGCCCTTTTAAGCGTATTGACGAAGCGTTCGGCCTGGCCGTTACTTCTGGCATGGTACTAGGGTGTCGTAATATGCTTGACTTGATACGTCTCGCAGAATTCTCTTAACTCTGTCGAGGTGAACTGTGTAGCGTTGTCGCTAACCGGACAGTCAATTATTCCCCCACTAACAAACAATCATGAGGTTGCTTGCACGGCAACTGACAAGGCTAATCTGCTTGCCAGTCGGTTTGCCTCAAACTCCACACTGAACTCGGTACACCACTCACTCCCTGATTTTCCTCTGCGAACAGACGCCACACTTGACGATTTGAAAATCACCCCTTCTCAGGTACATGCTATTATAAAAAACCTAGACACCTCAAAAGCATGTGGACCAGATCTCATCCCGGCTGTGCTATTAAAAAAATGCTCTGCCGAGGTTGCTCCAGTTCTGTCCAAACTTTACAATAAATGCCTTAATGAATCTTGTTTTCCCGACTGCTGGAAAACCGCCTCTGTGGTACCAGTCTTCAAGAATTCTGGTGAAAGAACTGACCCACTAAATTATCGCCCCATTAGCCTCCTCCCGCTTTTCGCCAAAATATTTGAGTCCTTAGTTAATCAAGCCCTAGTCCAGCACCTAACAGCTGCTAAACTCCTGACTGACAAACAATATGGATTCAGGCAAGCCCGTTCAACAGCAGATATCTTAACTGTAGTTTCTGAATGTACCGTTCATTGGATAAAACAGGGGAGGGTAGAGCGGTGGCCCTTGATATATCTAAGGCTTTTGACAGGGTATGGCACGATGGTCTTCTAAGGAAAATTAGATCATATGGAATCACTGGAAGAATTCATAATGTAATTAAATCCTTCTTAAGTAATAGAAAAATCAAAGTTGTCCTCGACGGACATACATCCAAACAATATGACATAAATGCGGGAGTACCTCAGGGGTCTATCCTTGGACCTCTATTATTCCTGATATTCATAAACGACCTCCCTGATAATATTGTTTCGGAGATGGGTATATTTGCCGATGACACCACTCTCTATAACAGATATGAGGGGAAAACAAATGAACACATATCCAAGAAAATGGCAGAAACACTAGAGGATGACCTCCAATCCGTAGTGGAATGGGGACAAAAATGGTTGGTCACATTCAATGCTGCTAAGACTAAGCTTGTTTCCTTCAATAACTACAAGAAACCTTCTCTACCACCAATAGCAATGGCCAAGAACACATTGCCTGAAAGTACTTCTTTTAAACTCCTCGGCTTAACGTTTACAGGGAATATGAACTGGAATAGATACATTGAGAGCATTGCCAAGGCTGCTGCAAGGAAGGTTGGCTCCCTCTACCGTGCTAGAAAACTACTTACGCCTGCCAGTATCCTATACCTCTATAAGGCAACCATTCGCCCATGTATGGAGTACTGTTGTCACATCTGGGCTGGTGCATCTGCTGCTTGTCTCTCGCTCCTGGACAGGGTTCAAAAAAGAGTCGCCAACCTGATAGGTCCTGAACTGTCATCTAGGCTTCAACCTCTGTCCCATCGACAAGATGTTGCATCCCTCTGCCTGTTCTACAAATACTTTAATGGTGAATGCTCTGACGAACTGCAAACACTTGTACCTCCCCGACGTAACTACCCCCGACAAACCCGACAAGCTACTAAGTCTCATCCCTTTACAGTAGAGATCCCTAGGTGCAAGAAAGCCTTTTACTCCAATAGTTTCTTCCCCAGAACTGCGGGTCTTTGGAACTCCCTTCCGGGATTCTGCTTTCCCAACTGCAATGATATGCAGAAGTTCAAATGTAATGTTAACAAACACTTCTCCCTTCATAATGACCCCGCTAATTAATTCCCTAATAGTAGCCCCCTGCTTCAAAGTGGCACTGTGCCTTGTTTGGGGTGAAAATTGAATAAAAAAAAAAAATAAAAAAAAAGACAGTCTACAACCCCAAACCGAGCAAACAATTCCAATAAAAAATTTGTCGTTGTTGCCATGGTCAGTTTTTTGCATCTTAGTACCTCTGGCCATTTAGAGTAAGAGTCAACTACTATCAGGTAGTAAAAATCTTCCACAGGTCCCGCATAATCGATGCGGATCCTCGACCATGGTTGTTCAGCCTTAGGCCAAGGTTTATATGTTATCGGTGGTGCTTTTGCAGCCAAAGCACAGCCTTTACATCTGTTCACCATGTCGGTAATATCTTGGTCTATAGCTGGCCAATAAACAAAACTTCTCATTAGGCTTTTCATTCTGTTTATTCCTGGATGCCCCATGTGAAAATTCCTGAGAATTATTTTTTGAAGGGTTTGGGGGATGACAACCCTTTCACCGTATAGCAGTATTTCGTCGCAACCAGAAAAAATGTCTATGTATAATGGTATCTATTTTCTTGCAGAATGTGGATATAGGAAGATCCCAGAGACGAAACTCCTCCATGCTGTCAGAACGGAACAGGTTCTCACTCTCTCAGCACATACAATCTTAGTTTCTTTTGTTTTCCCCCGTAAAGTGACGTTTGTAATTAATTCACCTTTAAAATTAATTTTTGTACCATTAACGGGCGTCGCCATTCTGTTAGTTTTTAACATAGTCAGCTATCGTAATATTTTCCATGTTTTGAGATTTATTATTGAAAGATCCAATCCACTGTCTAATTTGAATTTAATAGCCTTGCCGAAAATGTTAACCATTACATATTTGTGTAGATTTTCATTTACGACGTCCTTAGTTCTGGTTTGACGTACACGGCTTCTATTCTGAGTTTTACTACAGTGCGAACTTTTATTACCGATCTTATTGCATAAATGGCATCTTTTTGTTAAAAATGGGCAATCCCTTACCCAATGTCTGAAACAATACTCGTTGCTTTTAGTTTTTCTGAGTGTTAGTGGTTAGTGTCTGTGTGCCATTTTGACGGTTTATTCTTATTTACTTTTTTTATATTCGCGATGCCTGCTTCGATATTTCTTGCCTCTATTTTATAATTTCTATTTTTTGACAATCCTCAGTCAATTTTGGAAGTGTTAAGTTCGGTTCATTTTCTAATTTTGTAAGGACTCTACGCCTGATTTCTGCATCTTTTCCCAAAGTTAACCCTTGCGCAAACACAAGACATTTAAAATTGTCTGCTGTTAGTTCAGACAATTTAAAGTCATCACAGTGTTTGTTCACAACAGCTGTGTAGGTGGTAAAATCGTCATTATCGTCTTTTACCACATTCAAACATCTCCAACGCTTAAGAAAAAAAGACGTTTTCGGCGAGAAAAGTTCTGTTAATAAATTTACCGTCTCATTGAATGATAAATCTGCTGTTTTCCGAGGCAAGATGTAATCCACAAATTTATCATGCTCAGCCGTTTCCAATTTTCGTAGTAGAAGTCTGGTTTACTTTTGATCAGACCAGTTGCTGCAGTCAATATTAAAAAAAATCTTCATAACGCCGAAAATACGCTGTGAATGATTTTTCCTCTTCCTCGTATTTAAAATTATCTATCGCGGTCCAGATGTATTCTGAGAAAATGCTGAATTGCTTTCCGCATTCGCATTATTCTTAACAATTTCTGTAAGTAACTCATCTGTTCGTAATTGACGTTCGGCTAACTGTTTTTGAACTTCCTTTTGCTGTTCCTCGAATCGTATTTGACATTCCGCTAACTGTCTTTGCAATTCCTTTTGCTGTTCCTCGAATCGTATTTGACGTTCAGTCCAGTGTTTTTCGGATTGTAACTGACGCTTTGCGGCATCGATATGCAACTTGGTCAAATGTTCCAACACTACTTTCAATTCGTCCATTTTGCTTTGTCAACATTAGCAATTTCAAAACGTTCGCTGAATTTTACAAAACCGTTTTATTCTTTCTTATTTCTTCCTCCAGGCAATAAAATGAACAGAAAAAAACATAAATGTATAAAAAGTTCATTGTCTAAAGAAAAAAACGATTTGTTTGTTTTTTTTAGTTTATTTTTAGAATACTATTTCAACGCGAATATTTTTTTTCAATGTTGTTACTGGTTTCAATTTTAGTATGCTCCTTGAATCCAATGTTGTCAGTGTTTAGTTTTTTAGAAAACTGTTTTTAAACGTGAGTACGTTCTCCAAATCCAATGTCGCCAGTGTTATGGCTTGCAATAAGCCACAAAGAAAACAGAACAATGGAATAGAGTTTAAACAATGTATTACTGGAACAACAATGTAAAAATGTTACAAAAGAGTAGTAAACGTCACTGAGCAGGCGAGGGTCGCTCTGGTGTTTAGTCCACACCTGGGATCAAAAGGTCTATGGTTTATATAATGGATAGAACAGTCCATTTGGAGGGTGATTCCCCCACAACACTTTGGTAACATTTATTTATTGTGTGTTTAGTTTTTCACCCCCCCTCCCTTTTTTTTTGGTTTTGTTTTCTTCGCTATTCTAGAAAGTCACTAAAAATTATCTTTTCTATCCTCAGTCAGAGAAATCTTTCTTGATTAGGACTTTTTTTTCTTATTTTGGCTTCATACAGTGCTCCTTTTGGCGGAGTTGGACACTCCTCTCACATTAAACCAGGAAGGGGAGGAAATGAAGCAAGACAAACCAAACAACCTATCTAAGATGCTGGATTACATAACTGACAAGACAATCATTCTAATTGTCGAAATGTCAGACAAAATTCTTATGTCATAATTTCGAATCGTGGGAGAATTAATAAATTAAAAAAAAAAAAAAAAATTAAATATGACCGATGACCAAGATTTATCCTTTCCTTTTTTATCTTTGTTTTCTAAAAAATCAGCAAAACTTAAAAACAAATCTAGGTTATGTGCACTTTTTCTGATGCTAATATTAATGAATCTGATTTTATCAAGTTCTAAGATAAAAAAAAAAAATATTTAAAAAAATAAATGAATAGAAGTGAACAAAAAGAACAAGGGAAAAAAGGTTCATTAAGTCGTCTACAGTTTGCTTTTGTTTTTTGTTTTTTTTGGGGGGGTTGTTTTTTCGTTTTGTTTTGTTTTTTTCAGAATGGACATAGCTTCTCATTCTCTTAAGAACTGAATTAATTTCTTTGGAAGATTTTTGGCCCAATATTCCATTAGGAACAGGTTTAGCAAGCTTTCATTTATTCCTGATATTTTTAACAATAAAATTCAGTTGATCAAGATTTAAGATTGTATTTTTTTTTAAATTTATTTACTAGTGTTCCAATGATCTAAAAAATGATGGCATATTCTCCTTATTTTGGAGAGATAAAATTCTAGATAAATTGCATTTACCTCTCTTTGTTATATAAACATTGGCTATTTTCACTTTAATTTTGATCACGTTTGAATTTTCTATTTGTTGTCTAATTACTTATGCTGATGAAGATATTTTATTTCAATAGAAATTCGTATTGTTTCAGAAACGATCGTACACAGATTTGATGTTGAATCCCTGGAACCTACGTAAATGCTTTTCCATAAGGCATATTACCTCTCACGCACATAAACATTCTATATACACTTATACACACACACACATATATACATTATACACACATTATATATATACACACACACACATATATATATACATACACACATACACATATATATATACATACACACATACACATTATATATATACACACACACATATACATTATATATATACACACACACATATATATACATTATACACACACACATTATATATATACACACACACATATATATATATACATACACACACACATATATATATATATACATACACACATACACATTATATATATATGCACACACATACACATTATATATATATACACACACATACACATTATATATATATATACACACACACATACACATTATATATATATACACACACACATACACATTATATATATATATATATATATACACACATACACATATATATATACACACACATACACATTATATATATACACACACATACACATTATATATATATACACACACATACACATTATATATATATACACACACATACACATTATATATATATACACACACATACACATTATATATATATACACACACACATACACATATATATACACACACACATACACATTATATATATACACACATACATATATATACACACACATACATATATATACACACACATACATATATATACACACATATACATATATATACACACATATACATATATATACACACATATACATATATATACACACATACATACATATACACACATACATACATATACACACATACATATATATACACACATACATATATATATATACACACATACATATATATATATACACACATACATATATATATACACACACATACATATATATACACACATATACACACACATGCATATACACACACATATATATACACACATACATACACATACACATTATGTATATATACACATACATACACATTATGTATATACACACATACACATATGTACATACACACATACACATATGTACACACACACATAAACATATATACACACACACATAAACATATATACACACACACATAAACATATATACACACACACATATACACATTATGTATATATACACATACATACACATTATGTATATACACATACATACACATTATGTAAATACACACATACACATATGTACACATACATACACATATGTACACACACAGATACATAAATACACATTATATACAATATTTTTTTTATTGCAGATGTTCGTAAATTATCAAAACTAAACTTAAAAAATAAAATAACAAACAAAAAATGTCATAATTTTTGTAAATACTCATTTTTATGGGTTTTTTTTTTAATTATAAGACAACTTCACGTGTGCGTTTTTTATGACTAAAAGAAATTAATATTTTATTTATTTACTATGAATTAAATATTTACTGAAATAAAAAAAAAATGCAGTTTAAAATATATTATTTTAAAAAATAGTTTAATTACGAAATTAAATCCACCACAATGCATTTTGGTTTCTTTGTAAGCAAATTAGCCATTTTAAAGGAAGTTGGAAATATTTAAACTGACAGAAAGATTTTGTTTACTTTCTTTGTTGTGAGGACAGAGTTTGACACAAGGTCGATTTTTATTGTTAGGAAAATCAAGCTTACGTAAAAGGAACACTCTCAATTGGGCCAAAAATAAAAAAAAAATTGTCTCAGTCTAGAAGGATTTTTTTTGTGATTAATGACAAAAAAGATTAAGCGTAGTGTGAGAACATACACCTGTTACAAGCCGGAAGTCATTTTAAAAGGTTTTATGTAAAATTCTTTGCAAATCCTCATGTAATTAGAAATTGAAAAAGTTCACAAGCTATTTACATCAATTTTATTAGAAGAAGAAAAATTAAACCAATATTACCTATACAACAATTAGTTATAGTTTTATAACAATTTGGTTCAACTAATAATTTAATAAGCAAATGATATGAGGATAATAATTGATACTAGTTTCCGTATGATAATCAAGCAAACGAAGATATTTCCCCAGCTGGTATGACAAAGAAGTATGAAATAAGAAAATGGTGTCATAACTGCCCACGCAATAAAAGAGGAGTGACAGTTGAATGCATACAGACATTTCTAAGCGTTTAGTCAATTTCAATGATATACTTACAGGACATTGTAAAAAAACAAAAAATAATTTAAAAAGATCTTTTTAAACTATGTATTGTGGCCTTGTAAAGCTGAAAAGAAACAAGACAATAAGGAGGTACAGTTAACAAGGGTATGTATTTACAGTAAGTATAGAAGTAATGTTTGGCCAGAACCTGCTTCTGGCTCGGTGATATTGTGTTGTTATAATATCCTCCCAGGCATTACCACCATTGTTACTATTCATAATGTCAGGAAGAGTCCATGTAGTGACGCAAACTTTAACATTTATCATTAAGTGGTTCTTGACAGACTGACAAAATTTTCCAACTCAATCATGACTGATCAGTGGAAAAATGGAAAAAGGCAAATATGTACAGGGCATGTTTGCAACGGCTTCCCATTTATGGAACACATTACTGTGGGACTGCTTCCCTGCTAAATACAACGTGGTCATCTTAAAATCTAATGTCAACAAATTCTTGTTACGGACCATCCCATGAATATTCAAATGCAGTTCATAACATTGACCAATGTCAGTACTCCCACAGTGTTCTTCATCTTTTAACTGGTATTCACTTTTGTCTCATTAAGCCTTATTTTCGACCTGGTGTTACTAGATCACTGTTTGAGGGTTTTCTCGCTTAAAATACACCAAACATTGATGTCATTGTTTTTTTTTTTCTTTTCAAAACTCAATTATGTTCTGCAAAGTTAAAAACAAAAACAACAATTGTAAAAAAAAGTCAGAATTAAAAAAAAAATCTTTTTAAATTATGTATTGTGGCCTTAAACAAGACGATAAGGAGGTAGAATTAACAAGAGAATGTATTTACAGCAAGTACAGAAGTAATAGGTTGCCACAGACTTGTTTTTTTGTTTTTTTACTTTGGAGTCACCATTTATCAAGGCCTGAAGACCATTCGAGGATAAGGGTTAATGAATGTGCAGTGTAGTAATCATTAATGAGGTGAATTGGGTAGAATCTGATTATTTATGAGGATGGCTCAACAAGAATTTGTTTACATTGGATTTGATTAGATGCACTGAGACTAAAGCTGCTTTCAGGACTGCCAGCAACTACTGTAAAAGAGTAATAAAAAATGCAAGGGAGCTATATGCTCAATCCGTTAAATCCAAAGTAGCTGAGCAGCAGCTTGGTTCCCACCAGTTTTAGCAAATAGCAAACAAAATCCTGAACAGAAGCATGCGTTCCATCCCAACCATCATCAATGGACCTGAGATCATCTCATCAGCATCAGACAAGGTCAAACTATTTGCCAAGAACTTTGCAGATAATTCTACCCTCTGCGACGAAGGGCATCAAATCCTCGTATTTCCTTCTACAACAGACAACACGCTATGCAACATACAAATATCTGTGCATGAGGTCGCCAAACTAATCAAGAACCTTGATTCCAGTAAAGCAACTGGCCCAGACGGCATTCCAATTATAGTGTTAAAAAAGCTTACACCAGAACTTGCCCCCATACTTACAAAACTGTTTAAGCGTTGCCTTAAGGAGAAGTGTTTTCCAACACCCTGGAAAACCTCATCAGTATCCCCTGTATTTAAGAATTCAGGTGAAAAGTCATCTCCCTCTCAGTACAAACCAATAAGTCTCCTGTGTGTCATGATTAAGCTGCTGGAATCCATATTAAATAGAGAAGTAATCAACTACCTCAGCAGAAATAATCTTCTTAGTGACATATGGTTTCCGTTTTGCTAGATCTACAGCAGATGTGCTTGCGCTTATATCTCATAGGATTATTGAATCTCTCGACAAAGGTTTCCTTTCTAGGGCAATTGCTCTTGACATATCAAAGGTCTTCGATAAGGTATAGCATAAGGGCCTACTTCACAAGATTTCCAGCTCCAGTATAACTGGAAATGTTTTCTCAATCATTAAATCATTTCTGTCTGATAGGCTCATAAGAGTAGTGGTTGATAGGCAGAAATCAGAGGCCCTCAATATTAATGCTGGAGTCCCTCAGAGGTCCATCCTAGGCCCAACCCTCTTCCTGATCTACATCAATGATCCCCCAAAACACATACTTAAATCATTTGTTGACATCTATGATGACACAACCATCTATGGCAACAAATCAAAGGCCGTAAATGACAAAGTTCTCTCTGATTCTCTCTCCTCTGATCTTGAGAGCGTGGTAAAATGGGGGAAGAGGTGACTGGTTACTTTTAATGCATCTAAAACCAAGCTTCTATATTTACATCATCAACGCTTTGATCCCCATCTGGCATCAATTGAAATGGATAGCTCTCGGCTAGGGGAGGCCCCGTGTTTTGACAAGCTTCTAGGTTTGAACTTTACTCCTGATTTGAAATGGAACACATACATCAAGTCTTTTGCCAAGGTCGCTGGAAAGATGGTAGGATCCTTCTACCGCTCCAGAAAATATCTCACTTCTGATGCAATTCTCTATCTATATAAAAGCCAAGTACGTCCAAGGATGGAGTACTGCTGCCACATGTGGGCTGGAGCTGCTAAAAACAGCCTATCCTGCCTTGACAGAGTACAAAATAGACTTCATAGCTTAGTAGGGGATGTCCTTTTCTCTTCCCTGCAACCTCTCTCTCACAGAAGAGACGTTGCGAGCCTGTCTTTGTTTTATCATTATTTCCATGGCAAGTGCTCGTCTGAGCTCCAATTTCTGGTCCCACCTCGCCAATCTTTCACGAAAAACACCCGTCTAGCTGAAACCACTGTCAATAATTTTCCCCACTCTTTATCTGTGCCTAAATCAAAACATAGATTCCATAAACAAAGCTTCTTTCTTAGAAGTGTACGCCTGTGGAACTCTCTTCCGTTTGCCTGTTTCCCACCTGACTACAACTTGGATTCCTTCAAGTCCAACATAAACAAATTCCTGATGAACCGCCCCCTTAAGTAAGACACTTTATCAAATCTCCAATACTAACGATTACTACGATACTATCCCATTGATTACTGTACATGCAATAACCCTTATCCCCGAGTGGCTTCTAGACCTTAATAAGTGGTGACCTCCATGTAAAAAAAAGCAGGGCAGCAGAAGAGTCTTCCACAGGCAGGCAGTTCTGAGAAAGATGCTTTGCTCATGGAGTCTGTGTTTAGATTTACACACAGAGAGTGGGGGAAATTGTATATATTGGTTGTAGTTAGTCAAGTGTTTTTTGTGAATATTTGGCAAAGGGGGCAATAGATTGGAGTTCAGTCAAACACTTGCCATGAAAATAATAGAGCAGAGACAGGCTCCCACCAGCTCTCCTGTGAGAAAGAGGTTGCCAGGAAGAGAAAAGGGCATCACCTACAAGGCTTCGAAGCTGGTTTTGAACAGCTCCTGGCCAGATGTGGCAACAGTATTCCATTTTAGGGCATACCTGGCTTCTGGTTCGGTCATAGTGACTCTTGCAATTATCACTATTTATAGTGTTGGGAAAAGGTCCATGTAGTGATGTAATTGATGGATTATCATAACGCAACAATATTTAAAATCAATTACTCTTGTTTGACAAAATTGATACAAAATATCAATAAATATTCACAGGCACTTCATGTTTGTATGTACGTTTTCACCTTTTACACACATTTTCAAAAATTAGATTGTCCGATTTGAAAAGATGGTGATTGTTGAATCATTCAACGTTGCTAAGACAAACAATTCCCATTTTACCTATTTTAAGATGAACTCTTCCAACACTTCAATTATGTTGTCCTGTCAACTAAAAAAGTAGATATTTTTTTAAAACTTTTATCCACCCCCAAATAAAGTAAAATATCAGAGGCCAAATTTAGGAGGCGGAAGGATATCCTAAGTCGAGAGTTGTGCAGCAAAACGTTCACATTACATTTAAATTTCTACATGTTGGGAAACAAGGACCAGGAAGGGAATTCCACAGGCAAATGGTTTAAAAAAAACAAAGAGCTACTAGGATAGAAAGTTTTTAAGCATCTGTAGATTTGTACAGTGAAAGAGTGAGATTTTGCTTATCGTCAAGTTTGTTCGGGGAGATACAAGTACAGGAATTTCATCGGAGTAAATTTGATAGAAATACCTGTAAAGCAAGCACACAGATGCAACATTGCGATAATGGGACAGGGGCTACAGCTTGGTAAACAGTGCAGGATGTATTAGATTACAGAGTCTTTTTTTTTGTATCTTGTCCAAGATGCAGAGACTAGTGGTTGGAGCACCAGCTCAGATGTGGTAACAATTCTCCAGGCATGGGCAAATGGTGAATTTATAAAGTAGGCACCGCCAAAACTGGGGGGGGGGGGGGCAGGTAAGTACTTTTTGACGGACCGTCTTTTTAAAAATCTACCAAAAATCAGGTAATTATCCAATCAATACGAAATTTTCAGCGATTATTAAGAGAAGAATGAACTTTATAACAGTGTACTTATTTTTCATAAACAATATTTATATATATATATATTTTTTTGCTTACAACCCCCCCCCCCTTGTTTTGAGGGGGTTCCAAATATGCTTAAAATAATCATCTGAAACTGAACAAAACATATTATGTTGTTGTAAGGGACGGAATTATAGATTAAAAAAAAAAAAAAAAACTTGTTTGCATACCTTATTTTGATGTCTGAATATCAAAACTTCGATTGTGTTTAATTATCCCGCTTTTGAGTTTTGAAGTGTGAAATTCGGTGAATATGTTAAGTAAAATAATTAATTTAAGTTAAGCAAAACAAACAAAAAAAAAATTTTAATATTTATACGAAAAAAGCCATTTTAAAATCTTTGATGAATAAATTAACAATTTTTTTTAGCAAGCCGAATAATGCATGACCATTATTAAATAGGGCATGCTTTGAAGAATCGATACAAAAAAAAATTTGATAAATATTGTGCCCTTTGTGTTAAAAATAGCATCATTTTTTCGATCCCGTTTGAAAACGTTTGCCGCCTTTCAACTACGGTACACCAAACCCGCAGAAATAATTTTTTTTTATTCTGCTTTAAATTGCCCCCCCCCCCATTTTGGGGAGCCTGGCCTCCACACACATACACATTGAAAACCAAACTCATACAAATGGTTACCCATTTGGTACTGGCCAGCCTCAGCATTAATACATTGAAATTTTCGTCACTGAAAAATAAGGTTTTTTTGGTCTGTTTGGTCTTCCATAGTTTGCTTTTTACCAAGTACAAACGTAAACATTGTCTAGATCGACGCGAAGTAACTGGTTGCCTATATGAATAAGTGGAATTATTTGAAATCCAGGTACTTATAATATTTTTGCATATTCTCATAGAAAATCACACTAAATCTTAGTTAGACAACAAATAAATAAATTAATTATTTCAAAAACCTTTTTTTTTTAATATTTATGTACGTTTTTTGTGCAAGACAAAAAATGTCAATTGTTAACTTTTTGGGAAAATTTAACATTTAAAATTTAATTAAAAATAGTAGAAAAAGTTTTACATTATTCTGTTTTCTATATGATAAAATTCAGGGTTTTATCTTTGTGGAAAAAAAAAAGTTACTCAGAAATAATGGATTTTAATAAATGTAATTTCGTTTTAAAAAACAACAACAACTTGATTTTTCGGCCGTTTTTGGCGGTGTCTATTATAAAGATATTGGCAGGTGTGAAAAGGTTTATAGCTTAGTAGAAATAGCCCATCTTCTTTGCAGCAGACTTAGCAACATCTATATATTTCAATTCATCCTGTAAATGCTAGGCTGAGAAGTTTGAATGATGAACTTTATGAAGACTACTATTAGTTATGTCACCCAGTGGATGAAAAGATTTCTTATAATTGTTAAAGAAAAGAAGCTCTGTTTTCGTAACATTGAATGACATTTTCTCAGGATTTACGTATTGCCTTGAATACGTGTATTCAATTTGTCTCTGTGTTAAGAAAGAGCATAGTGTCAGCAGCAAACATACCCATCATTATTGCATCAAGGAAATCATTTACAGTGATCACAAATAATAAAGGTGCAAGTATTGACCCCTGGAGCACACCCACATTAATGTGGTTTGGATGTGCGGCAATTGAGAACAACCTGGATCTTTCTTTTAGCTAATAAGCATCTGATAATATTAAATATTCATCCAGTAATTTCATACAAATTAATTTTCCAGCAAAGACCTTCTTGCCAGACCTTGAATATATTAAGTGCTACTGGCCAAGCTTCACCGATCTTATCCAGTGTATGGTATATATGTTACAGAGAGAGAGAGAGACAGAGGGGGAGAGAGAGAGAGAGAAAGAGAGAGGAGAGGAGAGTAAACGTGGAGGTAGACACGTTTACCAGAATCAAAGGTCAGCTGACCAAATTACGTATGTGTGACGTGGTCAGGCAGGTGGGCTAGATCTGTGAGATTTGATTTGAGCTTTGAAGAAGACGGACGTTTTTCCATGGTCTCCCCCTCTTAACTGGGGAGGGGGGGAGACGAACGCTGACGTGTGTGAAGAAGAACTCACACAAGCCGATTTCACTTCCACTTCTGCAGAACCTCTGGGGAAAGTGAAATAAAAAACTATAAAACCATTTCATCGTCTTGGAGTGATAAATCTTCGTTAAACAGGTATCAAGTCTCCCTCCAGGATGAGAAATTTCCAGATGGTTCAACAGCGAGAAGAAGCAGAGGTAGGTTCAGAAATTACATATCACACACACGTTTCCCTTTATGATAATCAAACACACAACCATTTATATTAGAGACAATCACACGGAATCTTTGATGTTATACAGTGTATACACCCAAACGTAAAAAGTGCCCCTAAATGAAGAACTCTATATAACATATTCAAATGTAACGAAAGCTCAATTTGGTACCCCTCAAGGATAACCTCGATGATAACGAATATATAACATATATGTTCAGAGATAATTATTAGGATATCTGCAGTAGAACGTGTTTGCCTTTGTCAGCAGTTTAGCATGAACAAAGTTGTGGACTATCACTAGATTAATGATTCAAAGATTTTCAACGAAGAGTGGGACTGAAAGGAACCTTATGGGGGTAATAATTTGCCAGGTCAGTCCTTTCAGAGTTCTTGAAACTTGGTACCATAGATGCAATTTTCCAGCTATCAGAAAAGCAAGATCAACAAGAAGATCTGGTCCACATGCTTTGGAGATCTCAAGGTATTTCATGATATCCAGAATATGGGAAGCAGTGATAATCACATTCTCTAATGTGGTTTCCATCCATAATGGGAAATGAGGGAGAGAGTGGTTTGTGGAGTTCAAAGTAGAGTTTAAGGCAAACCATTGGGCATATAGTTCAGCCTTATCTGTTGACATGCAAGCATCATCAAGGTGGGTGGATAGTTGGGGAATAACCGATTACGTATTGTTACTACACTATTTTTGATTTTCCAGAAATCACAATCTCATAATTTCTGCAGCTCAATGCATTTTCTAGTCACCACAATATACAGGGTGGAACGATAAAATTGTCGCCCTAAAGAAAACAACACTACAGCTTTATTTTTAAATTTTTATTGAAAAAATCAATTCAGGTAACTTGAGTATGTAGTAGAGCTGACACCTACGCAATACAGCTGCCTTCAATCTCAATCACCACATCTATATAGGTTTAAAACTGAGAGAATGCCTTTTCCACAAGCACCAGCGAGAGCTCAGCGAATACTTGGTGATCAGGCTGGATTTGGTGTTGTGGGAGGTCATGTTGGTGATATTCTTGATGTATGATCAAAGAAAGTAGTCCACCGTGTTCAGGTCGGGGGAGGAGGGGGGCGGCCCAGTGACAGAAGGGTACAAAGTCGTAGCACTCTTTCTGAAGCCAAGCCTGCATCTCTTTGGACTTGTGGGCCAGCGCTGAGTCCTGCTGTCACACCCAGCGTCTGCCAACGGCCACCTGACTGCACCAGAGGATCACCATACTCTTCAGCACATCCAAGTACACTTTGGTGTTGATTTTCAAGCCAACTTCGAAGCTGAAGGTGGTATGATGGGGCCCTCATTTGAAACCACACCAAAGACCATGGCTGGAAACTTTGTTTTCATCACCCTGGGCACATCTGTTAATCGTGGGAATTCAGGAATGCATTTTGAGGGTGCTGGCAATGGTCCTGTTGTTATAACTTGGATTGGTAGAGAGCATGAGTTGTACAGCGACGCATCTCCACTCTCACTCGTTGAACATTGTGTCACTTTCAGACAGGATAGAAGACTCCTATCACTCTTGGGATTTGTACACAACTAGCCAACTTGTAGATGGTCTGCAACAAAAAAAAAAAAAAAAAAAACCTGATTTTCATCAAATGGAAATGGAATCATGTCATCTCTTCTAGGGTGGTAATTTTATCATTCCAATTTGTATTTATCCTGGCTGCAACTATTACACTTTTGCAGTGGTTTCTTGATGCTTTAAATTTTTGTATTTTTGTAGCTGACTTATGACAGTTGGAATGCTGGACTGCTTGCTACCTATACACAATAGCAGCTGCACAGTCTGAAATGAATCATTGGGGCAAGTAGGGGAGCTTACTATGGACATTTTTTGTCAGGACAAATGGTTTTATACTAGTTATCTCCCTTGTACACTGTTCAGCAGGGAGAGAAAAAGTTTTACTCCGAAGTGCATC
Source organism: Euprymna scolopes (assembly GCF_053919585.1). Taxonomy (NCBI): domain Eukaryota; kingdom Metazoa; phylum Mollusca; class Cephalopoda; order Sepiida; family Sepiolidae; genus Euprymna; species Euprymna scolopes. The sequence continues at coordinate 150,204,727 of NC_136495.1, read as the reverse complement.
TCTGAAAGATTTATAATCAGCATGTTAGTAGTATGTCAGTGTTTTGAATAATGACGCCAGTTAATGGTAATATTAATCATTATTCCAAGATGATTCGCATTCGTGAATAGGCTATGGGCATCTGTTACGAAAGACAGTGTTGTCAAGAATAGGTAGAGAAGTGTTCTGACCATCAAGAAGGTGAGTTGGCAAAGTGCTGGTTTGTGAAAGGGAATGTGCAACTGAGAAGCTACACATGCTGTTTTATTGATTTAACTAACAATTATATTGACAGAAAGAAGACAGGATATGTATTGTTCTACAAAGAATTGCTACATTTTAAATAAGGAAATAAACAAGAGACATCCATTTATTTGTTGAAAGAATATTTGCTGGGTGTGCAGAATTTGCTCTATATTGAAAAAAAAAAAAAAAAAATACAAAAAAAAACTTTATAATGGAACAAAAAGCTATTTTTATTAAAAAAATAAAATCATTTTTGAACAATTTAAAGTGATTAACAGGAAATCGTAGGTATTACAAGGCTGGTCTCACAAGTTTTAATTATTCTTTAATTATCTTCATTTTTTTTTTTTTTTTTTTTTTTTTTTTTTTTACAAAATAGTGACGCAAGACAGTCCTTCCACTTTTACTCATAAAATTTGTTTTTCTCAGTTAAAAATAAAACTGCTTGATCAATTTACGTGATTTTTGGATTTTTTTTTATATACGAAAAATCTGTATTACATTTATGGAATCTTTGTCTCTCCAGAAATGCATACAAATTCCTATCATCATGTTTTTAAAATCATTCTTCAAGGAGGAGCCCCTCCCTGGGGTCCTTCCATTTTGTTCTGTCCTAGCTAGACATGGCCATGAAGGACGCAGTTGGCTATCAAGATTGTCTTTCCACCAGGTTTTTGGCCTTCCTTATGGCCTTTTTCATTACTTTGAGGTTCATTCTGCCACCTGTTGCCTGTTTATCTCAATAGGTTACTTGTTCATCTGTGGTTTGTGCTGTAGTGATGACGTCACTCACTGCAGTTTGTTGTCTGATTCAGATATTCCTTTTTCTTTCAAAGACTGATGCCAAGCATAATGCATTCCATTCTGCGCTGTACCACTTTTAGCTTTTTTTTTATTGCAGCATTAAGTGCCATGTTTCATTATGATATGTACTAACTAGGGGTGTGACAACAGCATATTCTTTTCATTCTTTTGACTCTCGAGTATATATCCGACACAGTTAATCAACCGAGAACCACATCAGTCTATATAAAAACATGAGATATTAACGGATATATACTCAAGAGTCAAAACAATGAAAAGAATATTCTACTGTCACAGTCCTCGTCATAACATTTTTCGTTTAATGTTTATAATAAAGTTTATACTTTTGATAATGTTGTCTATTTTGGAAAAGGCTATCCATCTAAACACAATTTGATATTTGATTCGCTATACTATGATTCAAATAATTATTCTTGCATAAAATTTTACTAAAAATCCAATGTTTGTGTTCATTTTGTACTAGCATATAGACCTGACGTTGCCCGGGATTAAATGATGGTTAATGAATGTTTCACACTTCCATATTTTTATTGTCATTGAAATTGGTGAAATCGCCCATTTTTTAATCAAATCGATTGATTGCCTGCTCTAGTTGGAGACCCATTGCAGTGCACTGGGAGGAAGCTGCACATGCTTCCCTGGAATAACTTAGTCCACAATACATTGTAGTTTACATTGCACTGTAGAGAACCTACTTTTGATTTTGGAAAATTATTTTTTTTGTATATAATGGCTTGAATTAAAGTTTAAAATGAAAAAGTCAAGTATTATGCTTGAATTGTGCTTTAAACAAAAACATTTATTTTGAACATGCCCCTTTTATATCAAAGAACCTACTGTTGATTTTATGTGCCTGATTTTACTGCTTGTATGGTAATAATGGTTTGAATTTAAGTTTAAAATGAAAAAGGCAAGTTTCATGGTGCAATTGTGCTTTAAACAGAAACAAATCATTTCAAACGCGCCCATGTCATATAAAAAAAAAAACGATTTTAGATGCCAGGCCTTTTGATTTCCGTGGTAAGAAAACTTCTTAAATTCACTTGTGATGTTAGGTTATGTAAGGCGTTAACTTTGGTCAAAATAGTCTGTTCCTTCTTTCATCGAATTATTATCGATTATCAATACTTATCAAAGACATTCCGATACAAAACCTATCTAAGAACACTGCCAGGCATATAAAGTACATTCGTGTGAAATTTCAGAAAAAATCGGCTCAGTCGTTTTAGAGTCCATAGGCAACTACAGATATAGAGATTAGGGATTTTACAATAATTATGCTAAGTTAACGTTTACACTGGACATTAATAAACAATAAAGATTACTTTATTCATAACTTGGAATTATAAAATAATAGAACTTAAGGTACTTGTGCAGTTTACAGACTATGCTGAAATAACATTATTTAGAAAAACTTTCTTAACATTGGAAGGGGGCCGTTGTAACTATTTTGTATTTTCACCTGACAATTTAATAAACAAAAGATACTGTAAAACTTGGATTTTACTTGAAAATTCTATTTTAGAAAAATGTTCGTAGTCTGCATAGGTATCGAAATAAATATGTTAATACGGAGTTTAGGGTTGGAAGGAAGGCGTACACAGAAATCCTCATTTATTTCCAGACAATGTCTGTTAGTTTATAAATAAGAGTCGACACAAAAAAAAAAGTAAAAATGAGAAATGGAAGTCAACATTAGGCGTTATTTACTAAACATGCAAGTTTTGAAGATCAACATCAAAACCTTGTACGACTAGCAGATCAACTAATCCTTATAAATTCGTACTGACTGAGAAAGCCACAGTAATATGGGAAAACTTTGAAAGCTATGCAAAGTGATTAAGAATATACACTGCGTAGGCATATCTAGTTCATAGTATGTCAGTCACCTCTTTCCAAGACATACACTACATGATTATAGGAGATATGGTGAACCAGAGTTGAGTCTGACAGCAAGCGGGGGGGGGGGGTCTAGATGCCATATTTGCGATGAAAGTCTGTTTTTCTTTAGCATGCAGGACATCTGTGTAAAACAAAGTGCCATGTCCTCATAATTAAAGGAATTTGCCAATATCCGCCCCCACCCCTCCGCCCTGTGTAGAATAAAAATAGTTTCCAGTGCGATTAGAACCTGAGCTAAAGACAACATACTATTATTACACTCAAAATAATTTGGATGACTAAAATAGGATTTAATTGATGAAGCACTTAAAGACAAGGAAAAGATGATGTATTCAACACTGAAACTCTACATAACTAACATCCTCACCAGCAGGAGGTGACATTGGCTCAGTGATTAACAACACAGACTGACAACCTGGGTGTACCAGGCTCAAATCCAATTCATTCCACAGAAACACTTTCACTTGAGGATACTGGCAACCCGATGTCTTTCTAGAAAGATTGTTTGGTTGGTTGTTTTTGTTTTATGGCATATCAACCCTTGTCAGGTTATTTAATGCAGAATCCAGTGATTTTGAAGAACAATTTTTTTAATAGAATATTTTTGTTTTTTCAAGTCGGTTTCTATTTAACCCATAGTTTGGACTCTAACAGGTACTACCACTCTGGGTCAGAATGGACCTGGGAGCAATGGCAATTAAAGGGTGGTTTCACACTCCCTAAAGTCCCCAAGCTGGGGCCTCACCATCGGATATAGTTTAAGGTCATATCCAGGACGTTCTAGAAAGAATTCTAACTAGAAAGATATCAGGGAAACGAATACCAACACTAACTATCTGCTTGACTGAAAATGAATGATGTTCAATAACCACAAACCTCATTAGCAACAGATAACCTGCCTCACTTACAGGGATGCTTGCTTTGTTTCTCCCTGCCAAACACATTTTCTCTCTTATCCTTTAAAATTCCTTATCTGAGCATTTCAAAAATAAAATTTGCATATGCAAATGACATACCTCTCTCAACATCTTGGCCTTTAAGTTGTGTGCATTCCACAGACAACATGTAAATGAAACACGACTGGTCATCCAAGTCTGCATGAATGAGATGCTGTGCTTAAAACTCTTCAATTCTGGCTGCTCTTGTATTATATCAAGCGTGTGACTTTGCAATACTTGGATGAACAAAAGCATCAGCGCGACCATCATAAATGATAAAATGTACACGTGGCATGGCATAGACATGATAAAGATGTGCATGAATACTGAGAATATCACTGACATCGAAGCACTGGTAGTAAATGAGAAGCCATTAAACTCATCAGCTGCAAGATTATGATGTCATCAAAACCTTAGGTGGTCTCATCATACATGCAGGAGCATTCAATTCTCAAATAAGGCTCCATTGTGTTCACCACTTGATCAGCCAAGCTTCAGTGTTATCAACGATGAAAGACTTGAACTGCTTCATGGAACTGAATGAAAGGCAAGGAATCAGTCAAGCTACAAGACAGAGTAGCCAAGTACCATGTGTTTGATGAAATAAGAGCCGCATGCAAAAAGAGGTTTTGCACATACATCAAAGATAAGAGATTGATTCTGTATTCTGCTAGAAAACTTAGACCTCAAAGATTTTAATTTCCCTTTGATTGACTCGAGTGCTGCAAAAATTTTATGATGCTCTTAAATAGGATGCTGAATTTGCACCATCGATATACATTGCTTGTTTAAAGCGGCTAAATAAGATGAGGATATACCATTTTTACAGACAGCCATGTGCGAGACAGATATGCTATTTCACATGATTGACCAACCTGCCTATGTCCACAATGCTGTAAGAGCCGTAATTAGCGGAAGCCAGATGTGCCAGTCAATAGGACTAGTTTAAGACGAAGAGGACAGCTCAGCACTTGGAGCAGACTCGGCATAGATATAACACATCCCAACCACCAGCATTTTTTCACACAACTATAGATTGTGGACAATATACTAAGGTGATCTTTGCTATGGCAGATTTCTTCTCGCGATCTGGCATCTGGATGAAGTATTTTAGGAACAGAACCTACCAGATTGAATCCTTATGGATAATGACGCTGCAGCAGACAATTTTAGTGATTCCTGAATCAATAAGGAATTCAGATTCAATTTCGATGTGTGTATGTGCCAAATGGTGATAAAATAGCAGACAGTTGTCATTAAAAAAAATTTTTTTTTTTTTTTTACAAAGAAGTCACCACTTATAAAGACCCGGAGGCCACTCAAGGATAAGGGTTAATGAGTGTGCAGTAGTCAATAGGACAATATCGTATTAATCCTTAATAATGGAAATTTGGTAAATTTGATTATTTAAGGGGCAACTCATCAAGAACTTGTTTACATTGAACTTGAAGATGACCATATTGTAGTTAGCTGGAAAGCAGGGAAACAGAAGACAGTTCCACAAGTGTGCAGTTCTAAGAAAGAAGCTTTGTTCTTGGAATCTACATTTAGGTTTAGGCACAGATAAAAGGTGGGTGAAATTATTGATAGTAGTTTTAGCTAGACGAGTGTTTTTTTAAGAAAGTTTGGTGAGGGGGGAACCATAGATTGGAGCTCAGATGAGCACTTGCCATGAAAATAATGATAAAGCAGAGATGAACTCACAACGTCTCTTTTATGGGTAAAAAGTTGCAGGGAAGAGAAAAGGGAATTCCCTACTAGTGATGTGAGCAAGTGCAACCTGGAAGCACATATAGGGTAATTTAGTGTTTTATTTGGAGATGTCCCTACCACATGGAAAGCCATGTCTAATGTTGGTACATATCCATGCCCATGGTGATATTGATATTAAGTTAGAATATCCTTTATGAACTCATCTAGCGAAACAGTCAGTCCAATGCTAGTTTTGCTTAGGAATAATAGGTCTGGTTTAGTCTCCTGTAATTGTGTTTCAACCTCTGGACAGTTGGAGCATAAACCCCTGATGTTGGAGAAGGAGACATGATAGTGGGGGTCTACATTGGAAGTTGGAGTTCTGGGTTTAATCGTGTATTTTTTCTGGAGACTTTTCATGCTGGAGTTTTGGGATTTGTGGAACAGGTCAACAAACTTGGTTAGAGCAGGACAGAGAGGGAAAGTAAGAGAGAAAAAGAAACAAAGAAATTTCTTTTTTTGTAGCCCATGATAAAGTAAAGCCATAACAATTACCCACTAATATGGCATCTCGATGCCTCACCAGAAGTACTGCATGGTCAAGAATCCATTCACCAAATAGCAATGCAGCAGCCTCAGTACTTTGCATCTGCTGATAGGATGGCCTCTTTAGTGGTTAATCTAAGGTTTGGGTTCCTGACTATCAGGCGGATAATGTCAGCCCAGTTAAAACGCTTACCTCTAGCACCCTTATTAGTGACATGGATAGACATAGAAACCAAAACTTTCTGACATCTCAGGCAATTGTTCATGCAAAATTACTGCCGACCTAGAATATAGCTTTTTTCTCTCTTTGCTAGAAAAATCCCTTATTCTAAACGAGGATTAAGGAACAAATTAGAAGAAGCAAGAGTTACAGGAGCTACCTACAATGCATTGTCTACTCTTCATTAAAAAAAAATAATTATAATAATAAGTATTGTACTATAAGAATGAAAATTGTCTATCTGTTTTGCTAACATATTCGACGCTATGTGCTGCTTTATTTTCTTCTTATTTTTTTTTTTTACATGGAGGTCACCACTTATCAAGGCCCGGAAGCCACTCGGGGATAAGGGTTATTGCGTGTACAGAAATCAATGGATAGTGTCGTAGTAATCATTAATATTGGAGATTTGATAACGTGTCTTACTTAAGGGGGGGGGCGGTTCATCAGGAATTTGTTTATGTTGGACTTGAAGACATCCAATATTAATATAACTATTTGAAATGTCTACTAAGAATAGTGTTAACAGTTTTTTTGTTTGTTTGTTTGTTTTTTGCAAAAGAATGTGTGGATAGACATTTGTTCAAAATTGGAGAATGCATTTATTTTGAGGAAAATAGCAATCGAATCACAAATTGCAAATTGACCAAAACAAATTGCAATAATAAATTTTAACAGTAGTATTATACATTTAATAAAACACGATAAAATAAAAAATATAAATTAAAAACTGAAATCAATATAATTAATATTAACATTTGCATCTAACGAAAGAAACAAATATCGCAAATTCACAACTTATCTGCTAAAAGCGCCCATCTTCAATTGTCTTAGTTTGATACAGCTCTGCGTTCAACAAGATTTAAAAAAAAAAAAAAAAAAAAGTAACGTGCCATCGTTCGGCAGTTGGACTAGTGTGTTATTTTAAGGGATACAAGGTGCAGGGGGGCGGAAAACAGAATCATCAGATCTGTTTATGCTATATTTTAAATCAGCTAGCAAAATAAAATGAGTACATTCTTGGATCAGAAAAACTATTATGCATTTAACAAAACACAATCAAATAAAAAAAATATAAATTAAAAACTAAAATCAATATAATTAAAAATAACATTTTCATTTAATAAAAAAGATAAATAAATATTGCAAATTCGAAATTTGAAAGAAAATTGGAAGTCTTTAAACTATTGAATAAAAAAATCAATTTACTTGTTAAAATCTTTAAAATTTAACTACAATCCAGTTTTAATCATTGGTGACCATGATGTTACCTAAAATAATATTAACTAATATAATATTCTTTCAAATAAATCGTTGAAACATTTTTACATCTTAAACTTTGATTTGTAAGAAATATTCGTTTGGAGCATTAAAAAATAGTTTTCAACAAAATATAAAGGAGGGAGAGTCTGATTTTCACCTGGAATTGTGACTAGTTATTTTATTATTTTTTTAATTGGAAGTAATTTATTCTTTTTTTTACCCGTACCACATGTATAATTTAAAATTATAATTGAAAAGGGCTACTCCCACAGAATTTGAACTGGAATGTTATTTTTAACTGTAAGCTAACACTAAGTAAAGTTTAGGTATAATTTGAAAAAAATCAATCTGGTTAAGTTCAAATTCTGTAGAAGCACCTCTCTCCTTTTTATTCTGTTCAAAATTACATTATTAATAAGAATATTCAGTATAAATCTGAAAATGTAATATAAAAAGTGTTCTAATGGTTTATTTGAATGAAAAAAAAAATTTTCATTTTCTCCAAAGCAATATTAAATATTTGAAAAATATTTGAGGGAATCAAACATTTTCTAAGAGTCTTCCATTTGTTTCCATTTATTTTGTTTTACTAAATACATGAAGATTTCATCAATAGATTTTTATTGGACAAAGAAAACAGGATAGCCATGCTGATTACGGATCGTGCTGAAATAATAACATTATTATTTAGATTATTTAGGAAGCCATTCTTAACATGGGGAGGATGACGTTTTGTAACTATTCTGTACTTTCACCTAACAAAATAAGTCCGATTTTCCTTAGGAATTGTCAGTAGTTATTTTATTATTTTATCTTAATTGAAAATAAATATTTTTAATTGTACTGCATGTATATATGCAGTATCTAAAATTATTATAATATCAATTCTGAACATGTAATTCCGTAGTGTAATTTGGCAAAATGTTAAACTCAGAATATAATAACTATAAAAAATCCGAAAATGTAAGATAAAAAGCGTTACAAAGATTTATTTGAAAGAAGAAAAATAAAGTGTTCGTTAGATTTGAAGCAAGAGTAAATATTTAAATATAGTTATTGGGTGTGACAGCAAAATTACCAATGTCATAAAATGATTATTATCACTAAAACTTTTAAGATTTACTATTAAAAGTTCAATATACATACATCTCTAATGTGCTATGAATCATATTAAGAAGATTCAATGTGTTAGCTGTTGAAATGAATCTTACATGAACTGTTTAAGTCACTCTTCCACGTCATTTTTGTACATTTTTTTGTTTGTTTTTAAAGAGTAATAAGATTTTATCCAATGATTAGATTGGCTTGATACTTTTAATTCATCACAAACTGACATTGCATTTGTGAAGATGTTTCACTTGTTTAAAAATTGCATTATAGTTCTACAATGTGAAAATTAGCTTCTGCACCAATAACACACAAGATAGCAATTTTTTTTTTTTTTTTACATGGACGTCACCACTTATCAAGGCCCAGAAGCCACTCGGGGATAAGGGTTATTTTGTGTACAGTAATCAATGGGATAGTGTTGCAGTATTCATTAGTATTGGACATTTGATAAAGTGTCATTACTTAAGAGAGCGGTTCATCAGGAATTTGTTTATGTTGGACTTGAAGACACTCATGTTGAAGTCAGGAGGGAAACAGGCAAGCGGTAGAAAGTTCCACAAGCGTGTAGTTCTAAAAAAGAAGCTTTGTTCATGGAATCTATGTTTTGATTTAGGCGCAAATAAAGAGTGGGGAAAATTATTGACAGTGGTTTCAGCTAGACGAGTGTTTATTTCCAATGAACCTTGAATAGTAATAATTCGGTGGCTAATTGAACATCAAAATAAATTGTGTACGATTGTTTATGCTTTGCAAAGATTTATTTACCAACTTTAAAAGGTTTTTGGTATAATGTAAATAAAATTTTAGTTTGGGATATCTAGTATGACGCATGAGTTATGTTTGCTTATGTGTGAAATCATTGGCAATAAATACTTGAAAAATATTTTCTAAGAATTTTGGAAAAAAAAAAAAACGCCGTATACACACATATGGGCATGAAGATAAACATGTCAAAGACGAAAATACTTGTTGCCATCTGAAAAAATGCCAATTTCCCTAAACAGTATTGTCATCAAAGAAATCAATTTTTTTTTTTTTTTTTTTTACACAGTGATCACCACTTATCAAGGCCCGGAAGCCACTCAGGGATAAGGGTTATTGCAAGTACATTACGTTAGTGTGGAGATTTGATGAAGTGTTTACTTAAGGGGGCGGTTTATTAGGAATTTTTTAACATTGGACTTGAAGACATCCAAGTTGTAGTCCGGTGGGAAGCAGGCAGACGGAACAGAGTTCCACAGGCGTGCAGTTCTAAGAAAGAAGCTTTGTTCATGGAATCTATGTTTTGATTTAGGCACAGATAAAGAGTGGGGGAAATTTTTCACAGTGGATTCAGCTAGACGGGTGTTTTTCGTGAAAGATTGGCAAGGGGGGAACCAGAGATTGGAGCTTAGACGAGCACCTGCCATGGAAATAACGATAAAACAAGGATAGGCTCACAACGTCTCTTCTGTGGGAGAGAGGTTGCAGGGTAGAGAAAAGGGCATCCCCCACTAAGCCACGAAGTCTATTTTGTACTCTGTCAAGGCAGGATAGGCTGTTTTTAGCAGCTCCTGCCCAGATATGGCAACAGTATTCCATCCTTGGACGTACTTGGCTTTTATACAGATAGAAATGCCTTAACGAATCTTGCTTTCCTGGCTGCTGAAAAACTGATTTTGTGGTACCAGTTTACAAAAACTCTGGTGAAGGAACCAACCCATTAAATTAGCCTCCTCCTTCTTTTCGCCAAAATATTTGAGTCCTTAATTAATCAAGCTTTAGTCCACCATCTTACAGCTAAACTTCTGTCAGACCACCAATATGGATTTAGGCAAGCCCGTTCTACTGCAGATATTCTAACTGTAATCTCTGAACATTTATCTGGATAAGGCAGGGAAGGGGAGGGCAGTAGCCCTTGATATATCTAAGGCTTTTGACAGGATATGGCACGATGGTTTTCTGATGAAAATAAAATCCTATGGTATTACTGGACGAATGCTTAGCATAATTAGATCCTTCTTAAATGAGAGAAGAATCCAGGTTGTCCTCGATGGGCGTATGTCCAAAACATTTGATATAAATGCGGGTGTGCCTCAGGGATCGATTCTTGGACCTTTGTTATTTCTGATGTTCATAAATGACTTACGTGATTAACATTCACAGGAAACGTGTTGGAATAGATACATCGAGATTATTGCTAAGGCAAAGAAGGTGGGCTTTTTCTATCGTGCTAGAAAGTTACTAACATCTGAAAGTATCCTATACCTCAACAAAGCCACCATTTGCCCATGTATGGAGTACTGCCGTCACATTTGGGCTGGTGCATCTGCTACTAGTCTCTCACTCCTGAACAGGGTTCGAAAGAGAGTCGCCAACCTGATAGGTCCCGAACTTTCATCTAAACTTCAGTCCCTGTCCCATCGACTAAATGTTGCATCCCTCTGCCTATTTTACAAGTATTTTAACGGTGGATGCTCTGACGAACTACAAGCACTTGTACCCCCTCGACGAAAATACCCCTGACAAGCAGCGAAGTCCCACCCCTACACAGTTGAGATCCCAAGATGTAAGAAAGCCTTTTACTCTAATAGCTTCTTCCCCAGAACTGCAGAACTTTGGAATTCTCTTCCGGTTTTCTGCTTCCCCAACTGTACTGACAAGCAGAAGTTCAAGTGTAATGTGAACAGACATCTTGCTGCTAAACTCCCTACATAGTACCCCTGCAACTTACGTCCCTGATAGTAGCCCCCTACATCAAAGTGGCAATCTGCCTTGTTTGGGGTGAAAATAAAAAATTTTAAAAATAAGCTCTACTACGTCTTCTACTTGACAATGTTTTCGCAAATTTTGGAATTTATACTAATTTTAACATGACATGTAAGTATATATAATAATGTTTTCCCTGAAATACCTTTGTTTGAAAATACACAATTGAGTTGGATGACACACTATTGTAAAATTGATCTATAAGATATTGTGAAGTGTTTAAAAACTGTTTATGATCAAGATAATGCAATAAAAGGGTGTAAAATGTTCATCAATATTCTTAGCTTGGCCATGGCCACCGAGATATAGAAGAAAATCTAAAGTCAAAGGGAGATAATTCTGATTACTCTTCTTTTTTTTTTTTTACGTTTCCACGATTACTTCATAACTTTCTCATTTTTTTATTCTATGAAAAAGTTTAAAAACGAGTTCATTACTAATTTATTACAATTGAAAATATATTTATTTACATTTTCAGTTTGAGTTTTGGTTTTGAAAAAAATTATTTAAAGAAAATAATTTCTAGCAATTTCAAACATCTCTCTCAGAATAGTGAATAAAAAATTATCAGTCAGTCCCCAAAAAATTATCGAAGAAATTTATGATTTGAAAACTGTAATAAATGTAAAAAGACAAACAACATTAAATATATGAACGGTTGGGTTGATCTTAGTTAAAAAAAAAAAAAAATTATATATATATATATAAGTGGGTTTCAAGTCATAAACTGCTTTGAACATTTTTAGCAGGAGGCATCTAGAGATTTGCATTCGTAACGTAAGCAGTTCCGATTACAAACGGAGAAACGCTAATTTTAATATACAAATATCAATCACACTTTTTTTTTTTTCTTAAAAAGCTCCACTCCTCTTTTCTATGTTTACTGAGGATGTCAACATGCACAAATGAGGAGTAAAATATAGACATAACAAAGACAGGGTTTGTTTTACTGTACACATAGATTCAAAAAAGCTGTCACAAAACAAATATATAACAAATAAATGTTATCAAAGGCAAGATAAGTTACTTTTCTACCTAACTGGATATGTTTTAGTGTTTATATTTAATGTAACATGTTTATTCAGCTTGAAAAACATACAGTGTTTACCGATGTATTGGAAAATTTAAAATGGCGGCCGGCTCTATCACTGAGACGGTAATTTTTTTTTTTTTTTTTTTTTTTTACATGGGGGATCACCACTTATCAAGGCCCGGAAGCCACTTGGGGATAAAGGTTATTTTGTGTACAATAATCAATGGGATAATATCGTAGTAATAGTTGGTATTGGAGATTTGATAAAGTGTCTTACTTAAGGGGGTGATTAATCAGGAATTTGTTTATGTTGGACTTAAAGACGTCCAAGTTGTAGTCAGGTGGGAAACAAGCAAACGGAAGAGAATTCCACAGGCGTGCACTTCTCAGAAAAAAGCTTTGTTTATGGAATCTACATTTTGATTTAGGCACAGATAAAGTGTGGGGGAAATTACTGACAATGGTTTTAGCTAGACGGGTGTTTATCATGAAGGATTGGCGAGGGGGGACTAGAGATTGGAGCTCGGACGAGCACTTGCCATGGAAATAACGATAAAACAAAGGCTCGCAACGTCTCTTCTGTGGGAGAGAGGTTGCAGGGAAGAGAAGAGAGCATCCTCCACTAAGCCACAAAGTCTATTTTGAACTTTGTCAAGGCAGGATAGGCTGTTTTTTGAAGCTCCAGCCCAGATGTGGCAGCAGTATTCCATTTTTGGACATACTTAGCTTTTGTAGAGATAGAGAATTGCATCAGTAGTGAGATGTCTTCTGGAGCGGTAGAAGGATACCACCATTTTCCCAGCGGCCCAGGCAACAGATTTGATATACGTGTTCCATTTCAGACCAGGAGTAAAGGTCAAACCGAGGAGCTTGTCAAAACATGAAGCCTCTCCAAGAAGAGAGCCATCCATTTCAATTGATGCTAGATGAGGAACAGAGCGTTGATGATCTAAAGTTAGGAGCTTGGTTTTAGATGCATTAAAAGTAACCAGTCATCTCTTCCCCCACTGAACCACGCGCTCAAGATCAGAGGAGAGGGAATCAGAGAGAGCTTTGTCACTTATGGCCTTTGATGTGTTGCCGTAGATGGTTGTGTCATCAGCATAGATGTCAACAAATGATTTAAGTATGTGTTTTGGGAGATCATTGATGTAGATCAGGGAGAGAGTTGGGCCCAGGATTGACCCCTGGGGACTCCAGCATTAATACTGTGGGCCTCTGATTGCTGCCCATCAACCACTACTCTTATAAACCTATTAGAGAGAAATGATTTAATTATTCAGAAAACATTTCCAGTTATACTGTAGCTGGAAATCTTGTGAAGTAGGCCCTTATGCCAAACCTTATCGAAGGCCTTTGATATGTCAAGAGCAATTGCCCTAGAAAGGAAGCCTTTGTCGAGAGATTCACTAATCCTATGAGATATAACTGTTAGAACATCAGCTTTAGATCTAGCAGAACGGAAACCATATTGCATGTCACTAAGGAGGTTATTTCTGCTGAGGTGGTTGACTACTTCTTTATTTAATATGGATTCCAGTAACTTACTCATGACACACAAGAAACTTATTGGGTCTGTACTGAGAGGGAGATGACATCACCTGAGTTCTTAAATACAGGGCATACTGACAAGGTTTTCCAAGGTGTTGGAAAGCACTTCTCCTTAAGTCAATGCTTAAACAGTTTTGTAAGTATGGGGGCAAGTTCTGGTCGAACCTTTTTCAACACGATAATTGGAATGCCATCTGGGCAAGTTGTTTTACTGGAATCAAGAACCTTGATTAGTTTGGCGACTTCGTGCACAGATATTTGTATGTTGGATAGTGTGTTGTCTGTTGTAGGAGGAAATAAGGGGAGTTGATACCCTTCATCGCAGAGGGTAGAGTTAGCTGCAAAGTTCTTGGCAAATAGTTTGGCCTTGTCTGTTGCTGACGAGATGACCTCAGGTCCATTGATGATGGTTGGGATAGAACGCATGCTTCTGTTCAGGATACTGTTTGCTATTTGCCAAAACTGGTGGGAACCAAGCCGCTGCTCAGCTACTTTGGATTTGATGGACTGAGCATTTTTTATTACTCTTTTACAGAGGTTGCTGGCAGTCCTGAAGGCAGCTTTAGTCTCAGTACATCTATTACGTTGCTAGCTATGTAAAAAGTGATTTCTGTGTGCAATGGCAGCAGCACATTCAGGGGAGAACCATGGCTGGCTATTAGGTTTTAGTTGGAATTTTTTGGCTGGTATGAATCGGTCTATGCCTACAATTAACCATTCGGTCAGGTCTGATACTATAGAGAACACATCCTTTTTAAACATGGAATGCAGAGGTAGATCAGATATGAATGTATGGAAGCTATCCTAGTCAGCCATAGAGTATCGATATATAATATGGTGATTAGTGGAGAGATAGATAGCTCAGGGGAAGTTGTGAGAAAAAGGTCTAGAAGGCTTGCATACTTACCAGTAGTATCGGGCACACGGGTGAGTTCATGAATAATCTGAGTGAGGTCATAGGCAATGGCAAAATCATGACAAAACCTCCCCTCATCATCTGTCTTATTTGAGTGGGTCAGCCATTCCACATTATGGACATTGAAGTCACCGCAAATGTGAATGGTAGCTGAAGGATGAGCAGACAGGATGAGGTCAATTTTCTCAGATATACTCTTAAGGACAGTAACCCCGCTGTTGTGGGGGCGATAGAGAGCAAATATGAATGCGGTGGTGTAAGCAAGTGCAACCCGGAAGCACATATAAGGTAAATTAGGGTCTTCTCTGGAGATATCTTCACCACACAGGAAGCCATCTTTAATGTAGGCGCATATTCCATGTCGATCTTGAGGGTTAGAGTATCCGTTAATTATGAACTCATCTAGGGAAGTGGTTGGCCCTATGCCAGTTTCTCTTAGAAAGAGTAAGTCCGGTTTCGTCTCCTGTAATTGGGTTTCAACCTCTGGAAGGTTGGAACGTAGACCCCTGATGTTGGAGAAGGAGACATGATAGGGGTCTACGTTGGAGGATGGGGTTGTAGGTTCATTCGTTTTTTTGTTTTTTTTAAGATATTTCATGTTGAGTTTTTTGGGTTTGTGGAACAGGTCGACAGACTTGGTTAGAGTAGGACAGAGAGGGAAAGTAAGAGAGAGAAAGAGAGGAAATTTTTTTTTGGGGGGGGGGGGGATGAGTTATAAATAAAAAAAAGTCAAAATAGTTAAAAACCCGTCGAATATATGTCAGCCTATGTCACGGCAACATATATTGAGTGAGTTTCTAACAGTATTTTGTCTGTTTTTTTATTTATAACTCATTCTCCCAAACTTACCACCTCAAAGAGAGAGTCGGCCGCCATTTTAAATTTTCCAATACATCGGTAAACACTGTATGTTTTTCAAGCTGAATAAACATGTTATATTAAATATAAACACTAAAGACATATCCAGTTAGGTAGAAAAGTAACTTATCTTGCTTTTGATAACATTTATTTGTTATATATTTGTTTTGTGACAACTTTTTCGAATCTATGTGTACAGTAAAACAAATCCCAAAGACAAAACCCAATCGACATGACAGTTTGCACTGCAAAAAAAAAATAAAATAAATAAAATAAAGATATAAAATAATATAAAATAACTGACTTCCTAACTACTGAAGTTCTTTGGGTGCCCATTCCTTACAAGCACTCATTCAGCAAAACATTCAAAATGCAAACTAAAATGTAAAACTGCAATTTGGTGTCCTATCAATAGATATTGCTTTATCTTGTTTTTGTTAAATATTAGTATAATATTGATAATATTAACTTACAGTTACATCGTGGTACATATCGAGGGGGTAATTCTGTGGTGAATTTTGGAAGTGCCTATCGATTAATATTTACCAGTTTTAAAATAAGAAAACGAACTTTACTTTTTTTGTTTTGGGGTTTTTTTTTTTTGGTTTTTTTTTAATAAAATAGTATTTTTAAACTGCTAAACATTAAGCAGAAACGACTTTTCGTGAAGTAGAACGGCCAACAGAAACCGAAAGTAATATATATATATATATATATATATATATATATATATATATATATATATATATGCTCGCACGCGGAACTTGGGGATAACATTTGATTGTACCTATTTACAATGCCTCCCCACGGGACAGAGTTAAACACCAGGGTCGTTTTTTTAACGTGGAGAAAAGGTACAAAAATAAAAAATTGTCTCAGTCGTGAAGGACTGCTCCTTCATCGAAAGAGAACAAGAAATGGAAGTGCAGCAGTGCAGCATCTGAAGAACAGATACTGCACTTTGATCTTGCCCAAAAGGCCAAGTTGATTGTATACTTGAACAAACGTTCGGGTAGTATTGTCGACACCATTAAAAAAAAAAAAAAAAAACGTAAATACTTTCATGTCAAGAAAAACACATGGTCGCGTATAAGCCAGTCAAACTAAATCGATTAGGTGTCATCATTCAATTGATGAAAAAGTCATAAAATAAAAACATTAAATAAGGATATCAAAAAAGAGCAACTTAAGTTTGAAAATGCAAAAAACAAACGATATTTATACTGTATTGATTTTGAATGTTTAACAACGAAAATGAATGACTGCGCGATGCATCAAGTACCAAGTAGCTAATGTTAGTTTCGTATCTAAATGTCGCAATGGTAACATATCCAATTTTAAAACCTACTCTTATAACATTCCAGACGGTAATTAATATTTTAGCAAATAATAAAAAAAGAATACACTTTAAATTAATTTTGCTTTTGTTTTATCATGAAAATTACAATCTTCAAGCGAACGGACTTTAATCAATCAAAACTAGCAAGACACGTGATTAAAAAAAAAATTCCAAAATTATATAATTTAGCAATAAAGACATGCAACTTACCTAAGATATTGTCGAATGATGGAACACCTGTGGATATTAAAAGTTGGTTATTGAATAAAGATGGCTTCGTTCCTGCAATTTGTAAGATTTTTGAGCGTTCAGAATTGGATTTTTTAAAACTGGACGCCATGTTTCCACTTTCGTCGAAACGACGGCGAAAAAAGAGGTGATAAAAATTAATGTTTACTTTCTGTTAAATTTATTTAAAAAAATAAATTCAGAAACACAACAAAAAAAATAAATAAACTGCATATGCTCAGAACAGATCAATATTTTTTCTGTTGCAAAATATTGGATAAAATTGAGGTAGTTATCCAATATCTTGAACAATCCAAACTTAGGTCATAGTTATCTCCCCTACATCATATACATTCAAGATTCCTTTATTGTTTTTAATTATAATTTTTGGACACTGCGATTTAGAGAATGCATGTTTTGAACAACTGATGTTTTGGTCAATTTTATTTTTTAATAAATTCATGAATAAAAGATAAATACACTGTGTACGTTCGTAGCAGATCAAAAACTTTATTTCTATTGCGATAAATTTGTGTAAATTGAGGTTCTAATTAAAAATTTTGAAAATTCTTATTCTACTTAGATAATAGTTATCTCCCCTGCATAATATGATGATTACGACGTCTTGTCAGAGTGTCACTCCTTCAGTCACTGAATGTCCATGTACCCGACGATGACTGCAATCCTCCCTGCACCTTGCGCATCCTTAAACAGACATGGCACTGATGATGGCCATTGGTTTGGATGAAATCAACAGCAACGGAACTTGTATCATCGTGCGCTTTCATGTGATTAACAAGAACTGCCTTGGAAAACAGATCCCAGTCACACACCTCACAGATCTCCATGATTGGTTTGGCAAGGTTTGGTGTTTTCTACATGCTCTCTTGAGCTCTATAGGTCTATCTTGGATGCTTCAAAGTGCTCTGTGCCCCTGTATATCCGTGCCCTTCACTGCTTGCGATCAGATGCTAGGAACTCTCAACTATCAACAGGAACTTGAAAGTTCACCAAACTCTCCTTGATGCTATCATGAAAATGTTTTTTGGGTTTGTGCTGGGGTCTTTTGCCAAGAAGGAGCTCACCATAAAACAACTGTTTTGGGAGTCGATAGTCATCAAACCGTACAAGATGACCCGCCCAATGCATCTAGTCCTTGATAACAATTGCAGCAATACTTATTTAAAACACATGTATCAGGGGCAAAACTGTCTCACTTTAAACCAAGAATGTGTCTAAGGCAGTGTTGATGAAACCTCTCGAACTGTTCCACATGTGACTGGTACAGGGTTCATGTTTCAGAGGCATAGAATAGGGATGGCAATACACATGTTTGACACACTGACATGTTAGTTAGATTACCATCAGACCAGAGAGTAATTAACTAACACTTGTTTTTTAAGCAAAACAACGAAAAGGTTTTATTTCAAAAGAAGAAAGACTGCGTTTGAGATGAAAGAAAGGAAAGGAGCAAAAAGTTCTAGGATGTTCTTATGTTGGGAAAAAAAAACTTAAAATGTCCCCAGGTTGTCCAGAGGAGGTCTTCATAGCCTGGGGGGACTCAGTGAGCAGAGAGTGAGAGGAGAGAGGTCTGTCTTCTTTATTGGTCTGCGCTCCTTACTAGCTAACTGCTCAGTGTGTGCCCGCATCAATCAGCAAAGGGGCATAATCCACAAAAGAAAATAGTATGTTATAGTGACTGCTACAGGCTCCACGGTCCTGGATATGACCTTAAACTATATCCAATGGAGAGGCCCCAGCTTGTGGGCTTTGGGGAGTATGGAGCCACCCTTTAATTGCCATTGCTCCCAGATCCACTCTGACCTGGAGTGGTAGTACCTGTTAGGGTCCCAACTATGGGTTAAATAGAAACCGACTAAAAAAAATATATTCTATTAAAAAATTATTCTTCAAAATAACTGGATTCGCCATTAAATAACCTTCAAAGAGTTGATATGCTGTAAAACAAAAACAACCAACCAACCAACCAACCAACAGGCTCCATGTTGTTTGTAATATGAAGAATCTCTCTTATATTCTTAACCTACTACAGTTTACAGCAAATGGTGAGTAAAAAGCTGTGTATTGTCTGTCCTGTTATGTTGTGAGTCTGTGGCATAGTCCCTAGCCTAGACCGAGGCTATTTTTGGATGACGATAATGTCTACATGTATGGCTGAGAATCACACCAATATTTAATTTAAATTGTGTATAAACGTAATGTTTTTAGTGGAGAAAGAAAATGAAAAATATATACGGACATATATGCATATAAAATGGAAATAAATGAAACATTAAGAGAACAAAAGATTCACTAAATAGCAAGTGTTAACTAAAAACGTAACAGAGTTTTGTAAATGAAAGATTGAGAAAATCAAAATTTATAACAAAACCTTTTTTATACAAAAGAAAAGAAATTAAAAGTTACTTTCAGTAAATGTTCATTTATGCAAATACGTATTTGGCAAAAAAAAAATGGGTTAGTAGTCACACTCTTTACAATAGTGTGTTGCAGATGAAATTGCAACCAACATAAGCAGGAGCAAATTCTTGCAGCTGGAGATTTTGAATACACTTCCTTCCTGGCTTGTCCAATCAGAAGCCAGCTCTCAGTCAGGTGACCAAGTTTATAAAAGGTTAAACCGGCAACATTCTCTTTCTTCCCATATCTTGGACTGACAACAACTCTACGTGGAACAAACCTTCCCTCCTCAACTTCTCTCTTGAGACTCAACAGAACTCATCCGGCCTTCAGGCTCAGGGTTCACAGAGAGAGACCAACCACTAGCAAAGCCAGAAATTCTCTCTCTCTCTCTCTCTCTCTCTCTCTCTCTCTCTCTCTCTCTCTCTCTCTCTCTCTCATCTTCCGGCATCGATGATTT
The DNA here is from genome assembly GCF_053919585.1 of Euprymna scolopes. Taxonomy (NCBI): domain Eukaryota; kingdom Metazoa; phylum Mollusca; class Cephalopoda; order Sepiida; family Sepiolidae; genus Euprymna; species Euprymna scolopes. The sequence continues at coordinate 150,184,452 of NC_136495.1, read as the reverse complement.
CAACAGAAATAACTTCCTATTGACACCACGAGAGAACCAACAGAAATCCACGAAAGAATTGACCAAAATTCATGAGGGAACTCCATGCTTGACTCCACACAGCCGAAAATTGTATTCCTTTGAACATTCTAACCTGTTACTGATCTAAATAAATCCTTCCGTGACTACACACATCCTCCTAAAAGTGTATGCTTATAGTGTGAATATGCATGTATAAGTAATATATGTGATGCGTTCTGCAGTGCTCTCCAGTTAAAAACAGATGCAAAAAAACTTGTAGAAAAATAAATGTCTTTATTTCTTTTTCATAATGCTAAAATCAATGATTGTGTACAATCGGTGAGAGCTGGTGCAACGTAGGACAAAGGGGGTGGTGGTGGGTGATGGTGCCGGAGGACAAGCGAGCGGCTCACAAGTCAGGCGTGTGTATCTCTGCAGTCTCCGTTCTTCAGCTCTGACTCGACAGGCTAACTGTCTTGTTTATATAAATCCGTTTGGCTTTCGATGCACCTAGATGTCAACGATTTTAACCTGAGACCCCATCAACGAGTACATTCGCCTCTGTTGCCGATGACAGTTCGCACCTCCGTTTCTCGCACAATGCACTCTGCAACACCCCTCCCCCACAAATTAAAAATATATATATACATATCCTCTCGCCACCGTTTCTGTCTCTCTCTCTGTATATTTTTTTTCTATTATACAACATTTCAGAACAATTTTATACATCGAAAATGTCCGAATAAAAAAAAATTAAAAAAACAAGCGCTTTTACATGTATTTCCACATCACAAACAACAATGAACAGTTGTCTTACATGTAAGAAAAAAAAAATGATTCCTTTCTTTCTTTTTCCACCCAGTTTTTTTTTATTTTAGAAGATGCATTCCGCATCTGCAAACAAAATAGTCAAAAAACAGTTTTTTTTTTCTTTCCATTATTATTATATTGTCCTACCAAAACACCCGATGCATAGTGAAGACCATTCGATGGTAATCGCATCGTAATTAAAAAAAAAACACATCGGTTGGTGACAGTCAATTTCACTAAAGATGTCCCGGCTAAATGGATGAATGCCCGAGGCTTGGAATCCAGCAGCAATATTCAATGGTGTCATGGTAATCATCTGGTATTTCATATATTGTTAGTTTTCCCAGGATTGGATCATAGTCATCCATCCATGGTTCTGTTGTACGTTGTTTTGAAGGGTCCATACACTGACCAGTCGAGCCACTGGAGACGATGGGAAGTGTGTGGTGGAATGGTCAGTAAGACAACACCATGATATCTTGCTGTGTTCACAACATTCAAAGAAATGTGCGGGTGATGGTTGTCGAGGATTAAGAGGATTTTCTTTTCTAGTGAGCATCTGGTGTGCTTGATGATGTGATTTAAATATTCCACAAACAACTCTTCATTCATCCAGCAACTTCGTGTTGCCCTCCCTATGCACTGTGTTGGTCCACCTCTGATGAAGTGATCTCTCTAGTGAACTCTGGGAAAGATGAACAGAGGAGGCACGACTGATCCAATTGCACTCATAGTGTACATCACCGTTACCAATTCCCCACGTTCAGCGGAGGTGATTGAACCAACTTGTTTCTTTTCTTTTTCTGTGACAACGACTCCAGGGTTCTGAACGGTGGTGCACCCAGTCTCATCAGCATTGTAAATGTCACTTGTACTTGTCCATTATCTGACTCAAGTTGTTGAAAAATTTATCAACAACTGGGCGGTTGAAGGCTGTGACACGCCCAAAAGATGTTGCTTCTGTCACTCTAATTGCCAGGTTCTGGTGCTTCTTGAAGCCTAACCACCAATCATGTCATGCTTTTTTCTCGCGATCCCAACTTGGTGGCACATTGAGACAGGTTTTTTTAGCAAACTCATATGCCAGTGTGTGACATCTTCTCAATGACAAACCATGAAATATGTCTGACAATTGTTTCACGTGGTCAGCTAAATCCCTTTCCATTTCAGGACTAAAAACCAATTGCCATAAAGAAACAGGTGTGTAACCAGTTCCTGCTGGTTGACTGCCTTGTTTTTCCATGTACCGCTTGAGTGTCATTCGATCAATGTTAAAGTCCTTTGCAGCACTCCTCACACTCTGCACTCCAGTAACAGTGGCAGCAGCCCGTTCTTATAACATCTGTAGGAGTTTGTTGACGATTTGTCTTTCGCATGTAGTTGCGCATGTCTGGTGAGCTTTTTTTCTGTGAAACACACAAAAAAGAAAAATGAAGTTAACACAATAAATCCGATAATTCTCATTTTAATTATCAAATATAATAATAATAATAATAATAATAATAATAATTATTATTATTATTATTATTATTATTATTATTATTATTATTAGAATAACAAAGCGCCTGTACAGCATGCATATTCCTAGCCAATCACGGTTTACAAATCTTAAACATTCACCAGGTAACCCATAGATCTAATTCTTATACAAGTAGAGCATGTAACTTACACAACATGCATTTTGAATTCACTCTATAACATATATATTATTATTATTATTATTATTATTATTATTTTGAATTCACTCTATAACAGGTTTACTGATGTGGTTGCACATTCATCTGCTTGAAAACGTATAAAAAGATATATGGAGCAAGTTAAGCCAGTGGCACAACTTATCCCATTAGCATTGGCTCAACTTACCCCAGTCTGACCTCATTGACTTGTCTGTTCAAATGCATGCATCACATGTGTGGTGAATGTAAAAAGCTTTTACAGATATGAAGGCAAGTAATTGAACAAACAACTACCACATATTATAGCTAATCAAACTATTACTACACACAAGAAACATGCACTCACCTCTGAAACACTTTATGTTACTTTTTTGGCATAAAATCTGATTTTCTTTTACTGCATCAACCTCTGATCTTGGTTCAGCAAAACAAAATGGTGGAGGTTAAAGTCACGTGATCAGTTGTTTATAGATTGCATACAAACTTGGATTGGCTTAGTCAATTGTGGTTGAAAGGGTGTGGCTCAACTTACCCCGCCTCCTCTTATCCTTACATTTATATTTTTATTTTTATTTCATTTTCTCTTCTTCTCTTCATCGTATGTAACTCGATTGTACGTCTATACTATGTCGAGATGATAGCCGCAGTCATATTTCCAAGTGACACCCATGGAATGAACCCCAAGAGGAATATCTCATCTTGCCAGTAGAATATCGATTTATCCCACCCCAAACAATTCTCTTTCGGTGGCTCTTCTTCACTACTCCTAAATTCCGATCCTACTCTAGGCTTTTCCAAGAAAATCTTGCTTCTCTCCCCGACCTCTGCAAGTGATGCAAATAGAGAATAGCTTGCGTCTAAGCTATTTGCCATTTTTGACGTCATGCTACACGTCATGACTCTATCCTCCATCAACAGTACACTTAACTTCTCGACCAGCTTCTCCCGTCGAGGTTGACCCCTCCGTCTTGGTTTAGTAGCTTCTTCTGTGGCTGACTCACTATCCAAGTCATTGGAGTCTCTTGGAGATGCCAATGCCCTTCTTCTCAACAGTTTCTCCACTTTGGGAATTTCCCATTCCTCAATTGACGCTGCGTGGAGATGCTCCGCATGTGCTTTCGCCACAGAGCTCGTCAACTGGTCCTTAATCTTGTAAGAGACCGGACCCGTTTTTTCTATCATTACATAATAGGGTTTCCAAGCTTATCTAGCTTACTCCGTCTCTGGTGATTCCTATAATAAACTAAATCTCCGACTTTAAAATCAACAGATTTCGTCTTTTTATCAGAGATTTCTATCATCTTTCTCCTAGCTTTCCCAACGTTATCCCTAACTAAAGTAAAGGACCGATGCATCTCTTGTAGTGTGATCTCATGTTGTTCATCCCCATAGGATTTTCTCCGAGGCATTAATATATTTTCCAGGGGCAAAATTATATCCCTGTTGTAGAGTAAATAGAATGGCAAGAATTTCGTAGTCTCACTCACGTGGAACCTAACAGCCGTTAACATTTGGTTTATGTATGCATTCCACGACTGTTCATCATCCCCGATTTTCTTTGATAAAACGTCATGTATCGTCCTATGCAGCCTCTCAATTTTGCCGTTACTTTGGGGGTGGTAACAAGACGTGGTCACATGATGTATGTTGAGGTCCCCCAATGCCTTTTTATCACTTTGTTAATGTTTTCGGGACCATTGTCCGTTAACAGCTGGAGTGGTGCCCCAAATCTAGGGAAAATCTCATTCAACAACAGATGCACCACGGTCTTCGCCTTCTTATCTGGGACCGCAAAAGCCTCCAGCCAGCCACTATACATATCGATAAACTTGACTATGTATTCATTACCCGAACGTGTCTTTGGGTAGGGCCCAGAAATATCCAACGCTAATTTCGCGAAAGGAAAAGGAGGCAGATCGCCCTCCTGCATTTGAGGCTGTTGCTTCTTTAAATTCCTGGTTTGGCAGGGAATACATTTACCCACGTGTTCATTCACTTCTTTAAATAAGCACGGCCAGAAATATTTGCTTTTAATGGTGTGGAACGTCTTCTCCATGCTCATGTGACCCTTATCATCATGGTACTGAAGTAGCACTGTCCTTTTAAGATGCGATGGCACGTACAACCTTATCAACGGTTCATCGTCAGGTTGCAATAGGTAATACACTATCTCATCCATTAGTATAAACTTTTTCTGTTCTATCTTGGACGATTTCCTGTTCCTCATCCGCATCTTTAAATCTCTAATTTCCTTATCTACTTCTTGCTCCCTAACTACATCTAAACCCGATAACGTGGGATGTTCGTTCGATTCCGCTGAGCCCTCTGCATTTTTATATGACGCAAACTTTTTAGGCTCAAAGTGATTCGAGTTTATTGCATCTATCATATAATTTCTACTATCTATTTCTACCGGAGGATCGTTGTTGTCTCGGCTTGAATTTACCGCACGTGACAAGAGATTGTCACACACATTATCCTTCCCCTTCAGGTACTGTATGGTGCAGTTATAGCCGGCCATTCTCAAAGCCCACATTTGTATTTTTCTATTTTGTATAAGCGAGTTTAATAGGTATTCCAGGGGTTTATGATCGGTAAAGATGGTGAACTCAGTACTATGCAAATAGTGATTCAGTTTATGAAGAGCATAGTGTATTGGGTATTTCTCTTTTTCAGTAGCACCTAATAATCTGTCTGCCTTCCTCTTTCTTCCTAGTTTTATATATTGGACTCCTACTCTTTACTTGGTCCCCTCTGTTACGTTGGTCTCCCATATCTTAGGGAACTTTTTTTCTTGTTTTTCTTTTTCCGTTAGGACCCTCTTGTAGTTGTGATCCGTTCGCCCATGTTCTCTTATTCTTTAATAGAATAGCTGGTCAAAATGACATCACCCATTTGATGCGTTCCGCAGCTATCTCCGGTTAAAAACACGCAAAAAAACTTGTAGAAAAATAAATGTCTTTATTGCTTTTTCACAATGCTAAAATCAATGGTTGTGTACAATCGGTGAGAGCTGGTGCAACGTAGGACAGAGGAGGTGGTGGTGGGTGACGGTGCTGGGGGACAAGCGAGTACATCCGCCTCTGTTGCTGCTAACAGTTCGCACCTCCGTTTCCCGCACAATGCACTCTGTGATATATGTGAGTATTTGGCAACATGGAATTGTGTATGTGCATGTGTTGGTTTACCTTGTAATTGTTAATGCATGTATAGCTTTTAGTAGCAATTCGTTTCTGTCCACTTAACTCTTGTTAGTGCGTAGGAATGTATATACAAGGTAGAGAAAACTTGTATGTGAGTCATTAATTCCTCTATTTTAGCAACTTGCTTCCCTCAGCCCAAAGAATATGAGGAGGTATTGTTAAGTGACTTTTTGGGGTACCTTCAGGTACGGTTAGCTGGTGTTGTCTCCCCTTTCTAGCTTTTTGGCTGTTTTCTTTATGGAGGTTTCTAACTCCACATAAGCTTACTATTTTCACATAAAGGTGTTACTTTTAGGGGTTTTAAAACGACTTTCATTGGATGGAAAATATTTTGAAATCACACGTTTCTTTTACTTTCTGTTCTTATGTTTTAATTTTTGTAATTTTATAATCAAATAAATTAGATCCATAAAAAAAATAAAATAATTTATGCTATGTCAGCAGGAAAAGTAGAATATACTGACTGCATCTCAGCAGAGAAGTAAAACTCCTCCAACACAGAACCATCTGTTTAGTGTGAGTACCAATCCATGATGTCTAAAGACAGGATCCTGGTTTCCTAAACAGTCACATGATTTGCAACATTCCATTTTGGCCTTTACTTGGGAGGTCGGAGAAGTCTTATTCAACCAAGTGTTCGTCATGACATGCTCTAGCAACAGCAACAACAACAACAAAAAAAATGCTTATTCCAGTTCGATACAATTCAATTTATTTGGCAAAAAATAAAACCATTATTCTTGAAATGCCACGTAGAAAAATGGTGGTAGAAATTCACAATGAAGAGGACATAGTAGCACCTGTCCAAATTCACCTTGAATTGTTGTGTTGTTATTGCACAGTCCATACTTTGAAGTTTATTCCAAGGTCTAGGAATTCTGATTGAGAAAACGTCTGATTCAACAGAAATTAGCAGTGAAAAAATATATTATAGCGCATGAGTACCCCCTCAACGTAAATACCTCTGACAAACTTGACAAGCAAGTGCTCGACTGAGCTTCAATCTATGGTCCCCCCTCGCCAAACTTTCACAAGAAACACCCGTCTAGCTAAAAACACTATCAATAATCCCCCCACTCTTTATTTGTGCCTAAACCTAAACGTAGATTCCATGAACAAAGCTTCTTTCTTAGAACTGCACGCCTGTGGAATTGTCTTCCGTTTTCCTGCTTTCCAGCTGACTACAATAAGGTTGTCTTCAAGTCAAACATAAGCAAATTCTTGATGAGCCGTTCCACTTAAGTTAACAAATTTACTGAATTTCCATTACTAACGATTACTATATTGTCCAACTGACTACTGTACACTCTTAACCCTTATCCTCGAGTGGTCTCTGGGCTTTGGTAAGTGGTGACTCCTATGTAAAAAAAAAAGCTCATATTAGTAAAAATATATTTCAATTCATTGAAATTTAATCAACAATATTCTAAATGTTATTTTAAAATATCCTTTTATTCTATTTTTTTTAATAATTTATAGCTGCCATTTATTTTACCAAAAAAATATTAACACTTATTTTTTTGCATTCAATTATCTCCATTCTTTCTTCTAATATTCAACATTAAGCTGATTAGGTTTTTAACATTAGAATTAAATAACTTCTTTCCTACAATATCAATATTTAATTCTGAACAGCCATTTTCTCTTCTTTATCATGGGCTCATGTTGTTATGAAGAAAAAATTGTAATCCAATTTATTTCTTTTGCCCATATACTTCACTCTAATCAGGCTATATTTTGCCTGGAGCCATCTTTTTAGCCAGGAAATTTACATTAAAAATGGCTGCAATCGGCAGCAAATGTCAATACCAATTTTGTTACAGGTAACAAATTTAATTCTTCTGCCTCTCCTCCATCTCCCCCAAGCTTACTGTTATGACCTTGCAGAACAGTAATAATCAAGGCATACACACACACAGTGGTATAATTAACAAAAGTATGTTACAGGAGTATGTTACAGGAGTATGTTACAGGAGTATGCATCATGATTTTGGAGCCATAACTATTACTAATCGCTGCTACAACATTTAGTTTCAACTGTATTATGTTTAGGTAAGTCCATTTATTCCTGAAATAGAGACATCAGCTTATACTATAACACCCACTTTTAAGTTTACGTTCAGTAAGTATCAGTATTTTTTTTTTTTTTGTGACACTTTTCCTTGAAAAATTATGCGTGTGACTGATAGCTTGAAAGCGTCAAACAAAACGTCCATTAATTTTTCTTCCGTAATTTTATTTACATTATTGGAATATCTTCTTTCCTGATTTAGTTAAATGTCTCTCATGAATAAATGTTAGTCTTTTCACCAAATAGATCATATTCCCAATTCTTGAACAGATACCATAATATTTATTCTGCTAAACCAAAGTTCTATACAATATTTCCACCGATCAGTCCAGTAGTTTCCGAGGTAAAATAGAATAGACACACAAACAGACAGACTAAGAGAAATATAATATAGAAAATACATGCATAGGTGCAAAACGAAAAAAAAATAAGATTGACCTTGTAATAAAGGCCAAGAATCCAAAGGTCAATATATTCAAAGGTCAATATATTCAAAGATCAATATATTCAAAGATCAATATCTAAAACATGCATTACACACAAAACTTTACACCAACTGCTTGATCATGTTAATCGATGCATCAGTGATGGATCGATGAGGAACCCATTTTTGCATTTGACATTTCTATTTTTACCTTTGCTGACAGATGATACTTGCGGCACAAAGTCTCTTATTTTGATTAACTAAGCTGCCAGACAAGTAGTCCAGCTAACAGAGTGCAGAATGAGTACAGAGGAAATTTTGTTTTCTTTTATGGAAATCATTCCAGACAAGGCATGAAGCCACTTGATGTAAAACGCTAACGAGGATGAAAAGTGATTATCATAAAGGCAGGAGCTACCTTTTAGTTTGTTATTTTTAAAGATCAAGGCCATTAGGCAAGAAGAAAGCAACGATAAGAACAACTCACGGAATGACAAACCTTTTTGAAATTGGCCAGAGTGTTTAGGCAAAGATGCATATTGTCACCCCACCTTTTTAATATATGCCGAACTATTCTCTATCTATATAAGAGCCAGGTACGTCCAAGGATGGAATACTGTTGCCACATCTGGGCAGGAGCAGCTAGAAAGGACTTGTCCTGCCTTGATAGAGTTCAAAATAGACTTTGTAGCCTCATAGGAGATGTCCTTTTCTCTTCCTTGCAACCTCTATCTCACAGAAGAGATGTTGCGAGTTTGTCTCTGATGTATCGTTATTTTCATGGAAAGTGTTCGACAGAGCTTCAATCTATGGTCCCCCCTCGCCAAACTTTCACAAGAAACACTCGTCTAGCTGTACACACTATCAATAATTCCCCCACTCTTTATCTGTGCCTAAACCTAAACGTAGATTCCATGAACAAAGCTTCTTTCTTAGAAGTGCACGCCTGTGGAATTGTCTTCCGTTTTCCTACTTTCCGGCTGACTACAATATGGTTGAGTTCAAGTCTAACGTAAATAAGTTCTTGATGAGCCGTTCCATATAAGTTATCAAATTTACTAAATTTTCATTACTAATGATTACTATGTTGTCCAATTTCTACTGTACACTCTTTAACCCTTATCCTTGAGTGGCCTCTTGGCCTTGATAAGTGGTGATGCCTATGTAAAAAAAAAAAACAAAAAAACAAAAAAAAACATGTAATATGAGAAACACTCTAACACCACCCAGCAGGAATCATAATTGGTGGAAGAACAATCAACAACCGAAGATATACTGACAATGTAGTTCTGATTGCAATATGTATGTCGGAACAACCAGACTTAACAAACAAGGTAAAAGTTGCCAGTGAAACAACAGGACTCTTTCTCAACGTCAGCAAAACAAAAGTAATGAAAGTAATACAGGAACCAAATGATGAAAACCTAATTGTGGTCATCAAAATGTTGAAAATGTAGAAGCTTTCAACTACCTGAGTGCAGTTTTCACTAACAAAGTAAATGACCCCAAACAAGTAAAACGACGTATTGCAATGGCAAAGACAGCAACAATTGTGCTAACCAATATCTGGAAAAACAGATCCATTTCACAACGCACAAATAAATGACTCCTGCAAGTTTTGGTATTCTCAATAGCAACATATGGAGCAGAATGTTTGGTCTTGAAGAAAGTCGACAAGAGGAAAATTACTGCTTTTGAATTGAGGTGCTATCGTAGACTTCTTTGTGTAAGATGAGTGGACAGACGTACAAACAAATGGGTTCTTGAGAAGATTTGACCATGTCGAAGAATGCTGGACAATGTCAATGACAGGAAATTGTAACTTTAGGGACATGTGGCCAGAACAGACGGCATAACAAAAGATTTTAAACCCCTGGCAAAAGAAGACGTGAAAGACCAAAAACAAAAATATCAGACAACGTGAAGGACAACGTGGACATTAGCATGGCTGAGTTTCTCAGAATGGTGAAAACTGGGGTCAATGGCAGCAATTTGTGAAGAGTGCTGCAGCTGGTCAATAATGACCATTCTGTCAAAGAGAGAGAAAGGCAAGAAGAAAACAATCATAAGTTCCTATGGCTGAAATCTTTCTTGTTGCTGCGGCATTAGATACAAACTCTGTATTTGCAGATATTTGCAGAAAATTACTGGTCAACTGACAAATCCCACTTTCCGACTTGGTCAACAAAATCAGTTTTCTCCAGACTTCACCAATCACACTTGCATGGAAGAACTGAAGAACTCCTGCTCAACCCTTCTTCTCTTATGCCTCTGGGCAAAAGGAAGCAAAAATGACTTAATGACTTACGTACAAGTGCATCCCTACAGACTAGCAAGAGTTAGGTGAACAGAAAAGAATTGGTACCAAGTCACGCATATTATATATGCGAGGGGGAGAGAAGGATGATGTCTACTTATTTCGAGTCAATGTTCCTATTTACGATACATCAATCCTTTGGGCTATTTATAAAATAAAAGCCGAACATACTTTTCTATATCTTTTTTCACATCTCTTGACCGTGTCGGCTACCCAAGAACAAAAGCTCATAACAACAACGCAAGTCTCATTCTCTGGACAATTGAAACTTTACTTGTTTCACAGTTGAATATCATGCTCCGATTCTCTGCCTATCCTTAGAAGGAGGGTGGCAATTTCTCTATTGATTCATCTTCCATGCATCGCTACCTTTTGTTGCTTCACGAGAATCTTCATCTTTTACTCAACTCTCGAAGTGTAGAGCGTAGAGTAACCTCTAAACACATGCTCCCTCCTTTTTATATTAAGGTTGTGTGTGGAGCTGTAATTTCTGTTAACTAGCTTACACATAAAATACACTCACTGACCTGTCTCACAACGCAGGTGCACATGTTATCAATGGAAGTCACTGGGTTTAAATCTATATCACCGTTAACCTTTGTTTGACCCCTATCGCACTCAAACTTGACACAAACAAGTTGTATTCAATTCAGTACCTCATTAACAGCGTTAATGACACACAACACATGCACTAACAAGAACAAGGTAAATAAACACATGCATACACAATGCTATGCTACCAAATACTCACATACGTATATTAAATATACAGGATGACCCCCCCCCCCAAAAAAAAAACGGGCTCCAACTCTAATTAGGCCCCGTTTCTTAGTGTTTTGTCCAAATGAAATGAAACTTTGGTCATAACTAGTTTATTATATTCAAAGCATCATATCAAAACACTGGGGTCTTTGGCTTTTTTTTCTCTGTTCAACAGCATATGTTCTAGATGGCCTCCATTTAGCTTTTGTTTTTTTTTTGGTCACCCTATATATATATATATATATATATATATATATATATATATATATATATATATATATATATATATATATATGCGTTTTATTTTTTATTACCGTATCTTTCTGTTAAGTTACATTATTGTTTCAGCTACTTGGCCGTTTTTTTTTTGGCCGTCTGTAGCATCCTCAGACTTTTACAGAAATGTTCACTATTTTGGGATGGTATTGAGCACTTTCCTCAGTTTTTATTAATTACCATTTCCACTACATATATATATATATATATGTATAATATAACCATGATTATTCATTGAACTTTTGAATAGTCAAGTCGCTGCCTGATGATATCTGTTGTTTGATTGAAACAAGTGGCTATTTGTAGCAGCGGGATGTGAGCATGTTTATATAACAATAAACAAGTATTATCAGCTCTTTTTATTGAGCACTATCTAACAACCTCGTTGAATTCATTAGTCCATTACTTTTGAATAAAAAAACCCGAGTATATATGTGTATATATATATATATATATATATATATATATATATATATATATATATATATATATATATTCACACTATGAACATTTTAACTTGTGACTAACTCAACTTTCTTCACCAAACGTGTGTTTGTATAAATGACTGAAAATAATTTTTATATTCTTATCTCTTGTATAAAAATGTTTTGTAATAAAATTTCGTTTTTCTCCAGTTTTTATTTATAAAACTTTATTTGTGTTTTAGGTGACTCTTCTATTCTATCGATAATTTACATCTCTGTAAAATTGTTGATACACGTTAAAGTCGTAGACAGGAACGACACTACAAAGTGGTGACCCTAATATTCCTCAATGCCTCATTTATTTTAATTCTTATATGCAAGTCCGTCCGTATATATCCTACATTTTTATTACTTTGCTATAGCATAACTTTTGTACCCAATTTATATTAAATGTTGGTTTGATTCTTGGCAAAACCCAAATGATGCTACCGTCATTTAAAATTACTTCTAAAAAATTCAGAAACCATAAAACTATGTTGACTGAAACACAACAGGTTTTCTTTGGAAGTTATTTCCTTATTTGAAGTGAGATTTTTATGGGCTGGATACCCTTCCTGATATTTAACCAACGATTACGTGATGATCTAATTACAATATCCTTGTTGCTCATTAAAATATACCTGAAGACCTATTATTCATTCCTGCACTAGAAAGAGGTCTACATGGATTTGTTAAAAAAAATTTATTATTCAATTTCACTCCAAACAAGGCACAGTGCCACTTTGAAGTAGGGGGCTATTATTAGGGGCATACGTTGCAGGGGCATTATGAAGGGAGATGAGCAGCAAGATGTCTGTTCACGTTGCACTTGAACTTCTGCAAGTCAATACAGTTGGGAAAGCAAAATCCCGGAAGGGAGTTCCAAAGTCTGAGGAAGAAACTATTGGAATAGAAGGCTTTCTTACACCTAGGGATCTCTACTATGTAGGGGTGGGGTTTTCAGCGAGACGAGTGTTTCTTGTGAAAGTTTGGCAAGGGGACATCATAGATTGAAGCTCAGTCGAGCACTTGCCATGAAAATAACGATAAAGCAGAGACAAATTCGCTACATCTCTTCTGTGAGATAGAGGTTGCAGGGAAGAAAAAAGGACATCTCCTATGAGGCTACGAAGTCTATTTTGAACTCAAGGCAGGATAAGTCCTTTCTAGCAGCTCCTGCCCAGATGTAGCAACAGTACTCCATTTTTGAAAGAAATTAGCTCTTATATAGATAGAGAATTGCATCAGCAGTGAGATATCTACTGGATCAATAGAAGGATCCCACCATTTTTCCAGCGGCTCCGGCAACAGATTTGATGTACATGTTCCATTTCAGATCAGGAGTAAAGATCAAGCCCAGAAGCTTGTCAAAACAAAGGTCCCTCCCCAAGGCGAGATCCATTCATTTCAGTTGATGCCAGATGGGGATCAGAGCGTTGATGATGTAAAGATAGAAGCTTGGTTTTAGATGCTTTAAAAGTAACCAACCACTCCTTTCCCCATTGTACCAAGATCAGAGGAGAGAGAATCGGAGAGAACTTGATCATTTATGGTCTTATATGTGCTACCATAGATGGTAGTGTCATCAGCATAAATGTCTATAAATGATGTAAGGATGTGATTTGGAACATCATTAATGTAAATCAGGAAGAGAGTTGAGCCTAAGATGGAACCCTGACAGACACCAGCATTAATACTGTGAGCTTCTGATTTTTGCCCATCAACTACTACTCTTATGAACCTATCAAAGAGAAATGATTTGATAATTGAGAAGACATTTCCAGCTATACCATAGCTGGAGATCTTGTGAAGTAAACCTTTATGCCATACCCTACCAAAGGCTTTTGATATGTCAAGAGCAATTGCCCTAGAAAGGTTCGCTAATGTTATGAGATATAACTGTAATCACATCTGCTATAGATCTAGCAGAACGGAAACCATATTGTGTGTCACTAAGAAGGTTATTTTTGCTGAGATGGTTGATTACTTCTCTATTTAACACAGATTCCAGCAACTTATTCATGACGCACAGGAGACTTATTGACCTGTACGGAGAGGGAGATGATCGATCACCTGAATTCTTAAATACAGGGCAAACTGATGAGATTTTCCAGGGTGATTGGAAGCAATTCTCTTTAAGACAACGTTTAAACAGTTTTGTAAGTATGGCCGCTAATTCTGGTTGAAGTTTTTGAGTACTATAGCTGGAATACCGTCAGGGCCGGTTGCTTTACTGGAATCCAGGTTTATTTGTATATCACATAGCATATTTTCTGATACAAGAAGAAATATTGAGGTTGATGGCCTTAGTCGCAAAGGATAGAATTAGCTGCAAAGTTCTTGGCAAAGAGTTTGGCTTTGTCCGATGCTGACGAGATGACCTCAGGTCCATTGATGAATGTTGGGATAGAGCACACGCTTCTGTTCAGGATCCTGTTTGCTATTTGTCAAAACTGGTGGGAACCAAGCCGCTGCTCAGCTACTTTGGACTTGACGGACTGAGCATACAACTCTCTTGCGTTCTTTATTATTTTCTTACAATGGTTGCTGGCAATCCGGAAAGTGGTTTTAGTTTCCATACATCTATTACGTTGGAAGCAGTGGAAAAAGTGGTTTCTGTGCGCAATAGCAGCAGCACGTTCTGGAGAAAACCATGGCTGGTTGTTAGGTTTTTGCTGGAACTTTTTTCGAGGGTATGAAACGGTCAATACCTACAATTAACAATTCTGTCAGGTCTGATACTATAGAGGACACATCCTTTTTAAACACGGAATGCAGAGGTAGATCTGATATAAATGTACGGAAGCTATCCCAGTCTGCCATAGAGTATTGATATACTGTACGATGGAGAGGTACGTCTGAAGACTTTTGACATTTCATTTTTATCTTAATTGATACAACAGAATAGTCAGAAAATTCAAGTGGAGACAGAACAGAAACTGAACATAGCTTAGGGAAAGTTGTGAGAAAAAGGTCTAGTAGGAGACTTGCATATTGGCCGTCAGATTCGGGCACACGGGTGAGTTCGTGAACAATCTGAGTGAAGTCATAAGCAATGGAGAAATCGTGACAGAACCTCCCCTCATCATCAGTTTTGTTTGAGTGGGTTAACCATTCCACATTGTGAACATTAAAGTCTCCACATATGTAAATGTTAGCTGAAGGACGTGAGCTTGCATCTTCTTTCTATCTTCCATCTTTTTATCTTCTTCTTCTACTTTCCATTTCTACTTCTTCTTCTTCATACTATGATATGATAAAATGTTACACCTGCAATTGTATAGTTGTTTTAGATTTAAAAAAAAAAAATCTTTAAGATAATATTTTTGATAAATGTGATATTGGGGTCACTTTTGCCCCAATGCATCAAATGCAGTCAACCATTGGTTAATTCAACCATTTGATTATCATCACACTTGGTTTAACGTCTAGTTTTCCATAAGGGCATGTGTTGGACGACTTCTATAAATTGATTCCCAAGCTAATCTATCTCTGACCAGGTCTTTATTTATCCCTTTTTTCTTTCAGTTCCATCCTTACCACTTCTTCCCATGTTTCCCTCGGCCTTCCCCTGCCAACTGTTCAACATTCACATAGAAAATTTTTCAGCTTGATTGTCAAAGTAGCAACATATTTGGGAAATCCCTTTCTCTTTTTCGGTTTAATCACCAAAGAGACAACATTCATTTTTCCACTGATCATATTTTGCCCAAATCAGTTCTATGAAATGTTTCTTCTTCTTCTTCTTCTTCTTCTTCTTCTTCTTCTTCTTCTTCTTCTTCTTCTTCTTCTTCTTCATCATCATCATCATCATCATCATCATCATCATCATCATCATCATCATCAATAATATCCGTTTTACATGCTAGCAGGCGTTGGATGTCTTTAAGAAATTAATTTTCAACCTAATCTATCTCTGGCCAAGTCTTTATTTCTCCCTCTTTCTCAAATCCATCTTTATCACTTCCTCCCATACTTTGCTTGGTTTCTTCTGTGAACTGAACCAGTTATCTACATCTATGAACACAAAAAAAAAAAACTCTCCTGTTCTGCACACATTTCTCTATACTGTCCAGATTTAATCTTCCTCTGAGGTCATCAGATCTAAGCCTGTCTTTAAGACTCACATTACGTATCTTTCTCATATTATTTCTCTCCATGCAACACTGGTTTCACTTCTTTATATTATCACAATGCGCATGCGGCATAATCATGTTGACACACTAGTTCTTGTTAGATCACCAAAGTTAAGCAACAGTGAGCATGGTCAGTACCAGATGAGTGACCATTTGGGAATACCAGGCGCTGTGTGTAGGAGGATGTCGATACCTCCCTGCAAAACTGCAAAAAAATTTTTTTTTAATAATGTTCATTCCTAATAAGGCATGATGCTACTTGGATGTAAGTGGTTACTATTTGGGACCATGTCTAGGAAAGATTAACAAGATGTTGGTTTACATTACATTTAAACTTCTGCATTTCAGTTCAGTCAAGGAAGCAGGTAGCCGGAAGGGAATTCCAAAGTTTAGTTGTTCAAGGAAAAAAAACTATTAGAGTAGAAAGCTTTCTGGCATTTGGGGACATCAACAGCGAAGAGGTGTGATTTTGTTGCTAGGTGGGTTCGTCGGAGATATGTACGTTGAGTGGGGCACAAGTGCAATGAGTTCATCAGAGCACATTTGAATAAAATACTTGTAAAGCAAGCACAAAGATGCAACATTGTGGTAATGAGACAAAGGCTGGAACTTAGTTGACAAAGTGGGGCCGATTAGATTGAAGACTCTTTTTCGGAACTTATCCAAGAGGCAAAGACTAGTTGTAGATGAACGAGCCCAGATCTGGCAACAATACTCCATGCATGGGCGAATGGTGGCTTGGTAAAGGTACAAGTACTCTCAGGTCTCAGTAGTTTTCTAATATGCTAGAGAGAAGTCACCTTTCTTAGAGCTGCCTTCGCAATGTCCTCAATGTACTTGTTCCAGTTCATATTGCTAGTGAATGTTAGGCCGAGGAGTTTGAAAGAAGAATTATTCATTCAGCTATTCCATACAATTTAGTTGGAGGCGGACCGCTGGGCAAACAGTTCCACCTTCTCGGTTGCCGTGCATGGAGCCTTCTGGTTGTTGGATAATTACTGATTACACTTTATTCACTACACTATTATAAATTTTCCAGAAATCGTGAGTTCCTATCTTTTGCGATTCTATGCATTGCCTGGTTATTTCATCATGTCTTATTTTGGTTGTAGCTATTTCTCTAATGTTGTCATCTCTCCTGACTGGGATTTACATGCGACTGGGGTGAAGTGGGGAGCACATGTGAATTTAATATTCCCTTGACACCTAGGGTGAATACCACTGGCATGCATACACTGCATATACATGCCTGATAGACTATTTGCTTGGTTGAAAATATAATGCTCTAGTGGTTAGTGATAACACAAGTTCCTTGAGTGTATAATTTCAATGTATTACTTGCAAGTGCAAATAAATCTTGTTATATTTTTTACAAGTAAAGTTTTAGTTCTTTTGTTTTGTTTTGCGCTTTTGCTTATGCACAAGAACAATTAAAAAAAAAAAAGAAACTCTGCTTATAGTGACATAGTTGCAATTACAGTCAGACATTGACTGTTTAGTAGACTAAAATAAATGTGAAATTTGAGAGTTCGAAGGAATTTTAAGTAAGCATTTTGGCGTTTTCTTTAAAATTCTATGACGTCTGAAATCGCACTTATCAGCTACACACTCACATTCACGCATACATACATACATACATACGTACGTACATAAGTACATACATATATACATACATACATACATACGTGCATACATATATACATACATACATACGTACGCACATACATACATACATACATACATACATACATAAGTACATACATATATACATACATACATAAGTGCATACATACATACATACATATATACATAAGTACATACATACATACGTACGTACGTACGTACATACGTGCATACATACATACATACATACCTAAGTACATACATATATACATACATACGTACATACGTACATGCATACATACGTACATACATAAGTACATACATACAAACGTGCATACATACATACATATATGCAGTTTTTATAACCTTTTGTAAGTCGAGAGTTCAACAAGTGAAAGTAAGATAAATGTTTTAAATGCCACAACACAAGTAAATATAGGACTAATGAAATATCACATGATTTTTTTTTACAGAAAGAAAAAAATAGCTTAAAAAAAAGGAACGAAAGAGGAATAGAAAAATAGTGAAGGCCACTGCCATGTCTACGTTACTATGACAATCACATCCTGCAATTTGATCTTTTTCTGAAACTGCCTGACAAAAAAATAAAATAAAATAAAATAAAATAAGTAAAACGCAAATTTCTCTTTAAAATAAAATAAAATAAAAAAAAACCCTAAAAAACAAACAAAACTAGTGTTTGGTTTAATAACGAATGGAATAATAACAACTAATTAGTTCATGGCTGCAAATTAATTACAGTCTGGTATTAATTACCTTCTGGATAAATACATTTTGATTTTCCAGACAACAGATGTCAACTAACAGCAGTCTCGCCCAACACCTTCTACTCCAACCTGGGGCAAAATAAAAAAAGTGGGTATTTTTAACTATAGTTGACAGAACAAAAAAAAAGGGGGGGGGGATAAAAAATAAATTTTCAACAAATAAATGTTACTAAAGGTAAGATAAGCTACATTTCTACCTACCTGAATGAATTTATTTGTTTTAACATATTTTAAAGCGTTTTTTTTTTTCTGGGAGAGGTTCAAAGAAAACAGGGTGTTCACTATATTCAGTTAGAATGAAAAAGAAACATGGCTGCTACAAGCATTGCACAAGGACCCTTGATAATCACTCAAAAATAAAAAATTAAACAAAATACCAGGAGAAAAACATTCGATAAATGTTAGCAATTGAGCAAAAATGTAATGTTCTATCAGTATTTTGTTTAATTTTCGATTTTTGAGCAATTATCAAGGGTCCGCGGGTAGTGCTTATGGCAGCCATGTTTTTTTTTTCATTCTAATTGAACAGAATGGACACCCGGTTTGTTTTGATGTAAAACATGCTTTAAAATATGTTAAAATACAAATAAACTTATTCAGGTAGGTAAAAGAGTAACTTATCTTGCCTTTGGTAACATTTATTTGTTGCATATTTGCTTTTTCACTCCATTTTTATTCTGTTAACTACAGTCAAATTTCCTTAAAAACAATTGGACTGTAATGGAGTATCAACATGTTGCGAAAAAAAAACAAAACAAAAAAAAAAACAGTCAAGATGAGTACAGTAGTCTGAATAATTCAAATAGTACAGATTTTGGTTTTGTTGTTTTCTTTTTCTTCTTAAATTCTGTAAAATAAAAGCATCCGCACTTTGTGAAATCCAATAAAAAAAATAATTTAATCTGCCCACAAAAAAAAGTAAAGGCCAATAAGAAGTGTCTTAAACGCAATGAAATTTTGTTTGAATTTGTTTTTTGTTGTGTTTTTTAAGGTTAGATTATTCTCATTCCACCAGCTATGATCAAGTACAAAGTTTCCAAGTTCAAAAAGATGCACCTGAAAAATGTCAGAGGTCACATCCACCCAAAACATTTGGAACTAAACAAGTAGTAGTCCAAATAATCCAAATCATCAATCCTCAAAAATTCATAAATATAAATATTGCATATATATGAGAGAGATTTAGTTTTGTATTTTTCATTTGGGTATGTCTACTTATGGGTGTGTATTTAAGTAAGTATATGATATTGTTAGTGTTAAATCATGACTAATTACATTTAAAACTATTGGTGAACTCAAGAGAAAAATATTTATTTGGAAAGAAATGTCTTTGAGAGATTTGGCCACCAAATCCACTAATTCTACTTTTTCACAGTCAGTAATAGCAAAAAAAAAAAAAAAAAAAAAAAAAAGGCACTATCAATAAAAATCACAGTTTCAATGCCAAAGCAAGATTGCCAACTGACTCTTTGTATCAATTCAGAAGTGAAACATATCAAACAGTGCTTACCAACTCATTCTTTGTGTGAACCTACCAGCAGACAAGTACATTGTGACAAACACAGGCTTTACTGACCAGTTAGTTAAATCGTTGGACCCCTCAATAAATTATTAGCATACTATCTTGGATAGCAGCAACACTGCTCAGTCTAATTCTTCTCTTACAGACGTCAATGGCACTAAAACTGATGAAATACAGATGAGCAAATCTGCTTTTTGTTTGTTTGTTTGTTTGTTTGTTTGTTCTTGTTTACAGGGTTATCGAGAGCTCAGCAAATACTAAGTTGGAGAAGTATAATGAGGACTTTTCATTAAGGTTACCGTTAGGAACACAGGTGAACCAATTCAAATTAGAACCCTCAGAATTGGTGCACAATCAGAGGTGATATCTACATATGCCACAGACCTCATTATATCACGATTCAATTTTCCTCTTCTCAACATGAAAAAACAATTTTTAAATGAAGCCCAAAAGTTTAACTAAGGCTAAAAGTGTTTGGATTTTCTCTCTGAAAGAAAGGGTTTGCTGGAAAACTCTGAAGACTGCACTTCAAATGTGCAGGGTTGCTGGAGAAATGGTCTACTGATATGGAACAGGAAGATTGTACACTTTGTTATATCTAGAGACTCTGAACTTCCCAGGCAAAGACAAAAACAGAATCAAACAAAAAAGATTTAGTCTTGTAACTTCGTCTTGAAGATAACTGAAGTGAGATAAAAGCCAAGTCTCTGTATCTGGATCCCACTCTCAAAATTATTTTAACAAACATTTGTTTTACTGCTCTAAATTGGATGAACTTCAATCCATTATCAGAAATGAAAAAGCAGACCAGATAGTAATAACTGAAATTTGGTCATCCTCAGAAGTCAAAAAAGCAGAGATTCACCTGCAAGGTTGACTTCATTTTGCTGTGACAAGATACTCACTCAAGCTCTTCCAACTACTTCTCCTTCCAAATGTTCAGGAGTCTTATAAATCTGACACTGCATTTGCAATATAAACATTGGTGAAGAAAATATTTCTGTTATTTCTGTATATTGTAGTCCAACTTTTGCAGATGCTGACAACCAAAGTCTCACTAATAATGACTTGAGGCTACATTCACCCAGGACGGTGCCATAGATACACAGTATCATGGATGAAGGCAAATCATGCCCAACGGTCCACAGTGGCCTAGATAATGATTGGCAGCCAATCCCGGGACCAGTGGTAAACATTATAGACCTGTGAACTGGAGATGGCTTTGACGTCAGCTTTTATGGTGTGTAACCACGTCTTCAAGTAGTCTCATACATTGGAGTGATTCTCGAGCAATTGACTTGTGGATAAACTCTTCTGGATTATGGCATGCAGTGATTTGGATACTGGAGATGAAATGGTGCAAATGAACCTGCAGAATTCTGAAAAAAAAGGTGATCCGCAGCTCTTCTTGGCCAGGTTTCGCAGCCATAGAGAAGGAACCTCAACAAGTGCTTGATAAATCTGAAACTTTGTGCCGATTGTGATCTTGAGTCAGAGTTGTAGATGACTGAAAACATGCTAGGCATTGATTTGGAAGTCAATGTCATCATAGCCCTGATTCATGACAGTGAACATTGAGCTCAAGTATTTGAAGCAATCGACCTCATCTAGGGTTTCCCTATTGAGAAGAATCGGGCTTTTCTTGGAGGGTAGGAATCCTGTGAAGAGGATTTTTGTTTTTGAAGCCTTCACCTTCGTACCAAACTTAGATGTGAAATGTGGCACTTTGTTTCAATACTCTTATGAAAATTGTCTCCAAAGGCCAGAATAACTGTCTCATACTGGAAGATTTTAATGCTGTGCCTGACTGTCAAATCTGTGCATTTCTAATGACGCGTTTGACAACTCGCTTTTAGATATGATGGAGGATTTTTTCTTTGTCAGCATGTTACGAAACTTACAAGAACGGGAATTGGTCAGAGACATCAGTATTCACCTGTTAACCTAGTACCGTTTTTTTTTTTTTTGCAGCAAATTTTGATTTCACTTGTCATACAATACTGAGCTTTTCCATGCACACCTCGTTTGCACGTTTCAGATCCGCTGAAAAGAAAATCTGCTGGTCTTGTTAAAGCAGTTTCTGTAGTATAATACTGTTGAAATAATGTGGGAAGAAATAAAAAAATTTTTTGTGCCTTATAGATATATTTGTAACTCTGGATACACTAAAACACAAGAAATACAAACCATAGATTATTAGAAAGATTTTCTGAGAATGAAAAATGTGAAACGCAGCATCGGGGCATTATCAAGAGAACTTGTGATGCTACATAATTCTGAAGGATAATAATATGTAATTCCAAAGAAGAAAAAAATGATCACTCAAACCAACAAACATTTATCTTTGCTGATGATTTTGCAAATATTTTCAAAGATGGCGATGGCAGAGAACTTGCAATGCTACACATAATAGCACCACCAATGTGGCCGATCACTATCATACAGGCTGAGGTCAAGAAGCAGCTTTTGTCCTTGTATATGAATAAGGGGCAAGATCCAGATGGACTACATTAAATAATTTCACAGGCTGCTGCACCCAAACTATTTAAACCTTTGGCAGTTCTTTTCAACCTTTCACCGAATTCAATGAATTACAGACCAGTGAACCATCGTCCATGGAAGTTCTGCTCAAATAAGCAGTTATGGCTTATTTACATTTACTGCCACCACATCTCAATCTTGACATGGTTTCATTCTGAAACGTTTGTGTCTCACAAATTTACTTGTGAGAGAAGATTAAGTTATGTGTAGAATTTGGACTATCAAAGGTTGACCAACAGTTATCTTTAGGTGAAAATCGTCAATGCTGGAGTGTCCAGTGGACAGGCACAGGAGAAAAAAAGAAAGAGAGAGAGAGAAAGAGAGAGAGAGAGAGAGAGAGAGAGAGAAAGAGAGAGAGAGAGAGAGAAATATCTTTTTATGCTTCCTGGTTGCTCTCTGAACGACCATGATTCCTAAAGGGGCGGGCTTAAGCAGTTTCTCAGGGGACAAATGGAATCAATGCACCGTGAAAGATGATTGACTAATGTGTGACCAAATCACCGAGCAGGACTTGATTTGTTAAGGAAATTAAGTCTTTACTTTATTTATGACTGCTACAATCACACTGACCCCTAAACAAATCAATGTGTTAATTTATAATCAACAAAAGTTAGAGAATAAAATTATTTAATTTTACTGAAATTTCAAGCATTTATTCAATACATTATATATTTCATAAGGAAGAAAATTTTTAAAATTTAATGTATATATGCAGTGACATTTTTTTATATGTTGTTACTATTAAAAGTTGTATAAGTTTCTTTTTCCAGCTATATATTTAGTAAGTGAGCCAAAAAATAAATAAATAAATAAGGAAACCTCTAGAGCTGTTGAAACCAACTCTTGGTTTTCACTTCCTTATCACCACAGAAAGATTTGGTACAAGGTCGAAAAGTGGGGGATAAAAAAGCAATTGCATCAGAAGGGTTACACTCTAGCTTTGCAAAAATAGCCTGAGCAAGCCCATCTGTATTCTCCTGTAGAAGTGCCTCAGACGTTTAGTAATAGATAAATCATGGCGTTCATTGAATCTTGAGAGACAATGGATACCCCTTGCAAGGGTGTCTGCACATGTAATTGTGAAGCAAGGGTTGCACAATTTCCAACCATACCTTTCTTGAATCAGTATTGCATGATTCCAGTGTTAAAGATAAGTCCAAGACAATGGAAACTATACTTAAATAAGCAGGGAGCACATCGAGCACCTAATATTCCCAAATGGTCACCCATTTAGTACTAACCAGACTCAACATTGCTTGGCAATAAACAAACTTCCTATCAAAGAGTGATGGTAAAGCCAGGGAGGCTGCTTCTGCTAAGATCAACTAAGACCTTACAGAGCAGGGCCAGTTCATGACATAATGGCTAACCCTAACCGCTCAGACTGATTGTTGAAGATATATCCTGATATGAAGCTAAAACAGGTTGAAATTATTTCTTTCTAGGATTTCCTGGACGACTAGAACCCAGGCTCACTCAAGAGATTCATAATTGGTAACATATTGTTAATCATGGTTTTATGGTAGTGTTTTATATCTACAATATAAAACTGAACATCTGTGTGTGTGTGTGTGTGTGTGTGTGCGTGCGTGCGTGTGTGTGTGTCTGGTCACGAATAGGCCCTTATATGGTTATATTTTAAAAAACTGATTACATATAATGATAGAAGATGTATCGAGGATCAGGAATGGGCATGTTTGATCTGGCAGAACGTTGGTTCATAAAAATTGCGCCACCATTTTCTTCTTATTCATATTTATATCGATTCTTTGCTTTAAAAAACTAAAGTAATTACGTGTTTACTTTTTTAATATCCCATTTTGCTGTTTCGGATTATTTTACTAAAGTAAGTAAAGCTTCATTATTTTTCAAAACTGTTTTTGTTTCTTTGTTTTTCGATATTTCGTCGATATTATTTAGTAAGAGTGTTTAGCAGAAAAGCCAACAAACGACTACCCGAAAAAAATAGATATACAAGAAATAAATGTTACCATGGTCAATAAAAGTTCAGTTCATGTTTTTTGTTTTGTTTTGAAATAGTTTTTAATGCTCTTTACTTGAAATAATTTCAACGAACCGAAATTAAAACGAAATTTGAGGCGATAACTACTTAAATGAAATTTTATATAAACTACACATGCCATAATCGGATATTCCTCAAGCACAAAATAACGGAAATCATTAAAATATGTTTATAAATATTCATTACGTTGACGGAACTCTCTTAAATTGTTAACACAGATGAGAAATTGATGTGCGAGATGAGATGAACGAGCTAATATAAGCTACTCCTTTTCTTTCTTTGTTCATTCGGCTTACTCTTTCTTTTTTCTTTTCACTTCTTTCTTGGCGGGGAGCATCAAATTTTTACATTAAGATGCGGTTGGATAAATGCTAAAAAGCAGTTGGCTTTAATTGCTACCTTTTTTCTTTTCACACTTTATAAAATCAGTTTTCACAGGAACGTGTGAACTGAAAATATTTACCAACCAATAAAAATTGTTTCAAACTCCAAAACTAACAATCCTGTGTGCCATTAAACAAGCCTGTGAGACAGTGGCTTGATCAAGTGAAAACAGAGTTCTTCTGGGTGAAACCTGCGATGCACCTTGCCCATCAACGATGCTCATCCGAGAAGATTGAAGTGACATACTGAAATTTCTATAAGTCTGTTGCTATATCTCAAAACAGCCACCTAGAAAATAAACACACACACACACACACACACACACACACACACACACACACACACACACACACACACGCACGCACACACACACACACACGCACGCGCACACACACACGCACACACACACGTACACACACACGCACGCACACACACACACACGCACGCGCACACACACACGCACACACACACGCACACACACACACACACGCACACACACACACATATAACTTGGAAAATAAATTTTTGATGCTTTTGTCTGCTTCTTATTCAAGAACTTTAAAACTTCTCAACAAACTTTGGTCTTTTACAGTATATTTTACATTTCTATAAAATTCTTGATATATAAATATATTTTGTTTATTAATTCATGTTTTCCCACATTCGTTCCAAAAATCCTGTTGGTGAGTTAGCACCTGTTAACTGATGACCCATTCATAATTCATAACAGTCATGTTTTTTTAATCCATCTTTTTTTTTTATTCTCGCTAATTTCACTGAATGTTTATTAATTCTTAGTGTTGTTCTTGTCATTTTTAAAAAGTAACAATTCTGTGTCATATTAGCAAGTTGATGTGAACTCCTATAAAACAGTGGCTTAGTGAACAGAAATTCAAGGGTAACATCTTCTACACGCCTTTCAACAGCAACAACGACCGTTCTAGAAGACTGGAATGTCCCACGCTGAAATTCCTTTATGTCTGTTGCTATATATTCAGTGAACACAACTAATCAGAAGGTAAACACACACACACACACACACACACACACACACACACACACACACACACACACACACACACACACTGGAACTTTGAAACGCCTATTTCATTACATGTATATTAATTGATAGCGTTGTTCTTAGCACTTCTCAAATATGTTAGTATCACCAAATTACACTGCCTGCTGCCAGGAGCAGTACAACTACAACCTTTGATACTCTTGTCTCTGCAGATTTTAAATTAACCTTTTCCTGTCATTGAAAGTAATTTAAAACTGGAGAACATTTCAACAAACTCACATTCATTTAAACTGTAAAACTATATTTGATCACACAGCAATTATATTAACATTGTAGTTGCTAGTCTTTCATCATCCTTTCCTTTACGGCTATATTTCTTCTTTGCCTTCCATGTCAGTCTGGCTGCTAAAAAGCAGCCAGACTGACATGGTTTGAGCAAATCTATAGCTAAAATTAACAGGCACAAAAAAAAAAAAAAAAAAAAAAAAAAACTAATAAAAAAGAACTAAAAAAAGACACGTTTTGCTAAAATATTGTAGCATTTACATGACAGACTTATTTTGTTTGATTTGAATTATTCGAATTACTATACTCATCTTCATTGTTATTCTCACAGAAAATGTGTACTTATTTTCTATAATACAAATCTCACCTGTCTGTTTAAATGTATGTATGCATGTATGTATGTATCGCAAGAAATTTCGACAGAGGCGACGGATTTTCACGAGATCAGTATCATTTTGAAGTTAGGCCCTTTGGACGACAAATATCGAAAAATTGGCCAAAAACATTAATTCCTTCGTCCTTAACTGGGCACGTTTCTACAGGAAGGGGTCGTTTTCTTTTTCGCTAATATTTGCGAAAGTCACCGCCTCTTTTCGATTGTCTAGCCTTAATTTAAACCTGTGTCACTTCCGGTTTGCCAATGGGCGCATCAGCTAACGCGTCACGTTTTTTTTTTTTTTTTTTTCCTCCTTCACAGTACGGGATCGAGCCTGCCTGCCTATTACAACTTTTTTTTTTTTTTTTACGTTATCAATTTTTTTTTTTTTTTTTTTTTAGTCAACCAATACCGTCACACACACCTCCACTTTCTTTTCCGCCTTTGCGTCATGGGTTAAGCCTGCCTGCCTACTACAACTTTTTTTTTTTTTTTGCTCAATACACACCTACAAACACCCGGGCAATGCCGGACACCCAGGCTAGTTAACATATAAAATAATCTATACTAATACGAGATAATCGTCTCTTTCTATTTTTTTTCATACAAATCGTTCCAGACAAAGCATGAAGCTACTTGATGTAAAGAAGATGTCAAGATCAAAAACTAAACAACGATAAATGTTAGATGGATTAGATTATTCATACAACTCTTCTCATCTTCAGTTATTCTCAAAACGTTTTGGTCGATGTAAGCTCCGAGCTTCTTCAGGTGTATCTTATTGAACTCATGAATCTTTTTTGTGGAATTTCAAACGGAACCGTTTATTTAATCCATGAGGATCATTCTCTCATTCCATCAGCCACGACCCTATAGAAATCTAAAGTAATTCACAGTTATATTTTTAGTATTGCGCGTTCTGAGGATTACATTTTCAACCTCCAAAAGAGTGTCACATACAACTGAATTTTACTTAGTTCTCTATCCGTTATGCCACGGGTGCTAATAAAACTCAAGATGAGAACAGTGATCCGAATAATACAAATGGCATCACAAATAAAAGACTTATTTTCTCGTGCGAATCAATGCCCCTCCACTTCTAATAAGTGATTCGGCCACACACTGACTAACCGGCTGGCAAGGCGCATTGATTCCATCTGTCCCCTAAGGAACTTTTTTTAGCCCCTTTGGAAATCACGTTCAGCCAGATATTCAGAAAACCCGGCAAGCAATAAAGACAGACATGCCCTCTCTCCCTCCCCCCCTCTCTCTCTCTCTCTCTCTCTCTCTCTCTCTCTCTCTCTCTCTCTCTCTTTCTGGACACTCCAGCATAAACGATTTTCACTGGCCGAACTGAGACATTCCAAAGAACTGCTGCCTGACCAAAGAACTTTTTATTCTTTTTTGCACTCGGACAGTCGGACACAGTCCAACTTTCGACTGCCGAAATAAACCTTCGTTGTTTTGATTTTAAAAGAGGTTTTGTTAATTATTCTGTGCTATGTGTTCGACTATCCATCCAAATTTTCTTATTTAAAAAATTCAGGAACATTATTTTATTCAAATGTGCGCACAGTATAATGCGTTAGATTGAGTCGCGATTTGGCTTCACGCACTTGAGCCCGGACTGTTAACTGTGTGGGTGTTATGTTACATCTGCGAAGAAACAAGATAAGTACGTGTAGGCGTGTCATAGAAAAAAAATAAAGAAACAAAAACCTAATATATCAGGATTTTTTAAATATTTTTTAGACGGATTTGAAATTTGCAAGACTTGCAATATTTATTATCCAATATGCTATTAAGTTGAGAAGAAAGTTTTTGCGAAATTTTTAATTCTGATTTCAAATAATGTATTTTCCAATAAGTTTTCGTTATAATACGATTACTTTTAATATCATTTAAAGAATTTTTTGCGCGCTTTCTAATCGTTTAAATTACAATCGTTTTAAAACAATTATGTCTTCTTTTCAGAATGTTGAATACAAGATGGAAAAAAAAAAAAAAAAATTCTCACAATTTTCTTCTCAACCTATGTACTCAACGAATTTTTTATCTATAGACTTGAAATTTGATGTATAGGATATTCAAACACCTGGAAAACTTTTTAATCGGTTTTCATCCGGAAAAGAAGGCTGCTAAGGGGTAAAAATTGAAAAATTGGTACACAGGGATGATCAGATTTCTATCTTTTTTGAAGTGTTTCACGACTGCGCATGCGCAGTGGTGAAACATGACAGCTTCCTTATGTTAAATATAAGTTGGTTTGAAAACACTTTTTAAAGATTATGTCAAGCTGGCTTAATGGTTATCATACTTTACTCACTGCTTTTAGGTTTTGGTTTCGATCTCAGCTGGAGATTATTTTTACTTACAAGAAGTGAACTGTTTAGAAAAAAACTAATACTCGCATGCACATGTCTCAGTTTCTTTTCGTGTTTTTTTTTTTTAACTTCATTTTTTTAAAGGAATTTAACGTTACATTTCATACCTACGGTATTTCTGTTTCAAATAAAGAAGAATATTGCACGAATTAAAATATAAAATTTATGTGTATTTTATGACCAGGCAACGCCCGGCGGCCTGCTAGTATATCTATAAAAATGAGAATGTGTGTGTGTGTGTGTGTGTGTGTGTGTGTGTGTGTGTGTGTGTGTGTGTAAGGACACTTCTCAACCTATATAACGGATTTTTGATCTACAGACTTGAAATTTGGTATATAGGATATTCAGACATGTGGAAAATTTTTATTCAGTTTTCATTCATAAAAACGGGTTGCTAAGGAGTCAAAATTGAAAAATTGATCCATGGGAGGTCATCGGATTTTTATCCGTTTGCTAACTGTTTCATAAATGCGAATGTGTGAATGGTTCACATGACAGATCCATTATGTTAAAAATAAGTAAGTTTGAAAACACTTTTTAAAGATTGTGTCAAGTCAGCCTTTGTTTGTTAATCATGCTTGACTCACTGTCTTTAGGTTTTGGTTTCGATTTGGACCCGAGTATTTGCTTCTTTTTTTTTTACTTACAGAAAGTGAACTGTGTAGAAAAAGTATAATACTCGCATGCACATGTCTCAGTTTCTGTATGAATTAAAATATATTTATACGTATTTTACGACTGGGCAACGCCAGGCAACCTGCTAGTTCTAAAATAATTACTTTTTTCTTTTTGTCCAAATTTTCAAGTTGTTTACACGTAATCACCTAAAAAGTAGAATCTTAAAACAAGTTTTTGCCTCAATATGTGACAATGAATGAAACATGGATCCAGCAGAACAGCAAATGAAAGCTTTTCAAAGCAACTAACGATACAAACATCAGCAGGTAAAGTTTTAGCATCCGTATATCGGGATGTGTAAGGTATTTTGTTCATTGATTTCCTTGAGAAAGGAAGATCCATCAATAGTGAATATTACATGTTAATGCATTTGAAGAACAGATCATCAAAAATAAATAAGCTTGCAGCAAACAAAATAATGATATATTTTCTCTTGCGAATCAATGCCCCAACCCCCACTGAGTGATTCGATCACACACTGACCAATCAGCTGATGGAGCACAGTGATTCATCTGTCCCCTAAGGAACTTCTTTAGCCGCCAGCAGAGAGCTCAACTAGCAAGTAATACAGATCTCTTTCTCTCTCTCTCTCTCTCTCTCTCTCTCTTTCTCTCTTTCTCTCTCTCTCTCTCTCTCTCTCTCTCTCTCTCTCTCTCTCTTTCCACTATTAACCCTTAGCCGTAGAAACTGACGACCCACTGGGCGCTTCAGCATACCAGCCTTTGCCAAAGAAACAACTTACTTCTTCTTGACCGGTCTACTTTTTATATTGAAGAAACCTTTTTATTGTTTGTCTTAAAGAGATGCTGTTCTTTCTTTTGTGCTCAGAAACTTATAATTAGGAGGAAAACATAAATTCCTTTTCCTAAATTTGTTTTATAACTTGTGCACTGGAATTATTGTGGTATGATAATAACGTGGATATCTGATTAAAAAATATGAATATTTCAAAATATTATTTTCTGAATTTCAACTTATAAATGAAGGTTCATAAAATTCCCTTAATTTGATATGATCTTGTAATGTAGTGCTCAGGCTTGTTGTTGTTGTTTCCACTGTCAGTGTTGTTGTTGTTGTTGTTGCTGCCATTATTATTGTTGTTGTTGTTGTTGTTGCCATTATTATTGTTGTTGTTGTTGCCATTATTGTTGTTGTTCTTGTTGTTGTTTCCACTGTCAGTGTTGTTGTTGTTGTTGTTGCTGCCATTATTATTATTGTTGTTGTTGTTGTTGTTGCCATTATTATTTTTGTTGTTGTTGTTGTTGTTGTTGTTTCCACTGTCAGTGTTGTTGTTGTTGCTGCCATTATTATTATTGTTGTTGTTGTTGCTGCCATTATTATTATTGTTGTTGTTGTTGTTGCCATTATTATTGTTGTTGTTGCTGCCATTATTATTGTTGTTGTTGTTGTTTCCACTGTCAGTGTTGTTGTTGTTGCTGCCATTATTGTTGCTGTTGTTGTTGCCATTATCATTGTTGTTGTTGTTGTTACTTCCATTATTATTATTGTTGTTGTTGTTGCCATTATTATTGTTGTTGTTGCTACCATTATTATTGTTATTGTTGTTGCCATTATTGTTGTTGTTGGTGCTGTTGTTGTTGCCATTATTATTGTTGTTGTTGTTGTTGTTGTTACCATTATTATTGTTGTTGTTACCATTATTATTGTTGTTGTTGTTGCCATTATTATTGTTGTTGTTGTTGTTGCCATTATTATTATTATTTTTGTTGTTGTTGTTGCCATTAGTATTGTTGTTGTTGTTGTTACCGTTATTGTTGTTGTTGTTGTTGTTGTTACTTCCATTATTATTGTTGTTGTTGTTGTTGTTTCCATTATTATTGTTGTTGTTGTTGTTTCCATTATTATTATTGTTGTTGTTGTTGCTGCCATTATTATTATTGTTGTTGCTGCCATTATTATTATTGTTGTTGTTGTTGTTGCCATTATTATTTTTGTTGTTCTTGTTACTGCCATTATTATTGTTGTTGTTGTTGTTGTTGTTGTTGCTGCCATTGTTGTTGTTTTTGTTATTGTTGTTGTTGCGGTTGCTGTTATTGTTGTTGCTGTTGTTATTGCTGTTGCCACTGTTAGTGTTGTTGTTGTTGTTGTCATCGTTCTAGGGTTAATTAGTTAATAGTACACAAGACACAAAGCAATGCTTACACTTGGTTTTAATATTTTTTAAAAATTATTAGTATCTGAAAACAAAGAAACAAATTATTAATATTTGAAAACAAAGAAACAGAAAACTCTTATTAATTTGTCGTTAGTGGGTGTTGCTGCTGCTTGTTTGTTTCTTTCTTTCTTGAGCACCATCTAAGATGATGATTTTTGTTAGCACTTCTTTCCCCAATATCATTGTATTAGAAATTCTTTTTAGAAAGATATCGGATGCTTATCAATGCCCGAAGGCCACTCGAGGATATGGATTAATGAATATAAGGTGGTAGTTTAATAATCATTAATGGTGTAGATTGGGTAGAATTTGGATTATTTAAGGAGACCGCTTAACAAGAACTTGTTTACATTGGACTTGAAGGCTGCCATGTTGTAATCGGCTGAGAAGCAGTCCAATAGAACAGTGTTCCACATATGGGCAGTTCTAGAAAAGAAACTTTGCTCATGGAATATGCATTTCGAATTAGGCATGGATAGAGAGTGGGGAAAAGTCGGCATAAATGTCTATGAATGATCTAAGAATTTGATTTGGAAGATTATTGATGATGATCAAGAAGAGAGTTATGCTCAGGATGGAATCCTGAGGGACGCCAGCATTGATATTATGAGCTTCTGATTTCTGCCCATTGATGACTACGTGACTTTATAAGCGTATCAGAGAGAAAGGATTTAATTGAGGACATTTCCAACTATTGAATAGCTGGAAATCTTGTGAAGTAGACTTTCACGCCATATCCTATCAAAAGACTTTGATATGTCAAGAGCTATTGCTCTAGAAACGAAGCCGTTGTCAAGAGATTCATTAATCCTGTGTGATGTTACAGTTAGCACATCAGCTGTAGATATAGAAGAACGGAAACCATATTGTATGTCACTTAGATTATTACTGTAAAGGTGGTTGACCACTTTTCTATTTATCACAGATCCAGCAATTTACTCAAGACACACAGGAGACTGATTGATCTGTATTGAGAGGCAGATGACTGATCTCCAGAATTTTTAAATATGAGACAGATTGATTCGGTTTTTCAAAGTGTTGGGAAGCATTTCTCCTTGAGGCAACGTTCAAACAGCTTTTTAAGTATGGAAGCTAGTTTCAGTTTCTTTTTGAGCACTATGATTGAAATGTCATCGGAGCCAGTTGTTTTACTGGAATCAAGATTTTTCATAAGTTTGGCAACATGACATACAGATATTTGTAAGTCGTATAGTGTATTTTTAGACACAAAAGGAAATAAGGTGGGTAGGTGGTCATGGTCGAAAAGGGTAGAATTTGCTACAAAGTTCTTGGCAAAGAGTTTTACTTTGTCAGAGGCTGATGAAATTACTTCAAACCAATTCATGATGGTTGGGATAGAGGACACATCTGTGTTGAGGACCCTATTTGTTATTTGCCAAAACTGGTGAGAACCAAGCTGCTGCTCAGCTACTTTAAACTTAATTTACTGTTTTTATCTTAACCGAAACAAATGAGTGATCAAAGATACCAATGGAGACAGAATGTAGGATGAGCACAATTCTAGCAAGTAAGAAAAAGGTCAAGGATGTTAAAGTTGGAGTTATCAAAATTGGTGGCCTTCTTTTATATATTTAGTTATGTCCCTTGTCTCGAGTGGATATTCAATATGGCGTCTGACCAGCTGTAAAACGCGTTTATCCTTATGAGAAGTACTAAGTGAACTAACATTGGTAGCAGAGCATATTCTTTCGTGTGACAAATATTATATCCCTTCAATTTACACTGAAACACAATTGAAAGAAAAATGACGTCATTTATGAAGCAGCCACCTATTTTGCAGAGTAAAGAAATGAGCACCTAATGGAAACAAGACATAAGTAGATGGCCTATCTTCACGGATTTACCTAAGGAAAAACAGGGCCCAGCAGTATTTTTGTCATTGCCACAAAATATATGAGAATGTGTCCGACACTTAGATGTCACAGATATCATCTGAACTGATGGATTAAAAATAATTACGGACAAGTTGGATGAGATATATTTAAGGAACAAAACCAACATGGCGTACATGTCATTCAAAACAAAAGAGTTTCTAGAATAAACATAAACAACTTCCAATGATTTTATATTCCACTATTTTACCTTTACTCGGTCTTTTACCTTTACTAGGTCTTGTAGTATTGCCTTTCAGTTCCTCCCCGTTACTATTGGAATTTTCATCATGTTGATCTTCAACTTTCTTTTCCAAGACTTCATTCATCTCATTTAACGGAATTGTATTTTCTTTATTCTTTGGCTTTCCAAAGTCCTTGTTTACCTTCATCAAGTGACGTGGATGCATCCTGTAGAATGCGCCTCCATGTCAGATCAATACACATTGACCCTTTTTACCCAAAACTTTGGCAAGGTCACGCCATCCTTTATAGTTTTGTCTTCTACAGTAAACGCTGTCTCCTGTCACAAGTTCTTCATCCGCATAATGTCTTATGTTAAATCACAGTGCTCTCCGAATTTTTTCACTTGATTCAGCCTTCATAAACCTTTTTTCTCGCAGAATGTAAGGCATTTAAATTTATTCTAACAATATCACTGGATGTTGAAGCGTCTAATGCGGGTAACTGGTCTATCAAAACTGACTTCGTATTTATGTTGGATCCAAAAACAAGCTCATTTGGGTTATATCCAGAATAATTCTGAAGAGCATTTTTGGCACTAACAACCTAAGCCAAAGCTATTTTTGGTTCACATTTCTCATCTTCTAATGTTTTCCTCATTGATTCAACCAATATTAGTGCCATTACTGAATGTACTTTCAGCGGCTGTAGTGTGGGTTTCAATATTCAGTTTTTCACTCATCTCTCTTTAACCATCATTATTAAATTATCCCCCATTATCACTCAAGAAGTGTTTGAGAACTCCAAAATATGCTATCCATATTAAAAATATGTTGCAAATAATTTCTTCACTCGTCTTGGTTTTAATCAACCTGGCAAGAGAACACCAATTAGGTGTCAAATCCAGCATTGGTTATGCCTGAATTCTTTTAAGTCCATAAATAAAGTGTCATTAAACCGGTTTCCAAGTGCCAATCTCACCACCAGACGAAAAGGTGGTTTTCTAAGCCTTAAACAAATTGAATCCGAACCACAGACATCCCTAATAAGAGCCAGAACTGCCTTATCATGAAAGGCCCGACTGCCTCTCACCAATGATACCAATTTCTCTTTTGATGCATGAGCAAACTGTTTATATAATTTCTCAGCCTTCGTTTTTTTTTTCTCCATTCTAAAGCATTTTTTAACGCTTCACAATATAACACAAAGTTTGGTGACTTTTCAGCCTGCAAAAGCATATTTGTTAATATAAGACTATAATGTCCAGAAGTTGTCTTTTGCAATTTTATATATCTGCCTAAAATCTTGCAACTGTCACTTTTAAAATCTAGCACCATGCCAGCAGTTTTCATTGATTTATGACTTAGTAACAAGGGTATGAAGCAGTTTATACTGACAACAAACCATTCAGCCAGTTTTCACCTCAGCATTTTTGCAAGGTGACATGCTAGAGAGAGAAGTATTTCTCACACCACCATCTGAGGCATGTCCAGGGTCACAAGTGTGGAATCTGAAAAGATGTATTTATGGATTGAATGATGCACCCCATTCATGGTACAAGAGAGTTACTCAGGAATTAACTAAACTAAAAGGAATGGTAAGTGCATATGACAATGCACTGTTTCTTTGGCATGATTTATCTGAGAACTTGATGGGTATTCTGGCAATGTGTGTAGATGACTTTATATTTTGTGGAAATGATTGTTTAAAAAAAAATGTGATTTCAGAATTAAAGAAAATATTCAAGGTTGGAATGCATGAAAATGGAACCTTCAAATTTTTGAGATCGTGCATTAGACAAACGGAAGATGGGATCATTATAAACCAACACAATTATATGTCATCTATTTCTACAATAGATATAAAGGAAGGAAGATTCTTAAGGAAAAGTGTTGAGCTGAGTGAAGAGAAAACAGATTTAAAAAAGCTAACAGGTCAAATGATGTGGGTATTTACCCAAACTCAAACTGATGTATCATTGAATGTGTGTAGGATGAGTAATATCAGAAAATATAAAGTAAATTTACTTTTTGAAGCCAACAAGTCACTATTAAAGCTTAAATCAAATACAGATTTCATATCATTTCCACAGCTGGGAAATCCTTCAGATTTAAGTGTGGTTTGCTATTCTGATGCTACCTATGCCAGCTTGGAGAATGGTTCCTCACAGGGTGGATTTACCATCTTCGTTTATAGGAAAGATGAATAGACTGGTTTCTATATGCTGGTCATCAAAAATACTTGACCGAGTAACAAAAAGCCCATTGGTATCCGAGACGTTTGCACTCAATAAAGCTTCTGATGCGGTGATAGAATGATAGCTGCCATACTGTAAGAAATTTTCAGACTACCCAAGTTGCTCGAAGTACTTTGCAAAACAGACAACACATCTTTGGTAGAGACCTTAAAATCTTGTAAGTGACAGATGTTTGAGAGTTAATGTGGCCAGAGTAAAGGAAATGTTTGTAAAGGAAGAAATCCAAATTGAATGGACAGAAACAGGTTTCAAAAAATGGGAGCCTCTACTGAAATTCTAAGAGACTTGCTGTGTTAAAGAGCCGGTTTTTTTTTTTTTTTTTTGGTTTTTTTTTTTTGTTTTTTTGTTGGAACTTTGACTTACACCTACCACCAGAAGACACCAGCCATATTAAAGTTCGAGTTATCGAATTTGGTGGCCTTCTATATATTTGGTTATGTCCATTGTCTCAAGTAGATATTCAATATGGCATCTGGCCAACAGTAACACACATTTATCCTATGTCATACGAAGTTCTAACTGAACTAACAAAGGAGACTTGCTAACTGTCCGTCAGTGTCAGGTATACGGGTGTGAGTTCGTGAACCATAACCCTAGTCATCCATTTTGTTTGAGTGAGCCAGCCATTCAACATTGTGAATATTGAAGTCTCTACAGATGTGAATGTTAGCTGATGGATGAGTAGACAGAATGTGGTCAATTTTTTTCGGAGATCCTCTCAATTATAGTAACTCCGCTGTTATGAGGACGATAGAGAGCAAATATAAAGCAGTGCTGTCAGCCAGTGCAACTCTGAAGCACATATAAGACAATTTAAGATCTTCTTTGGAGATGTCCCTAGCACATGGAAAGCCATCTCTAATGTAGACACATATTCCATGCCCATGACGAATTTGGGGGTCAGATTTTGATGCCAAGTTTGAGTATCCTTTAATTGCGAATTCATCTAGGAAAATAGTTGGACCAATGCCAGTTTTGCACAGGTTTGGTCTTCTGTAATTGGATTTCAACCGTTGGAAGGTTGAAACGCAGGCTGCTGATGTTGGAGAAAGAGACCTGGTAGTAGGAGTCTACATTGGGAGAGTTCTAGGTTTAATCTTAGATTGTTTCTTGAGACTTTTCATTATTGAGCATGTAGATATGTGGAAGAGGTCGGCAGAGTTGAACTTGGCACAACAGGTTCTCAGCCTGCATTGTTAACTACAGCCACCATCACTTCCCTGCTGCTCTTGCTGCTTAGATATTATGCCACTAGTGCACGAGTGTTAGTATGTGTGTATATATCTGATTTACCATAAGTTCTTTCTTGTTGTTGTTGTTGTTGTTGTTGTTGTTGTTGTTGTTGTTGTTGGTGGTGGTGGTGGTGGTGGTGGTGGTGGTATTATAGCTTTGTAGTAATAGCAGTAGTGAGTTCCATAACACATCCTGCATGTTCAAGGTGCTCTATGGAAAATTTATTCAAATTTTAGTCATTTTTTTAAGACTAAACTAATTACATGAACAAGAAAAGTTTGCACATGGCATTGTTCTTTACATTAATGAAGATTAGACAAAGTTTATGACTTTCAATGCGGAGGGGGAGATCACTGCTCTAGATGGAACAACACTGGAAGAAGTTACTGAGTTTATGTTCCTGTGCAGCAACATAGGTTCCACAGAGAGAGACATCAAAATTTGCATATCAAAAGCATAGGCTGCATTGGATAATCTGCAGTCAATATGCACTTCAATGCTAACTGACAAACTGAAAAGGCACTTCTTCAGAGCAGTGGTGGAGTCCGTCTTTGTTTATGGTGCTACAACCTGGGCACTCACCAAAAGATTAGAAAGAAAGCTAGATGGCATGTACGACTGTATGCTATGAACAGTGTTAAATATATCTTGACAAGATCATCCCATGAAGCAGCAACTTTATGGCAACCTACCTGCCATATCTACTATCATCAGGAAGCAACTTCTATGATTTGCCGGTCAGAGGAGCAAGCAAGAGCTGATGAGAAATGTATTGCTATGGACTCCATGGTACGAGCGCATGACCTAGATCCATGTACGTCCATCAAATTGCACATGATGCTAAGTGTGATCCTGAAGATTTGAGGCAGCTGAGGGAAGACAAGGAAATCTGGTCCGGGCAAGGAACCCCACCAGTTGGACAATTTTAAGACTGTAAATTACTTTTAGTATTAGCAATAGTAGCAGTATTGATATTTTACTCTGCCCTACTCCAATAATACATCCGGAATCTTAAGGGTGCTTCATGCTAAATTTGGTCCAATTCTGTCATGTTAGTTTAGAGCTTATAAGTGACCAACAAAAAAACTATACTAAATAATAATATTGATACAATTATTTTTATTTAGATTTACTTAAACACTCCAAGAATCTGTAATTTCAAATTAAAATTTAAAAAAAAAAAAAATGTAGGCGTTTTTTTTTTTTTTAAATGGTGACACTAGTAACAATTAACAATCAGACATTCATAAAAATCAAGGTATATCCTTTACATTATTTTGATTATTCGGACTACTGTTCTCATCATGGATGTTATTTTCATAACATTTTGGTCTATGTAACCTCTGACCTTCTTCAAGTGTATCTTGCCGAACTCTGTAATCTTTATATTGAACTCAGGAATCTGCACAGAATTTCAAACTGACCCCTTTATTTAATACATGGTGAGTAGACTGTTCTTGTTCCATCAGTCATGTCTGGGTAGAAGTCAAGTAAGTTTTAATTATATTCGTAGTATTACTTGTATTGAAGATTTAGCCTTTAACCTTAAAACTAGAACTATTAGTAATATCATATGGGTAAAACCTCTATACCACTATTTTTTGAGCTGTCTGAGAAATTGTCTTCTGATAGATGGGCTATCACATAGCCTCCTTCCAGTCAGATGACTGGACAGTGTAGGAACTGGTGGTCTGTGTTCTGGAGGGGAGCTTCCTTGCACTTTGGGCAGATTGGAGAGTCTATTTGACCTCACGTGCATTAGTTTACTGCAGTCCTGCAGTGTCTTGTTCTGATCTGGTTTGTTGCTACCCACTGCTTCCTACTATTTGGCAGGCACAAAATTGGGTTATCAATGATGTTCTCTCCTTTGGGAGTATTGTTTCTCCATCCCCCCTTCCATGTCTCAATTGGGTCGAAATTTTTTATTTTTAAGTTCTAGAAGGGCTTTCAGGACTTGAGACTGAAGGTATCTGAGACATCTTTTAAAATTTGTTGGATTGGTAAGTCACTGGTGTCCTCCTTGATGTTTTGAATCCATTTTTGAGTTGACTCTTCCCTCCTTCCATGTCTCAACTCAAAAATCAAAACTAGAACTGATTATCACTTAGTAGTTTATCTATTGTGCTACACACCTGAATAAGTTTGAAGGTTACATCGGCCAAAACGTTGTGAAAATAACATTCAAGATGAGAACAGTAGTTCAAATAATTTTAAAAAGTTTGTCTTTACTTGCAGCCGCACCAATGTGTGGTGTGGCACAAGATCGAGTTTAAATTGGGAAATCTGCCCCCCCCCAAAGAAGGGGGAACGCTGTATGGGTGCAAAAATAGCTACATTCAAAACAGTTGGTGTTCTTACGTGAAGGTGTCATAGGTGAGAGAAACAATAAACATATCCGTACTCCTTGAAAGGTGGAGACAAAGACTGGGAGGATGGCTTCCTAAACAAGGACTGAACATTTTTATTACCCCCGCAAGCCTGATTTCTGATATCCAAATAACATCCAAGAGAAAATAAAATATTTATTTTCCATCCTCATGGATATCTGCTATGTAATGATTCTAAGAATAATTCTTTTTATACTTGTGTTATTGTAGTTGTAATGTTGGATAGGCTATAAGAAAAAATTGTAGTTGTAATGTTGGATAGGCTATAAGAAAAAAAATCCTTATAGTCTCAAGAAATAATGGTGTCTGCATGGGGAGTTTATAGTGAAGCAAATGTTAAGCAATCTCTAACCGCGCCTCTCCTGAACAAGGAGAAGTTCAATTGACTGGAAACAAAGCTGTGATAAAGAGTAATGTTACTATTTGTTCTCATAATAAACTTCATCTTTTTTTGTCCTCGGTCAGCGAAGGAGACCCTTCCAGACTAAGGCAACCCAAAGTTAGATTTTCCCTATATTGAGAATCAACCTTGTGCTTAACTCAGCCCTCATGGAGAGGCAAGGTTTTATTTCAGAGATTTTTTCTTCTTTTTCTAGATTAATTGCACAACCAAGGCTGGAGAGTATAATTTACCCTATTTAATCCATAGCTAGAGGAATAATATATAGATTTATATCTTACTCAAAGGTAGTAATGAACGTGGAAGAGCTCGAACTCGGTACGCCGAGCCCACAATCTCTATAACGATAATACCACGCCACTTCCTATATACCAAAGGATGTTAAGGGGAGATAATTCTATATTCTTGTTTTTCACACTAGGTGACTAGAGAGAGAGAGGTGTCATCCAAGTTGCTGACCTCACACATAAGAATGTCGAAATGATAGATGCGTAGGACTTAAAAGCAAGAAAGAAAAAAATTGTATAAATGTCGGACTACTTAACAATTGTGACAAGTTAGTGCGTTTTATTTCATTTTTGCAGATTGTGTTTATAATGATAAATATTTGTGACATTATTTCGAGTTTTAAATATATATATATATTTAATATTGTTATTCGTTTACGTGTGTCCCTGTACCCTTTTTTTTTTTTTTTTTTAGTTTCTGGTTTCTTGGGGTCGAGTCGTTTCTCTATGAATTTTATTTAAAAATAACACCAACGTTATTCCTTATGTCTCCTAATTAAACCTCTTTGTCTTTATATTCACCTTTAATAACTTGAATGTTCATGACAATGATTTATTTTTTTGTTTTTAGCATCGATTGCTGTTTGGAATGAATTTGTTTTTCTTGTTTCTTTGTATTTATCGTCGTATGTAAATGGTACGATATATTTTTTTTTTCTAGTGGCCACAAGAGATGAATACATTGTTTTAATATTTACTTAACCCAGTATTATTTTGTGTTGATCAAATGTTAAAAAAAAAAACAAAAAAAAAAAAAAAACACGGATAAATTTTAATTAATTGAAACTGACAAATGTTTTTAATTGCATTTCCACTTCCCAAAACACAAATTTATCGCTTGTGTATGCTTTCAGCGTCCCAAATCCACCCCCTCTTTTTTTTTTTTTTAATTCCAAAATACGATTAGGTATATTGATTTTTTTTAGTTTTAAAATTATTTTACGATAACAGTAAAAAATATCGATTCTTGAATTTTTATTCATATTTGATTTTGCTGACTTGGTGTTTTTTTTTTTTGCTTTTTTTTACCGTGTTTTTTTTTTTGCTTTTTTTTACCGTGTTTTTTTTTTTGCTTTTTTTTACCGTGTTTTTTTTTTAAATGTATTCTCAAGTTACCAATTAGTTTTACCAATTCTAGTTTTATGACGTCTTATTAAATTGTTAGGTGAAAGTATAGAATAGTTACTTAGCCATTCTTAACACGGAGAATGTTTTCTAAATGTTACCATTTTAGCATGGTAACACAAGTGCATAAGTACCGTTAGCTTTAATATTAGCATTTTTAACATCCCCCAAGGAAATCTAGAAAGCCATTCTTAGCATGAAGAGAAGGAGTTGTTAATGTTAATTCTCTTGTGCGAACGGAGCTCTAAAATAAAATGCACGAGTGTAAAGAAAAAAAAAAATCCGAAACAACAATAAGAGAAAACGGTACTAGTGCAGAGAGTGATCCGGACGTAAAAAGCCGTTTTCAACATGGGGGGGGGGTGTACCTATTCTGTACTTCAACCTTACAATTGAATAAAAAAAAAAAAAACTTTAAACTTGGAAATACGATTTAAAAAATAGCGCGGATCATTCTCTGCATTAGCACAGAGAAAACAAAATGTAAGAAATGGGTTTAAATATAAAACTTGGTAGAAAGACGTTGTCTTAAAAGACTTGATATTAAATCTATTTCCACTCTGTTAACACATCTTTAAATTGCAATGCAATTTTAAAATTACAAATGAAATAATTGTATTCGAATGTCGTGTTTTGAAAACGAATTTAGGATGCGGAATTTGTAGTATGGAAGCTGGAATTTTTTTGTGTAAAAATCCTACAACACTGATTAATTGTAATATTTAAAACTAATTTTTGAAAATGCAAATGTTTCTATTGTTTTGTTAAAAATAGTTGAGAAATAAGTAAAAACAATTAATTTTAATTTCCACATTTACTCGCCCATTTGTGAGCTATTTGCGCTTTAAAATTTGAGTTGTTAGTGGCCTGGCAATGCCACAAGGGAGACAGCTAAGCAAAACAAAATCTTAACAAAATTCGGTGCTAAATGCACTTACTGATCCGCGCTATTTTTAAAATCGTATTTCCAAGTTTAATCACTTTTTTTTTTAAATTCAGTTGTAAGATTAAAGTACATATTAGGTACAAAACACTCTCCCCTCCCCATGTTAAGAATGGCTTTTTTAAATAATAACGTTATTTCAGCACGGATCAATAAGTGCATGACTGCATGCATGAGTACCCAAAATTC
Source organism: Euprymna scolopes (assembly GCF_053919585.1). Classification (NCBI taxonomy): domain Eukaryota; kingdom Metazoa; phylum Mollusca; class Cephalopoda; order Sepiida; family Sepiolidae; genus Euprymna; species Euprymna scolopes. Next base: position 150,141,616 of record NC_136495.1, on the reverse strand, counting down.
ATCCCAAAGCAGCAAAACTAAAGCTGGCTTTCCAGGACACACACACACATACACACACACACACATACACACACACACACATACACACACAAATTTTGGCATATTTTATTGGTTTGAAAATATAAGTCCTTTTTATTACATTTTAACCATAGAATAGTATTATAATCTTCAAAAAACCTGCAAATATTCATGTGATCAGAATTCAACAAATGAAGGCTCGTTGGAAAAGTGATTGCCTGAATTGTGTAGTAGTGGGCCCCATTGCCCTTAAGGTTGCACATTAAGGGATCATCCAAAGCCTATATATTTACCCTTTTTTACAGCCATAAAATGTTTCAATCATAGTCATTTTTTTATGTTTTGCATATGAGTTACAAAAATACCACTGATATTTGCCCAAACCTCTGGCCTTGATGGAGGAGGGGAGATTGAAGCTTGGTGCTATGGTTCCAAATTATCTGAAATAACAGCAAACCCTATTTCCAACAGAGGAGAAATGTAACAAGAGAAATATTTGGAATCAAGTCTCCCTTGCTGTTATTTCAGATCATTTGAAACCACAGCAACTTTTAATTTCTCCAGAGGTTTTGGGGAAATATATATTCATACTGGTAGCCAAATTGAATATTGAAATGCTCATATCTTTGGTTCTATGGGACGAAACTACATGAAAATTTGCAGGCTTTTTGAAGATTATAATACTTTTAGTATTCTACGGTTAACATTTTATGACAATTGGTAAAAAAGATATGCCCAAATTTGCCTACATTTGTATATATAGTTTTAGCATTTTATACTGCTTTGGGATGAATTTTGCCTAGTTTTTTTTTTTTTTTTTTTTATCTGCGGATTGTCATCATCCATAACAGAAACTTTCATATTAGCAGGAGTATTTTTTAAGTTTATTTAATGACTTTTAACGTCGGAGATCACTTTTAAATTATAACGTTCTATTAATTTTTTCTTTTACACCACAAAATTGACCAAAAAAGTGGAATATCAATTTAATAGAACTTTATAAGTGACCCCCCCCCCTCTACGTTAAGTCATTAAATAAACTCTTAAAAAATGTTCTTGCTAATGTGAAAGTTATGTCTGTTATCGACGATAATCTGCGAAAAAAGACCAAAACAAAACGTGAAAAAGAACTAATTTTACGGCAGGGGGGAAAGCTCGTTCACGTCCGCCTAAATATCTGTTAGTGTTAAAGTATGCACAACCAATTACTGAACACGATGTCTGGCTTCTGATTACTTCATTCACAACCAATATTTATGGTAACGTCACCAAAATAGTTTTGAATAATTTCTCAACTGTATTTCCTTTTAAAATAATTTATCGGTAACATTTAGCAAAAACAAATCAACTTACAAATGTAAGCTTACATACATTTACTTTTTATATATAAAAAAAATGCATCGTAAAATTTTCAATTTTTAAACTTTATTTTACTAAAATCCTCTTAAAAGTAAATCGCGCATCTCGAATGTTTTCAATAACATTGAACAAACACTTGCTTTTGATTCATATTTCTCCATGTTGAGTATAAGTGTCGCCATGTTTTTAATAACATATTGAACAAATATTTTGTTTTCAATATTTGTATGACAACTTCTCGTGTGTCTGTATTTCTCGTTTCAGCGTAACTTTTGATAATTATACATTGAATTATTATTTTTATTGGGTTTGTTTTACAATCCACAGAGGTACGAAAAAGTTGCCACAAAACAAATATATAGCAAATAAATGTAATTAAAAGGCAAGACATGTTACTTTTCTACCTAACTGGATAAATTTTTAGTGAAAAACAAACAATGGACTGAACGGTACCGAAGAACAAGAAAATATCCACGACGTCATTGAAGTCTCGACAAAGACTTCAAAATAAGAATTAAACGATGGTAGAAACCCACTTAATAAATGTTGCCATGACATTTATTGGGGGGGGGGGGGCTACCACCATTTTTGGGCGCTTCTAAGACGAAATTTCGGAAATCGTAATACTGAATTTCACACGAAAACAATGGTGTTGGTGTCTACTTATCGTATTTTTAAGATGATTATATACAAAAATCACAAATCGAGGAAGTAGAAAATTATTAAAGAAAATAAAAATAGAATTTGAAAATGATCGTAAGACACAGAAGGGAGGTCATTCATTTCCGTTTCGATTCATACAAGATAGCTGCAATTTTTCACCTGCTATCAGCATTAAAGTTTTTTTTTTTTTTTTTTTTAATTAATATATATAGTAATATTCAGGTAATTTCGACTGCATAATTTGGAAGCTACTGTTGTAATTTATTAGAATCGACAAAAAAAATAATCAGAAACCATTTTTTTTAAACTCTGGAAACTCCATTTATCGACAAAATCTCGTTCCAATAGTGTAAAAGCGCTCCATTTTGTTTTATTTCTTATTTTGAAGTGATTATCGAAACTCCAGAGATGTAAAGAAACATCGTGGCCATTTATTTACGATTAATCTGTTGATCCCGAAACTTTTTCTTCTTTTTTCTGCGGCGCTGCTCGCTGCTGAACGTGATTTCATTATTTCAATATAACGTGTAAAATGTACTCTAGCTTACTAAGGCTGGCAAATAGTAATTTGTTTTAATCCGAAATAATTTGAGATGTGCTTTCGAATCAAGATTCGAAAAAGTGGTCAAAAATCCAAATATCTAACAAATCTTATCAAAGGTAAGATAAGTTACTCTTCAGATATGTCCAAAAAATTCAGTACGCAAAGTTAATTATTTTTTTTTGTTTCATGATAAAACGAAGTGGTTCCATATGGTTTCGTTTTTCGTTTAATGCTTAGTGACTTCCGTTCCATATTTGGGTAAATCGAGTCCACTTCCGGCGTCTTAACTTTGCGTACTGAATTTTTGTACATAACCTTTTTAAAAAGTGAAATAAAATGGAGTAAAGACTCCCGGGAAACGCCGGGTAGATACTGGTAATCAATAAAAGCGGATTTTTTTTTTTGTTGTTTTTTGAAGATGGAGAAATAAAACTCTAGCCGAAAATGTCTATTGTTTGCCATTGTGAGTGTGAGAAATCTTTCTTTTCTTTACTCATGTCGTTTACACGTGTTAATATCATTGCTTACTAAAAAAATTTTTTTTTTCTTGTGGGACTCACCGTTATTCTATTTGTATTGTTCACTGTTCATTAGAGCAAATAGCTTTCTGCTTTTTTTTTTTTTTCCTTCTTTTGACTTATATCCGACCACATTCCTAACATACTTTTCCTCTGCGTGAGTGGACTTGTATATTGTGTTATTAAAATATTAAAAACAAGGTGAAGTATTTTATTGACTTAACAGTACTATAACCTTCGTAAATAAAGATAGGCTATGTATGGTTCTTTGTTAGAATAGTGTCGCGGTCTCAAGATATTGTTTTACTCTCTTGCTTATATGTACTATAAATCGTGAAAAGTAGCCTGAGATGTCGGAAATTTTCTGTTTCTATGTCTATCCTTGTGGCCATGTCACTAGTAAGGGTGCTGGAGATAAGCGTTTCATCTAGGCTGATGTTATCTGCCTGATAGTTAAGGACCATAACCTTGAATTAACCACTAAGGAGGCTGTCCTATCAGCAGGTTCAGAGTACTGGGGCTGCTGTATTGCCATTTGATGAGTGGATTCTGAACCATGCAGTACTTTCTGGTGGGGCATCTCGATGCCATACTAGTGGGTAATTGTTACGGCTTTACCTTATGTGCTACAAAAAAAAATCCTGTCTTTTTCTCTCCTACTTTCCCTCTCTGTCCTGCTCTAACCAAGTCTGTCGACCCGTTCCACAAATCCCAAAACCTCAACATGAAATATCTCCAGAAAAAAAAACACGAATAAACCTAGAACCCCATCCTCCAATGTAGACCCCTACTACCATGTCTCCTTCTCCAACATCAGGGGTCTATGTTCCAATCTTTCAGGGGTTGAAACCCAATTACAGGAGCCAAAACCGGGCATATTCTTCCTAAGCGAAACCGGCATAGGGTCGACCAATTCCCTAGATGAGTTCATAATTAAAGGATACTCTAACTTAGCATCTAAATCTGACCCCCAAGATCGCCATGAGCATGGAATATGTGCCTACATTAAAGATGGCTTTCCATACAGTAGGGATATCTCCAGAGAAGACTCTAATTTACCTTATATGTGCTTCCGGGTTGCACTTATCGCCCTCACAATAGTGGGGTTACTACCTTAAGATTATATCTGAGAAAATTGACCACATCCTGTCTGCTCATCCTTCGACTAACATTCACATTTGTGGCAACTTCAATGTTCATAATATGGAATGGCTGACCCACTCAAATTATACAGATGATGAGGGGAGGTTCTGTCATGATTTTACCATTGTCTATGACCTCACTCAGATTGTTCACGAACCCACCCGTGTGCCCGATACTACCAGTCAGTATGCAAACCTTCTAGACCTTTTTCTCACAACTTCCCCTGAGCTATGTTCATGTTCCATTCTATCTCCTCTGGGATCCTCCGACCACGCCGTTGTATCAGTTAAGATAAAAATGAAATGTAATAAGTCTTCAGACGTACCTCTCCACCGTACTGTATATTGATACTCTATGGCTGACTGGGATAGCTTCCGTACACTTATATCTGATCTATCTCTGCATTCCATGTTTAAAAAGGATGTGTACTCTATAGTATCAGACCTGACCGAATGGTTAATTGTAGGCATAGACCGATTCATCCCATCCAAAAATTTCCAGCAAAAACCTAACAGCCAGTCATGGTTCTCCTCAGAATGTGCTGCTGGCATCGCATACAGAAATCACTTTTTCCATAGCTACCAACGTAATTGATGTACTGAGACTAAAGCTGCCTTCAGGACTGGCAGCAACCACTATAAAAGAGTAATAAAAAAATGCAAGAGAGCTATATGCTCAGTCCGTTAAATTCAAAGTAGCTGAGCAGAGGGTTTGGTTCCCACCAGTTTTGGCAAATAGCAAACAGGATCCTGAACAGAAGCACGTGCTCTATCCCAACCATCATCAATGGACCTGAGGTCATCTCGTCAGCATCAGACAAGGTCAAACTATTTGCCAAGAACTTTGCAGCTAATTCTACTCTATGCAACGAAGGCCATCAACTGCCTGTATTCCCTCCTATAACAGACAACACGCTATGCAACATACAAATATCTGTGCGTGAGGTCGCCAAACTAATCAAGAACCTTGATTCCAGTAAAGCAACTGGCCCTGACGGCATTCCAATTATAGTGTTGAAAAAGTTTCAACCAGAACTTGCCCCCATACTTACAAAACTGTTTAAGCGTTGCCTTAAGGATAAGTGCTTCCCAACACCTTGGAAAACCTCATCAGTATGCCCTATATTTAAGAATTCAGGTGATAAGTCATCTCCCTCTCAGTACAGATCAATAAGTCTCCTGTGTGTCATGAGTAAGCTGCTGGAATCCATGTTAAATAGAGAAGTAGTCAACCACCTCAGGAGAAATAACCTTCTTGGTGGCATACAATATGGTTTCAGTTCTGCTAGATTTACAGCAGATGTGCTAACGGTTCTATCCCATAGGATTAGTGAATCTCTCGACAAAGGCTTCCTTTCTAGGGCAATTTCTCTTGACATATCAAAGGCCTTCGATAAGGTATGGCATAAGGGCCTACTTCACAAGATTTCCAGCTACAGTATAACTGGAAATGTTTTCTCAATCATTAAATCATTTCTCTCTGATAGGCTCATAAGAGTGGTGGTTGATGGACAGAAATCAGAGGCTCTCAGTATTAATGCTAGAGTCACTCAGGGGTCCATCCTGGGCCCAACTCTCTTCCTGATCTACATCAATGATCTCCCAAAACACATACTTAAATCATTTGTTGATATCTATGCTGATGACACATCCATCTATGGCAACACATCAAAGACCGTAAATGACAAAGTTCTCTCTGATTCTCTCTCCTCTGATCTTAAGCGCGTGGTACAGTGGGGAAAGAGGTGGCTGGTTACTTTTAATGCATCTAAAACCAAGCTCCTATCTTTACATCATCAACGCTCTGATCCCCATCTGGCATCAATTGAAATGGATGGCTCTCATCTTGGGGAGGCTCCATGTTTTGACAAGCTTCTAGGTTTGACCTTTAGTCCTGATCTGAAATGGAACACGTACATCAAATCTGTTGCCAAGGTCACTGGGAAGATGGTGGGATCCTTCTACCGCTCTAGAAGATATCTCACTACTGATGCAATTCTCTATCTATATAAAAGCCAAGTACATCCAAAGATGGAGTACTGCTGCCACATCTGGGCAGGAGCTGCTAAAAACGGCCTATCCTGCCTTGACAGAGTACAAAATAGATTTTGTGGCTTAGTGAGAGATGCCTATTTCTCTTCCCTGCAACCTTTCTCTCACAGAAGAGACGTTGTGAGCCTGTCTTTATCGTTATTTCTATGGCAAGTGCTCACCAGAGCTCCAAACTCTGCCCCCCCCTTGCCAATCTTTCATGATAAACACCTGTCTAGCTGAAACCACTGTCGTTAATTTTCCCCACTCTTTATCTCTGCCTAAATGAAAGCGTAGATTCTATGAACAAAGCTTCTTTCTTAAAAGTGCATGACTGTGGAACTCTCTTCCGTTTGCCTGTTTCCCACCTGACTACAACTTGGATGTCTTCAAGTCCAGCATAAACAAATTCTTGATGAACTGCCCTCTTAAGTAAGACACTTTATCAAATCTCCAATACTAAGGATTACTATGATACTATCCCATTGATTACTGTACATGCAATAATCCTTATCCCCCGAGTGGCTTCTGGGCCTTGATAAGTGGTGACCTCTATGTAAAAAAAAAAAAAAAAAAAAAAAAAAAAAAATTGTCCATTTGGATAATTATATAATTGCAATTATTATAATAATTGGACATTGGGATAATTTTAATCTAACAAAATATAACAGTAAGTGGATGGTTTCTATATCTCGGTGGCCGTGATGGTCTTATCAGGAAAATGATATCATATGGTATTACTAGACGAATACTGCAATAATTAAATCCTTTTCTAATATAAATCTCACCTGTCTGTTTAAATGTATGTTTGTATGTCTCGCAAAAACTTTCGACAAAGGCGACAGATCCTGACAAGATCGGTATCATTTTGGAGCTTGATGTCTCCGACAAATACCGAAAAATTGGCCAAAATCATTTATTGCTTCACCCTAAACTCGGCTTTTTTTTTTTTTTCTTTTTTTTTTTTTTCCCCCCCTAACATTTTTTGCAAGTCCTCGTCACTGTTAAATTAACTTTGGTTAATTTCAACGCTTTTGACTTCCGATTGCGTCATGGAGACATCGACTAAGATGTCAGATTTTCTTTTACTTTCTTTTCCACCTTCGTATTAGGGGTTCGAGCTTTTTTTTCTCAACAAACACCTCCAAACACCCGAGCAACGCCGGGCACCCAGGTTAGTTTTAAATAAGAGAATAATCCAGGTTGTCCTCAGTGGTCGTACGTCAAAACAATATGATATAAATGCAGGTGTCTTAGAGGTCGATCCTTGGATCTTTATTATTCCTGATATTCATCAACGACCTCCCTGATAAAATTGTCTCTGAGATGGGTATTTTTGCTGATGATACCATGCTCTATAATGGGTATGAGAGGAAAACGAATGAGCACATATCTAAGGCAATAGCGGAAACCCTAGAGGAAGACCTCCAGTCTGTAGTTGAATGGGGATAAAAATGGATGGTCACATTCAATGCTGCCAAGACTAAGCTTCTTTCCTTTAGTAATTACAAGAAACTTTCTCAACCACTAATAGCTATGACAAAAGATACATTACCTGAAAGTACTTCTTTCAAACTCCTCAACTTAATGTTCACAGGGATGTTACGGATTTGTTCCTAGTCTAGGAGTATCGGAACACCGCAAACATATCAATGAAAAATAAAATCGTAAAAAAGAATTTGAAAAGAAAAGCAAATTTTTATTAACAAAGAAAAAGAGAAACAAAATCAAAAATAGTGAAGAAAACGAATGTCTAATAAGCTGTTTATAATTAACTAGCGCGGCTACCCGGCGTTGCCTGGGTGTTTGAAGGTGTATATGTGTGCTCTTAAATAATAAAAAAAAAAAAATGTTTTGGTAGGTAGTTAGGATCAAACCCGAAGCACTGAGGCGAATTTGGGAAAAAAAAAATGTGAGACGTTAACCGCTCGGCCAGCAAGAAAGAGTAAGTGAAAGACGTTTGAATTTATTTAAGTAGAAGTGACAGGTGCCCGCTTAATGAGGTCAAATAGAAGTCGCGGAGTTAAGATTTACGACAATGTAAGCAATGGCTATTCAGCAGTTAACATTTTCTGCAGGACAGTTTTTAATGAGGTGAAAATCCAACTTTGGGGAGGAAAAGCAGCCCCCCCCCTTATTAGGGGAGTGTTGTCCAAATGAAAGCAATCATCTGATATGATGGTGAAAAGCTGACATCAACCAAACGGTTACGTCGCTTTCTGGAGACCACTCGGCCAATTCGAATACAGTTTCGCGTTTTTTTATAGCGAAAGAAACATGCGGTGATCTAAAAATCTAGAAAAAATAGCGTTTAAAAGTCAAGCAAATGAAATACACATGCAACCCCCGTTAAGTTGTACATATTATCATCTAGACAGCACATAAAAAGTTTTAAGGAGTGAGCCGACCGAGAAGCCCGGCGAAAAAAGCCTTTGGCGGACATGCACAAAAATAAGCGCACACACACACACACCTTCGCTTTTATATTTAAAATTGATTAGTGTAAGGGAAGTAACTCTGTTTTCTAATTATTTCCCTTTAGATAGAAGTAAATGTTTTCATAGTAATGTTTGTTTTTGATCTTTTAGACATAAATGCTTTTTGGTCAAATATAATTCAGAAAAATCTATAATTACCAGTTTTTGATGAAAGCGATTTTTCTCTGTATCTTGTTTGGTTCATCTGTTATTTTAATGACTCTGGCTTTCTTTTGTTTTTAAATACTTTTTTGTTCCATCCTATGAAAATCTCCAGAGATACTTGGAGAAATCTGAGGTAGCAAGAGTTGAACTTCCAATAAGAGTTGATTTGATGTCATTGAAAGCTTCATGGCAGGAATCAGTCCATTGTATTTTTCATCCTTTTTTAGGAGACTAGCATTTCAGCCCGGGTGTTTGGAGGTGCGTGTGGAGCAAAAAAAAATTTTAAAAAGTGGTAGTAGGAAAGCGGGCTCGAACCCGTATCGCAAAGGAGGAAAAGAACGTGAAAAAAACCCTGACGTCTTTGCTGTTGCGACCACCGCCAAACCGAAAATGACGTAGGTTTAAATTAAGGCTAGATAATCGAAAAGAAGGGATGACTTTCGAAAATATCGGTGAAAAAAGCGACCCCCTCCCTATAGAGAAGTGCCCAGTTTAGGGTGAAGAAATTAATGTTTTTAGCCGATTTTTCGGTATTTGTCGTCTGAAGGGTCGAGCTTCAAAATGATACTGATCTTCGAAAGTTTTAGGCAGACATGCAAACATACATACAATTATATACTTGTAGCTCAAATTTTCGACCCAACCCGATTAAAAAGCTTGCCTTGTCTCTGAATACCCTTTATGTAAAATTTCAAATGTTTATACCGGAAATTGAGTAATTTGGTAGATCACAGAGGTCAAATTTTAAAAAACTTTGACCCCTATTATGATCCTTAACATTTATTGTTTTGGGCTCCAATCAAGTTAAGTTAGATCCATGTCCAAGGAACCTATATCTAAAGTTTCAATTGTTTATACACAAAATTGGCGGAGGAGTTTGGTAGATTTCTCAAAGGTCAAATCGTTGAACTTTGACCCCTTAACAGTCAAATTTCTGGCAGAAAACGGATTACAAAGATTTTCCCAAATCTCCATACCCTGTATATCAAATTTCGAGTCTGTAGACTTAAAATTGACAGTTATTGTATAGGGAAATGTACACACACACATTCACTTTTATAGATATAGATTGGTGAGAGGACTTGCTAATGTTGAAAAGATTTTACAGAATCTATGAAATCTAGCCATACCGAGAAATCTCATTAGTTATTTTTTATTTATTTATTATAGCATCAACTTTTGCCGAGATAGGTGTTACTTTACCCTGACTGACAGTATGAACCAAATAGTCAACTTTTGCTTGATAGAAATAACTTTTGTTGATATTGACACACAGGTTGGCATTTTGTAGGGTTTTTTTTTTTTTTAATTTATTTTTTTTATAATATCTAAATGTTCTTCCCAGGTGTTATTGTACACGATCACATTGTCCATGTAAAGTTCACAGCCATGAATATCCTGTAGTAAGAAATGCATCATTCTTTTAAATGTTGTTGGAGTAATTTTCATTAATTTTTCCAAAATCTGTCACAAATCTGTAAGTTCTGTCTGGATTAGACACGAGAATGCATGGTGAATTAACATCTGGAAAAATATCTCTGAACTTATTGGCCAAAGCATATTTATATATATATATATATATATATATTTATTTTTATAAGATAAATGTTTAAGTTTGTTATTTAGGTTTAATAGGACTTCTGAGTTTCTTAATTGATCGCTGTGACCTATGTCTTTTTCTTTAGTAACTAAGCTTGTTTCATTGTCTGAGTGTTCCGTTTAATATCTGTAATAGTTTTTAAAGTAAAAAAAAAAAAAAAACTGCCTTTTTTTTTTTTTTTTTTTTTTTACAATTCCTAATTGTAAGCTTTTCACATGTTGATGTTACATTTTCTGGGTTTCTTCTATCTAAAGTGCGTATAATGTACCTATTTACTATGCCTCCCCACGGGACAGAGTTAGACACCAGGGTCGTTTTTTAAGTGGAGAAAAGGTACAAAAAGAAAAATTGTCTCAGTCGTGAAGGATTTCTCCTTCACTGACAGAGAACAAGAAATGGAAGTGCAGCATCTGAAGAACAGATACTACACTTTGATCTCGTCCCGAAGGCCAAATGTAATTCACATCATTAATTTTCTGTTCTATTTCATATGGTCCATAATATTTTGCTTTTAAAGAATGATTTGGAATTGACAAAAATACTAATACTTTATCTTCTACTTGGAAACTACGATGTTTGCTATTCATATCGTATCTATTTTTGATTCTAACTTGAGAAATTAAAGTTTTTCTGTGGAAGTGCTTTATTTTTTAAAAGACATAGTTCTGTATCTTTTTGTTCTTTTACAAATTGATTTTATAATTTTTCTGTTTCCACTATATAATGTACTAAGTTTTTATCTATAATGTGTATAGTTTTTATCTATAATAATAGGTTTTTCCTGGTTATGTGGTATGAATGTTTCATTTAATTTTAATAAACTAGTTGGTAATGAAGTGTTTTGGTTTTCTAATAGTTGTTTCTTTTTTCTAGCTCTAGTGATTACACATTTTGGGTATAAGTTTTTCTTTTTCCTTATTTTCTTTTAATTTTACATTATCTGTAATTAATGGATCTGGTATTATTTTATTACCCCCTAAATCGTTCCCTAAGTAGAGTTCCCTGGTAGAGTAGAACGAACCCGAACTATGACTAAACCCTTTATGTAGTTTGATTCTATGTAGATTTTGTGAAGTGGTACTTTTGTGACATTCGAATCTATTCCCTGTAGCAAGACATAATCTCCCGTGAAGGTCGAGTCAAATAATGGTAAAACGCCTTCTAGCAATAATGTTTGAGAAGCCTCTGTGTCTCGTAAGATTTTTGCAGGTGTAATTTTATTTGGGTCTGTTATGGAAACCCAACCATCGGATATGAATGGTTGGTATGCATCTAGGAATGGTTCAGAAACTTTTATTTGTGTCTGAACTTGAGAGAGATGAGTGAGGGAGAGGATGAATTTTTATTTTTTTTCGCGAATGCGTGGGGTTTGCAGGTTGTACTTGCTTCGGTATCTCTTTTTCGTATCCTGCATTCCAATATCAGATGATTCTGTTTACCAAAGTATGTGCATTTATTTTTTATTCTTGTGTCTGCGATTATTGCTGCTTCACTTATGCTTTCGATTTCTTTTTCATCCACATGCATTTGTGTGTCTTTGTCTACGTATCGATTAAATTCTAATAAATTTAGCCGATGTAATTTTTCATAATCATCTTTTCTCTTTTTAACTCTAAGCCATCTATTAAATAGGTCTGTTCTCTGGCGAATTCAACAAAAGTATGATGTGTCAAAATTTCTGAATTTAAGTCTATATTCCTCTGGAATTGTATCCATTTAATATCGCATTTTTTATTGTTTCATAATCTGTGGATTCTTCGATGTCTAATGCAGCATACGGATTGTAAAAGTGTTGGCCAGATATCATAGGGCCATCCTAAATTTGTTGCTATCTTCTCAAAGAGAGGAAAATATTTATCTACCCTTTTTTCATTAAAATGTGGTACGAGTTTTATGTAACGGCATACATCGAAAATAGGATTAACGGGTAAGTTATTTGAGTTCTGGTTTCTTGTTTGTACCTCCAACCTCAGCTTTTCCAATTCTATTTTTTGTATTTCGATTCTTTCTTATATTTCTAACTAAAGACGTAAGTTAATGTCCTCATTTAACACTAATAAGGTATCCTTTCCATAAGTTCGTCCTGAACACAATTTAGAATTTCTGATTTTTTTTCATATTTGGATTGAGATTCAACTCTAAGTAAGCTGCAATCTCTAACAGTTCTGTTTTTCGTAATTTGTATAAGTCTTTTAATGTAGTCGAACTTAAAAATTCTTCTAAAGAAAAAGGCATTTTTCTTTTTTGTATTTTATTTATGTAATTTTTGTATTACTTCTTTCCAAGTTTTATTTTTATTTTATTTTTTATTCAGTTTTAATAGATATATTGTTTTAGATATTTTGTTTTTATTTTTAACGGTTACGAAAAACGCCGTAAATTGCTGTAAGTTTAAAATTTAAAGGATGAAGTTATCTCCGTTTCATTCAATTAATATTATTATTAATTATTTTTATTATGTGGTATTTGGATAATTAATATTATCTTTTGTGTAATAAATCATAATTTCTTCATATCGTAAGAGGAAAATGTATCGTCCCATGACAGGGAACATGAGTTGGAACAGATATTTAGAAGATGAAATGTAGGTGCATTACTCTCCTAACAATTATTTAATTAATAATCACAAAAAACAACAAAACACCTCCTTGAAACAAATACCAAGAAAAGGGGTTTATTGCAGAAGACGAGATTTTCTCAAACTAAAAAGAAAGGGCAAAGGAATCTGCCTGGTTGGGTGTCGTCTGCTGATGGTCGGATAGGTGAGCGACAGATGGCAGTAGCCAGTGAGTAGCGGTGTTAGGAGTGCTGTGAGAGAGATCTGTTCTGGTCGCTGGCTGGTGTCTCTCTCTGCCCAAATCAGCTTAGTTTCCAAAAGGCTAAAAATAGTCCTTCATGGGACAGCTAAAATCAATGCGCTCTGCCAACCGATTGGTCAGTCTTGTCGAATCACATTGGCAAAGAGTATTGATCCGCATATATAAAATAGTTCTTTAACCGCTACAGATACATCGAGGGCATTGCCGCAGCTGCTGCAAGGAAGATGGGCTCTCTCTACGATGCTAGAAAGTTACTTTTTATTAATTTTTTTATTACATTTTCACCCCAAACAAGGCACGTTGCCACTTTGATGTCGGGGGCTACTATTAGGGAAATAAGCTACTGGGGTACTTTGTAGGGAGTTGGGCAGCGAGATGTCGGTTCACGTTACACTTGAACTTCTGCATGTCAGTACAGTTGGGGGAAGCAGGGACTCAGAAGGGAATTCTAAAGTCTAGTGGTTCTGGGGAAGAAACTATTGGAGTAGAAGGCTTTCTTACATCTAGGGATCTCTACTGTGAAGGGGTGGGATTTAGCTGCTTTTCGGGTTTGTCGGTATTTATGTTGAGGGGGGTACAAGTGCTTGCAGTTTATCAGAGCATTCACCGTTAAAGTACTTGTAGCATCCCTCTGCCTGTTCTACATTTCGTCGATGAGACAGAGGCTGAAGCTTAGATGACAGTTCAGGACCTGTCAGATTGGTGCTCTCTTGTGAACCTTGTTTAAGAGCAAGAAACTAGTAGCAGATGGACTAGCCCAAATATGACAATACTCCATACATTAGCAAATGGTGGCCTTATTGAGGTACAGGATACTTTCGGGCATTAGTAGCTTTCTAGCACAGTAGAGAGAACCTACCTTCTTCGCAGCGGTCCTGGCAATGCTCTCAATGTAATTGTTCCAACTCATGTTTCCTGTGAACGTTAGGCCGAGGAGTTTAAAAGATGTACTTTCAGATAGTCATTGCCCATTGCTATTGGTGGTAGAGAAGGTTTCTTGTAATTATTGAAGGAAATAAGTTTAGTCTTGGCAACATTGAATGTGACCATCCATTTTTGCCCCCATTCCACTACAGATCGGAGGTCATCCTCTAGTGTTTCTGCCATTTCTTTATATATGTGTTCATTTGTTTTCCTGTCGTGTCTGTGGTGTCATCAGCATATATACCATCTCACAGACAATTTTGTCAGGGAGGTCATTTATGAATATTAGGAATAATAGAGGTCCAAGGATAGACCCCTGAGGCACTCCTGCATTTATATCATATTGTTTAGATGTATGACCGTCGGGGACAACCTGGATTTTTCTCTTATCTAAGAAAGATTTAATTATGTTAAGTATTCTTCCAGTGATACCATATGATCTGATTTTCTTGAAGACCTTCATGCCATACCCTGTCAAAAGCCTTAGATATATCTAGAGCTACCACTCTACCCTCCCCCACTTTGCCCAGTGAATGGTATATACGTTCAGAGATTAATTAGGATGTCTGCTGTGGAACGGGCTTGCCTAAATCCATATTGTTGATCAGTCAGAAGTTTAGCATCTGTAATGTGATGGATTGGAGCTTGGTTAATTATTGTCTCAAATATTTTGGCGAAAAGTAGGAGGCGGCTAATGGAGCGATAATTTACTGGGTCAGTTCTTTCGCCAGAATTCTTGAAAACTAGTACCACAGAAGCAGTTTTCCAGCAGGCAGGAAAGCAAGATTCATTAAGGCATTTGTTGTAAAGTTTGGAGAGAACTGGAACTACTTCGGTGCACTTTCTTTTTAATAGCACAGCCGGGATGAGATCAGGTCCACATGCTTTTGCAGTGTCAAAACTTCTTATAATAGCATGCACCTGAGCAGGGTTGATTTCCAGATTGTCTAGCGTGGCATCTGTCCACAAAGGAAAGTCTGGGAGGGGGTTAATTTAGCTAAATTCAATTTTTTTTTTTTTTTTTTACATTTTCACCCCAAACAAGGCACATTGCCACTTTGGTGTAGGGGGCTACTATCAGAGGCAGCAACTGAGTGCTGCTTCTGCTCTGCTGGGGGACTGTTGGGATTTGGGCAGCAAGATGTCAGTTCGCTAGTTGTCTTCGAAAACTGTTTTCAATTTTCTACGTTATCGTTTTTCGTAATTTTAGGATATTTTCATTATTGCGACATGACAATTAAGTAGATACCATCGGTTTTACTTGAAAGTTAATATTTTGAATTTTGGTCTAATAACATAGAAGCACCGTAATTTTAAGGCCTTTTCATTAGAATGTAAAATATACGCTAGTCAACAAGAAGTGCTCTTCCTAAAGTATTTTCGACCGCTTCTTCGGCGCTTTCACTGTTCTACTAAAGAACTGAAACTGCAAATCAAGGCAGTTGTTTTTGAATTCTTTTTAATTCATTCGGTGACACAAATTATCTTTGGTGCTAAAAAGAAAAAAAAAGGGGGGGGGGGAGATGACTGTCTCGCTAGGAAGTTGGAAGAAACATATTTCTTTTTTTTTTTGTGCCCCCAATGAGAGAAAAAAGTGGTGAAAGGAATGTGATTTTATTTTCGTGTTAGTCAAGGAGACCGAGAAATAATTGATTTCTTCTCCTTTTATGTTATTTTCACTTTAAGAGAGTTTAATTTTTCTTGAATGAATAAACAAATTTCCGAGCGATGATAACGGAAGTTCTCGGGTATCACCCAAAATTGCCCCTTTTTTAAAAAAACACAACAAAAAAACCTTCGTTTAAGGTAAGATGAATCATTTCAGTCTAGATATATTATTTGTTTAAACTACTTATTTACTTACTTACAAGTAGTAGTAGTAGTCACTCTTTTTACTTTATTTGGTAATGAAATACCTGGGGTGGTCCCCTTCAGTGTGTAAAAAAAAAAAAAAAAAAAAAAAAAAAAAAAAGAAAATTTCTTTCTGAAACCATCTTTATTAACTAAAACAAAATAAAATAAATACCTTAGTTTTATGTTACAAATATATAAGTGCTGAAATTCGTTTATAATTATTAAAGAAATCCTGGTATTGTTTAAAAATAAGAAATGCGGTCACGAGTCCAAATAATAATAAAGCCAGGTGTAAACTAAGCAGGTGCCACTAGCAATAATTAACTTTTTTTTTTCTGCCAATCTATTCATATTTGTTTTTCATTGAATTGCCTGATATTCTACTTACAACATTTAAAATACATTGGAATCATTAATTACTTAAACTTTGTCGACTTAGAGAATATTGTTTATTCATTTCGTATATAAATTTAACAAATGTTCTTTCATAATGCCGCGCTATTATAACTCTTTTGGGGCTGTTAACTAAATTTTTACCGCTAACCCTGAGTCCGACTGGTAAGGTCGTAAAGCCACATGGAAATTCCAAAAAAGTACCCCCCCCCAAAAAAAACATACTAAATTTATTTTACATAGCAAAAAAAAAAAAAAAAAAAGTTGCCCTAATTCGCTAAAACGAATTTTTTGATCCTTAGATTTTTTCTGCCCCCCCCCCCTCCCTAGTGGTGTTAACTTTGGATTTTTTATGCCTCCCCCCCCCAGTGGTGCATTGAGGGGGGGGGGAGCATAAAAGATTTGGGATTTTCTTCTGCCCTCTCTACCTCTGGTCCAGATTTTTCTTCACCCCCCCCCACGGTCCAGTTTTTGGGATTTTCTTTACCCTAATTGTCAATGTAGGGTAAGAAGCATAGGGGTTAGATTTATAAGGGGGAAACAACATGAGTAGAGATTTATGCAGCACATACTTTGTTCATATTACATTTAAATTTCTGCCTGTTGGTACGGTCGGGGTAAACAAGGAAAGAATTCCAAAAGCAAATGATCCGAGGAAAAAGTAAAATCTAGCATCAATGACATTTACAGTGAATTGGTTAATTTTGATGCTAGTTAGAGATCTCGGGCGTACTTTTGTTGAACAAGGGATACAAGTTCAGTCAATTCATCGGAGCAGTCGGAGCACAGTCCATGGATGGAAGTTCTTGTAAACCAACCACAAGGATGCAACTGTTTTTCTGTTTAGTGAGTTTTTTTTTTCTTTCCACTTAGTGGTTCTGTTTTTATTTTTGCAGGAAAAAATGTTTTAGTTGGTTATATTTTATTCAATGACAAATATTTTAGTTGGTTATATTTTATTCAATGACAAATATTTTAGTTGGTTATATTTTATTCAATGACAAATATTTTAGTTGGTTATATTTTATTCAATGACAAATATTTTAGTTCGTTATATTTTATTCAATGACAAATATTTTAGTTCGTTATATTTTATTCAATGACAAATGTTTTAGTTCGTTATATTTTATTCAATGACAAAAACCTAAAAATAGGGAAAGAGAAAAAAAATCTGCAGTTTTTACTGTTGTTTTTACCCCCAACGTATGACTGAGATGAAAAATGCGAGCTTTGGTATCAAATTACAAGTTGAAGGTTTACAAGTTTTCATTTTCCCTCATTGCTTGCTCTCCGGGGTTTGGATTTTTTTCTGGAGTTCAAGACGACTGTCAGCAGTCAAAAAAAAAAAAAAGTAAAAAAAAAAAAAAATACCGGCTCTCGCCATTCCGGTAGTCTTACCTTTATTATTATAATTATTATTTGTTTAACTTAGAAATGTGAAGTTATTCCTCCCTTCATGCTAATTTGATTTATTCAAAGTTAAAATGTATTAAAAAAAATTTTTTTTAAATTTGGCGAACTAAATATTATTAGGGAATTTGTGTGTGTGTGTGTGTGTGTGTGTGTGCGCGCGCGCACACGTATGTATTTTAAAACGGTTTTTGGCAAAGTTCCAGTGAAAGGAAACTTATCTAGTAGTTTTATTGCTGGAAGAAGGGGGGGGGGAGACGTTTCTCTCATCTCGTGTATTTTCTCCAAGTCTATTTATGTGGCCTTAATAAGTATATCCATTCATATATCATATTATTGCTAATTAAAATAAGTAATAGTTTATTTAATTCGAATTATTGTTAGTGTTGAAAACTTTCTTTAATCCATCCATTAAATTTATTTTGATTTATTTTTCCAAATAACAAAATACAAAAAAAGTAATTTAATATCCAATCGGTACAGTAAAGTAATTAGAAAAATAACATGTAGTAGATAAAAGTTTTGACAAAAAAAAAATCTATTACCAGTTTAACTATCACCTGTCACTAGGAAAGAAATTGACCTTAGAAACAATTATCGCTTCCATTTTTATTGCTTAAAAAAGATATTTGCAGTCAACATTATCACATTGATTAATAGGGTTGTTTTGACTCTCGAGTATATATCCGACATAGACACAGTTAATCAATCAAGAACCACATCACTCTATCTAAAAACATAAGATACTGATATATCTCGAGAGTCAAAATAATGAAAAGAATATTTTCTTGTCATAGTCCTATAGATTAATGCTGTCCTTCTTGTCACATAAAGAAATAAAATCTCTGCATCCAATTTCGACAAATAAAACCTTAATTTTAAGTTCCTATCCGTCGCGGTTACCACCTGACGAAGGCCAGAGGAAGTTGGCCGAAACGTTGTGAACCAATAAAAAGATACAAAAACAACAACTAATAAAGATGAGACTAATAGTCCGAAATAAAAATAAAATTAACATATAATGCTCATCTCAAAAAATGAATTCCAATTAAGGAATAATATATATATGAATAAAACTTTGTTGAGAAATAATTTTTAATAATAAAAAAAAAAAACAGTAACAATAACTTTATTACGTTACGTTAAATAATGAAACTAATATTGTTACATGTTGTCCGACAATTAATAGGAACACTTTTACACTCAAAATGCGATATTGGAAATCAACTATATATTTATTTTTATTCTTCTCATATAGGTCCTTTTGAAACACGAAACTGCGAAACTGCGAATAAAATATAAAAAAACTCGTAATTTCTCTTTTAAAAGTGGGTTGTTTATTTTCTTTATGGATTATACTTCCAAAATAAACTATTAAAGTTGTATAAAAAGTAATAGAAATATATTTTTTTTATTTTTTAAAAAACAGTAATGAAATTAATTGAATTTTACGAGTTCAGTATTTTTCAATTTTTAAACTTTAAAAATCTATCAAAATTTTTCTATTGATTCTATTTTTATATTTTCAAGGTCAATGTGGACTTTTAGGCTCTTTCCAATAAACCGAATATAATATTTTAGACAAACTTTTTTTTTTAAATCCCCCCCCCATTTTGAAATGTCTATTAAAAAGTAAATAATTAATTTACTCACCAAAGTTTTATATATTACAAATTGAAGATAAAGGATCAATAATATATTCAAATTTAAAACAAAAAAAAAACTAGTGTTTTTCAGAAATTTACCTGTAAAGTCCGAAGTTTAAACCCTTTTTTTAAAAACCACTTTGTTTGTATTTTTTTTTTTTATGAAACCTTGGTCCTTGCTCTTTTTAATTGAAAAAAAAAAAAAGTTTTGAATTACATTTTTCGAGTAGTTATAAGCTTGGAAAGACAGGGGGTCAAATTATTCAATATTTTTCAAAGTTTCTGACACACCTAGTCCTTTTCATATGTGTTCCATTCTAGCAGTGAAAGGTGTTTGTCATTTCACAACATCTCACCCTTTTGAAATTTTAAATCTTACCTTTTCAAAAGTTGAAATGGCCCTTTTATGCTTGCTAGAGTGTTTGTGTTCTGGTGATACTTGGTTTTCAGTACTTCAAGCAAATCATAATTGCATTCATAGGTTCTTCCTTGCGATGATTGTGTTCAATTGCATACCTTTTTTTTTTCTTTTTTATAAGTTCGTTATAGTATTGTTTAATACAGTTTCTCAAAGTGGGCTCCACGGAGCTCTGGGACCCCGTGAGTGAGGCTGAGGGGTTCCAGAAGCCCTTTCTTAAAGAGGACCAAATGCTTTATACGGAAAAATAAAATGGTTGCAAACATTTAATTATTGATATATAACTACAAGTGCAAAGAGTTTCAGGTTGGTTCATGAAAAAGAAAATAAAAAATAAATGGACAAAACATGCAACAATTTTTAATTAAACAACAACAAAAAAAATTGTTGTAAACATTATCACTAGTTAGTGTTAACATGTGAAATTAATGTGTTTTTTTTTTTTTTCATATTTATTTTAGAAATTAGCTTGCTAGGGCTCCATGAAAAACCGATTCCACTTTAATCATCCCAACGCTAGTACGTACTTATATTCATTTAATTTTCGTTAGTAGAAATCTTGCATGGTTGTAGCATTTGTGGAAAATACTTTCTACTTTTCTTTGAAAATATATTTGCTGCCTAGGTTGTTATTTTCTATTTTGATTAAAAAATATTTAATTGCAAAAATGAAAACAAATTTTGCAGAGGTATTATCTATTCTAATTCGAGAATAGACATTAAATGCTTAGAAAATATTTGAAAACATGTGACCGATTGGGTTGTCCATTGAGCTCGTTAAGTCGAGCTTGCCAGAAAATATCCTAGGCAATACCTTTCGGTTGATTTTACCTCAAAGTAGTTGTCTCCATCATGATTAATTTTCATTTACCACAATATAACATTTGTAAGCACTTTTCACTCATTTAAAGTCTGTATTTTTAGTTATACACTAAAATTGAATTTTCGACTAACATTTGACATTTGGCCTTCGGGACAAGATCAAAGTGTAGTATCTGTTCTTCAGGTACTGCACTTCAATTTCTTGTTCTGTCAGTGGAGGAGAAATCCTTCACGACTGAGACAATTTTAATTTTTGTTCCTTTTCTCCACGTTAAAAAACGACCCTGGTGTCTAACTTTGTCCCGTGGGGAGGCATTGTAAATAGGAACATTTGTCATCTCAACATCTTTTCTCACTTTTTTTTTAAATTTTAGCTGAGAAAGACTTTTGTTTCCTCATTCCTTTATTTTGTCTTCCTTTATGAGGTTTTCTCTAAATATTGATGTGCTTATAAGCCTAACCATTTTCTTTGGCCTGTTTATGCGGAGATAAGCTTTCTAGATCGGAAATAATGAGTGTCTTTTTGGTAATTTATGTCACATTGTTTCAGTATTTTTTTTTTATACTTGCAATAAATCTTGGCACATTTGTAAACATTTTAACATAACTTGATATATAGACGCTGTAATGTAATAAGTTATCAACGTGATTGAGATTTATGTGATGAGGATGTTACAGAATCTTTTAATATGCAAAGGTTCACTTTTGTACAATATTTATAGATAAAAAAGAATTTTACAGGGGAATATTTTACGTTACACCGGCCAGGGAAAATCTAAAAAAAACAAACAAAAAAACTTATTGTCATCTGGAGATATAATAGTTCAGTGGTAGAGCATTCGACTACAGATTGAATGATCCCTTGTTCAACCATGGGTGTACCATACCGTTTAATTTTTTTTTTTAAATTTATTTATTTATTTTTTTTATTAATGAGTTCAATTTATGATAAGAGGTATCATTTAAAATGGCCGCTAATCATTTCTTTGTTGCATGTTTTTAAAACTAAACAATCAAATGACTTTTCCAGGGCATTTATCGTCAAGCCCAAGTATCAGCTGACGTGATATTGTAAACAAACACAGACGGAATCTGATAAACATTATCATTTTTTTTTTTTTTTTTTTTTTTTTCATAATTTGCATGATGGACTAGTTGATAGTCGGTAGCTCAGACCACTAGTTCATGAGACGGAAGTTGTTGATAAATGATATTTACAATGTTTTTATGCAAATACTTATTGCTGTTGACAATGCTCTTATTTTAGAAAAAGCTTTGCATTATGCTAAGTAGCAGCAAATGTCTTTTGTTTTGATGTTTTTGGATACAATTTTTGAACTTATGAGGTATGTGTGAAAAATCTAAGAAATCTATATTTGGTTGTTCATGTGTGGGCAAAATGATCCATAAACTTGTATGGATTTCTCCCCCCCCCCTCTAAAAAAAAAAGAAAAACAAACCAATCAGATAAATAAAAAAATATGGAATTATTTACTTTTTGTTTATTTGCTTACGACTGTTAATTCCTGCATTGTAAACCTTCAAAAACACCTTTTTATATATATATATTTTTTTTTTTTTTTTTTTTTACAAAGGCATCACCACATTATCAAGGCCCAGAGGCCACTCAAGGATAAGGGTTAAAGAGTGTACAGTAGAAGTTGGTCAATATAGTAATCATTAGTAATGAAAATTAGGTAAATTTAATAAGTTATATGGAACGGCTCATCAAGAACTTATTTACGTTAGACTTGAACACAACCATATTGTAGTCAGCCGGAAAGCAGGAAAACGGAAGACAATTCCACAGGCGTGCAGTTCTAAGAAAGAAGCTTTGTTCATGGAATCTACGTTTAGGTTTAGGCACAGATAAAGAGTGGGGGAAATTATTGATAGTGTTTACAGCTAGACGAGTGTTTCTTGTGAAAGTTTGGCGAGGGGGGACCATAGATTGAAGCTCAGTTGAACACTTTCCATGAAAATAACAATACATCAGAGACAAACTCGCAACATCTCTTCTGTGAGATAGAGGTTGCAAGGAGGAGAAAAGGACATCTCCTACGAGGCTACGAAGTCTATTTTGAACTCTATCAAGGCAGGCCAAGTCCTTTCTAGCAGCTCCTGCCCAGATGTGGCAACAGTATTCCATCCTTGGACGTACCTGGCTCTTATATAGATAGAGAATAGCATCAGCAGTGAGATATCTACTGGATCGATAGAAAGATCCCACCATTTTTCCAGCGGCCTTGGCAACAGATTTGATATACGTGTTCCATTTAAGATCAGGAGTAATGGTCAAGCCCAGAAGCTTGTCAAAACTTGAGGCCTCCTGAAGACGAGAGCCATTCATTTCAATTGATGACAAATGTGGATTAGAATGTTGATGATGTAAAGAGAGAAGCTTGGTTTTAGATGCATTAAAAGTAACCAGCCACTCCTTTCCCCATTGTACTACGTGCTCAAGATCAGAGGAGAGAGAATTGGAGAGAACTTGCTCGTTTACTGTCTTAGATGTGGTACCATAAATGGTAAGATGTGGTACCATAAATGGTAGTGTCGTCAGCATAAATGTCTACAAATGATGTAATTTGGATGTGATTTGGAAGATCATTAATGTAGATCAGGAAAAGAGTTGGGCCCAGGATGGATCCCTGAGGGACACCGGCATTAATACTGTGAGCTTCTGATTTTTGCCCCTCAACTACTACTCTTATGAACCTATCAGAAAGAAATGATTTAATAATTGAGAAGACTTTTCCAGCTATACCATAGCTAGCGATCTTATGAAGTAAACCTTTATGCCATACCCTATCAAAGGCTTTAGATATGTCAAGAGCAATTGCCCTAGAAAGATGCCACCGTCGAGAGATTTGCTAATCCTATGCGATATAACTGTAAGGACATCTGCTGTAGATCTAGCAGAACGGAAACCATATTGAGTGTCACTAAGAAGGTTATTTTTGTTGATATATATATATATATATATATATATATATAAGTTACAATAAGTTTACTAAGGTAATCAAAATGGTAAACTTAATGTGTGTGTCCTGGCAGAGGCCAGCTTTAGTTTTGCTGCTTTGGGATGAATTTTGCTTAGCGTTTTTTTTTTTTTTTTACTTGGTTGTTTCCCCTGTGACCTTGTCGGACCACTGATATGATATACTCGTGTGTGTACACACCCCAAATGTTAACATTTGCAAAAAAAAAAAAAAAAAAAAAAAATGTACTTATGTCGCTGTATTTTTCTATTTAGAATATATATTCCAAAATTCATGATGATCTGTTCATTAGTTTAGGAAGTTGCCCTGTAATATATATATATATATATGTGTGTGTGTGTGTGTATTTTTTCTTTCCTTTTATAGAAGAAATAAATATAGCAAAGGTAATGACAAATCTCCCATGGAGAGATTGTGGAGGAAGAGCGAAAATGTTTTTTCTAACATATGAAATCAATTTTCCTCTTCAACCTGATAATTAGTCTGTATAAATCTGTAGCGACATCTAGTCTCAAAGTGTTCTTATCTTTTATTGAGATATGCGTGGGAAGGGAGTCTATCAATATTATATTCCTTTGCTCTATAAATGAAATATCATGGCACCATTTGCTGTTAAGAATTGGCATTAGACTCCTAGAGCAGGGGGCGGGGGGGGGGAAGGAATGTAGCATGACAAATCGTAAAGAGGAGGCAGGTGCAGGAAGTCCCCACTGAGATAAATCATGGCTCACACATAAAACCTTTGACATTTACCATTCATCGTTCTCTCACTTGAGTATCAAGAATTTTATGAATATAAAATTGGAATTGAATGAGGACAGAGAATGGTGTTTTATTGTTTATTTATTTTTACCTTTCTCTCTTGCTTAGAACATGAATAGGAACTCATAAAGAATTTGTATTATTTGGATTATTTAGACCACTGTTCTTATATTACTTATTCTCAGAACATTTTGGCTCACCATTCCTTCTTAAAGTGTATTCTATTAGTATATTTATACTCTATGCCAGTGGAAATTCCACAATTGAAAAATATCAAAACGCGACCAACACTTTTGACAGCTCTAGCAAGAGGTATTGGCAATGATACAAATGTAGGAACAATTCTCTACCGTAAAATACATCTTGTAGATACTCCGAAGTCACCAAGGTATTGATGAACTGGCTTTGCTAAGAGTTCAGATTTTAAATCCTCATTTGCTCCACCAACAACCCAAGCTGATCTCCAAAAAAAAAAAAAGAAAAAAAAAAAAGCTTCCTCAAATGCAATGTTATACTATACACAAATGAAATAGCCTAATCTGTTTATGCATAAAACCTCTATTGAGCTTTGTTATTCGGATATATTGAATGTGAGTACATCCGGTTCCGCCTCACAAGAATATGATTGGCTGATTAAGCCATAAATACCGACTGGTAGAGCAATTTGAGAGGTGTCAAAAGATACACCAAAAGCCTCAAGCTTGAGGATATTACCAGCTCTGACCATGAACACCCGTTCAGTAAGGTGGCTAACTAGATCATTACTCGAATATTGTAGTGAAAACTACTCAACTACTTCAAATAAATATGTCCTTTTCGCGGAACATATTAGTTATGCATTTTCAATTTTCATCATTTAGTTTAGTCTTTTCATTGTACTGACTTGGACTTGTATTTAGGTGAAGCGTAAGCATTTTTAGGTCTACAGCATACAGATATAGAACAAAGATGTTTTAAATTTTGATTTGAGCCACATCTGGTAGGTTGCTGCTCAAAAAGCATTCTTGCCTTTTTAGTACAAAATTGACTTTGCAATCTAGTGAGTGAAGACCTTTTCTGTTTCTTTTCACAAAAAAGATGTTACTATTTCCATGGAAGGTGTAGATTGATCTTCAATCTCTGGTTACTACTTGTAAGACATTCACAGCAAGAACTAGTCTTTCTACAATAACTGTAAAGATTTTTTTTTCCATGTGCCTAGCAGTAGGCTGAATTTCCATTAGTAAAATTTCTTTCCAATAACTTCTCGTCTATGGAACACAATACCATGGAACTGCTTCTCTGCAGACTACAACACGTACATCTTCAGATATCACCATCACATCACAAAATATTTATAAACCGTTTTTTTTATTAGTAATCACTTTTTTGTTCCATTTAGCATTTTTAATCTTTTCGTATTAAATATTCAGTAAACAAAAATCTGTCCTCAACTTTCATCCTTAAGTGGTTTTTGTCCTTAATAAGTAGTGACTCATTAATAAAAAAAATCACTTAATGTGAGTTAAAATTGTTCTTTTCAATTTATTTTTCTACTCGATAATGCTGATAATCATTCGTCATTACAGATGAAGAAAACAAAATGAACGCGTATTTGCATTCACATCAACATTTTTTAAATCTGAACTTATAAGCAATTAGTAAGCTAAAATCAGTTTTTCTATAACCATATTTTTCATTTATTTTTAAATTAAAAATATATTTAAAACCTTTTCTTTCTTTTTTTTTAATCGAAAATTTTAATCAGTTTACTATTTTGTAAACATCTAACAAAATTGCAATATTTTTTCATAATGTAGCCTGAAAAAAAAAACCCAGTATGCCAGTTAAAATAAATTCATCTCAAATAATATCTTAAAATATGGATTGCGTTTCCACCCCCCTCCTACCTTCCTGGTGTATTGCTCTGTACTGTTTAGATTGAACTCTATTCTCCTTTAAAAGACTCTGTAGGGATTATCCAAATTGCAAAACAGTTGGCTGTAATAATTATTTTATATGAGCAAAAAA
The DNA here is from genome assembly GCF_053919585.1 of Euprymna scolopes. Lineage (NCBI taxonomy): Eukaryota > Metazoa > Mollusca > Cephalopoda > Sepiida > Sepiolidae > Euprymna > Euprymna scolopes. The sequence continues at coordinate 150,115,039 of NC_136495.1, read as the reverse complement.
CTACCCGTTTATTGGTTTGAAAATATAGGGTTTTTTTTTTTTTGTTTTTTTTTTTTACCAATTGCTCTATAAAATTTTAACCATAGAATAGTATTATAATCTTCAACAAGCCCTAAAATTTTCATGTGATTTTGTCCCACAGAATCAAAGATATGAGCGTTTCAATATTCAATTTGGCTACCAGTATAGATATATCCATACATAGATATACCACGTTTTTGGCAATTTTATAAGTTCTAAATCTTGGCGACTCTTGATCAGATTTTAACAAATGAAGGCTTGTTGGAAAAGTAATGACCTGAATTGTGTAGTGGGCTATGTGACATTTGTCCTTAAGGTCGCACATTAAGGGGATCATCCAGAGCTTATTTTTGGCATTTTTTACAGTCATAAAATGTTTCAATCATAGTCATTTGTTTTCCTAGTTTTGTATATGAATTATAAAAATATATTTCCTCAAAATCTCTGGCCATGGAGAGGAGACTAAAACTTGCTGCTATGGTTTCAAATGATCTGAAATAACAGCAAGGGAGACTTGATTCCAAATATTTCTCATTTTATATCTCCTCTCTTTGGTTTACATACATTAAATAAATTTCACAGTGTATAAGGATTATTTGATATTGTAAATTCCGTTTCCAAAAGAGGAGCGATATAACTGCTGTTATTTCAGATCATTTGAAACCATGCCAGCAAGTTTTGTCTCCCTTCCATCAAGGCCAGAGCTTTTAGGAGAAAAAAAAAAAAAATATATATATATATATAAGTATTGCAAAATATTATGTTGTGTCATTGTTAAATTAGTTTGATCTGTTTTGAATTTAATACATTTGGGATAAGTGGACAAATCTTTAGCATTTATCCATTTAGAGATATACATTGATATTGCAATTACTGTCCAACAGGATTTTTTTTTTTTCAATCACATGATTAAACAGCCATGCAGCTATAATCAGATGAACAGTTCTATACATTTGGTCCGCATATAAACTTAGGTCATAGAAGAATTCCTTGGTCTATATTTCCTCAAAATAGTGTCCGTTTCCATATTGATGACCAGATTACCGTTTTTGTCCCCCCCCCTCCTCTCTAAAACGAATGATCAATATCTTCCAATTTCTGATGACATGATCTGACCACACATTTTCCTTCTTTCATGTTAAATTTCTCTGAGAGACTGGCGGTTTTGACAGCTTTATTTGCCTTGATTCTGACCTCCCTACACATCTTCCGTATAGCAGCAGTTCCTATTTACCTGTCTGCTCACAAATGCAAAGTTTTATAGAAAGTTGGTTTTATAATATTGGGAAAATTTAGTTCCCCAAAAAAGGGGCACTCCGGATGAGAACAAAAAAAAAAATTCCCACCTATTTCTTATGTATTAACCGATGACAAAAAAAAATGAAGTATCATGCCAGGACAGATAATACACTTTGCTCCTAGTAAAAAAAAAAAAAAAAAACAAGTTATCTAATTCGAAAATCTGGGATATCGGCAGTTTCTTTTTTTTTTTTTTTTTTTTTCTCAAATCTCATCTCCGACATCCTCTATCATATAAAATCACTGCTTGAATCAAATGCACTTGACTCCTTGTGTTTAGGTTTTGGTTTCGATTTCAACTAGAGTATTTTTCTTTCTGAACGGTTTAGAAAAAAACATACTTGGGTGCATATGTCCCAGTTTCTGTATTGATTAAAATATAATATTTATGCGTATTTTATGACCGGTCAATGCTGGGCAGCCTGGTAGTTAAGGCTAAAACTGAAATTTATAATGAAGTTAATACAAAAAAAAAAAAACTAATAAAAAAAAAAAAAACACTATAAATGTAAAATCTAAGCTAGACTGAAAAATGTGTTTTTTTTTATTTTCTGCCCTTTTAAATGAATGTAAAATATTTTGAGAAAAAAGAGTGGGAGGAGAAACTAATGAAGAATCTGTTTTCGGTTATTTAATATTTAAATTACTGCGGTAAATTGTTGCGGAAATTTCTATTTGCCAAATTCTCGTATTACATAGTCGTGACTGAACATTTTTAGACAAGTCTGTCGAAAGTAAAATAAAAATGAAGTTCTAACTTACATGGAACTGTATTAATTCTCATTTAAAATATACATTTCATGAAGTTTTAATGTCTATTTAATCAGTTTAAGGTTTTCAGGAAGTCAAACTTCCTATTTATATGTATAAAAAATCCTTCTCTAATTCCTATAATTGATAATTTTAGGAGGCGTTTAGTTTTGCTGCTTACTTGGAAAAGAATCTGCTTCTTATGAAGAGGAGATTTAATTCTCCACAAAAGTAACTCTGAAACCATCTTTCTTTTCTATTATTGGTTCAACTTACCAATAATAGAAATGAAAGAGGTGGAGGGGGTTATAAATTAGTTTTGTGGAGAACATAATCTGGTAATAATAAGCAGATACTTTTTTTTTATCAGAAAAGGTAATTATTCTATTTTTGAGTAAGTTTTTTTTTTGTGTGTTGCTTTCCTAGGCTACAAAACTCCGGATCAGAATTATTTTTTGCTGACAAGAATTAAAAAATTATTCTATTTATGAGTTAGATTATTATTATTTATCTTTGTATATCCATTTATTTTCCAAAAACAAATGCAAATAAGTAAATATGGATTAATTCTTTGAGATAACAAGGATGGTGGAAATCTTTGATATTTCGAGAATATATCTTTTTCAAAAAAACAAAGAATCTTAAAAAAAAAAAAAAAAAAAAAAAAAAAAAAAAAAAAAAAAAAATGGAGAATATATTTTATGCGGGTGTTGGTTGGTTGCTTATATTCCCAAAATACTGCTTAGAATTGAATCAAATTTGCAGAATGGCATCAAATTTGGCATGTAGTATAGTTAGCAATTCAATTTTTATAAGGGGTGAAAATTAAATTAGAAACGCTTACAGGTTGAAAATATTGAACAGAATTGATATTAAGTTTACCATCATGGAACCTTTAATGTGTGAGATGCAATTAAGTAAAAAATACTAGTTATGATGCTTAAAGACTCGATAAAAATTATTGCCCCCCCCCCTTTTTTTTTCTTAAGTTTGCATCGTTTACTATAGTTCCTATTTACTTGTTTCACAATGCGGGGTATTCGACATAAGGTTGGTTTTTAATATAAGGAGAATCCATATCTCCAAAAAGTGGCATTATGAATTGGAACAAAAATAAAAGTTGGTTCAGTCTAAAAAGACCCCTTTACTAAGGAGAAAAAAAAAAGATATGTAGTATCAGAACAGATACTATAATTTACTCCTAGTTAAAAGGCCAGAGGTATTTAAATTATTGCTGATTAACTGAATTGTGAAGATAATGCTTTAATTTATATATTCTGTATTTTTATTTTCATCGTTTGTTTTTAAAACATTGGCAATTGGGATATAATTGCAATGTGTTAAGATTTGTAAACATTAACTGATATTTTCATTTGACAAGGTTGTTGATTACAGCATACCACCATCCCGAGTGCATTCAATGTCAAAATGGGGGAGAAAATCGATATTTAAAGTGAATGTTCGATTTTTGGAAGTAACGAGGGTAGACTTTTTTGTTAGCCAATCTTGTAACCTTTCCTATTATCTTAAAGGCCTGATTTTGGAGCTAACCTGTTTAGAATCTATGTGATTGAATGCTGGTAGTGGTATTTCTTTAATTTATTATCTTCTGAGCAGGAGCTGCTAAAAACAGCCTATCTTGCCTTGACAGAGTACAAAATAGACTTCGTAGCCTAGTGGGAGATACCCTTTTCTCTTCCTTGCAACCTCTCTCCCACAGAAGAGACGTTGCGAGTCTATCTTTGTTTTATCATTATTTTCATGGCAAGTGATCGTCTGAGCTCAAATCTCGCCCCCCCCCCTCGACAATCTTTCACGAAAAACACCCGTTTAGCTGAAACCACTGTCACCAATTTTCCCCACTCCTTATCTGTGCCAAAACCAAAACGTAGATTCCATGAACAAAGCTTCTTTCTTAGAACTGCACGCCTGTGGAACTCTCTACCGCTTGCGTGTTTCCCCACCTGACTTCAACTTGGATGTCTTCAAGTCCAACATAAACAAATTCCTGATGAACTGCCCCTTTAAGTAATGACTCTTTATCAAATCTCCAATACTAACGAATACTACAACACTATCCTATTGATTACTGCACATGCAATAACCCTTATCCCCAAGTGGCTTCTGGACCTTGATAAGTGGTGACCTCCATGTAAAAAAAAAAAAAAATACCTCCTTTTTTTTTAAATTGGCTTCATGTCTTGTCTAGAGCAACTTCCATAAATAAATTTTAAAAAATTATACTAATTTGAATACCTTTTATCTTAAAACTTTCTCAAAATTTATACTTATACTTCCTAATCCATTTCCATTATTTCGGTACAAGCATCAATTTTCTCTTTCTTTGAAAAACAAATAAATTTGGTTTGCTGTTTATTCCAAAGCAGATCCTAAAAATGTATGATATAAATTTATTGAAATTGTGCATTAAAATATTAACGCTAACCACATAAGCATCAAGTTTCTCTACACAAAAATGTCAGACATCCATTTGATTGTCTTTAATAGCAAAATCGAATTTAGGATATTTTTCTTTTCAATATATCTACATTCTTATGCCTCTGGATTTGTTCATCAGGTGGGCAGGCTTAAGTTTTGAAGTAGCATTTTCAGTGCTAATTTTAGATTCATCTTGATAAGAGGCTCTCTTCGTCAGTTACTTTGTCACTCGTATGGTTAAAATAGCACTATGTCAACATTGATACATCATACATTAAGCTATGCTAACTTGGAGATGGCTATTACGCAGATCGCCATAATGGAGTTTGCAAATACCTTTATTGGAAAATATGTAAGAAGCTAAATGTTGAGTGTAGTAAGAAACCCTAGGAACATATACCCAAACGAATAGTATAGAAGGACACAGACACCATTCAATATGACTAGTAATTCCTACTGGTACATATCTAGAAAACGCAGCTGTTAAACCAGATATAGTGATTTGGGACAGAGCAAATAAAAAAGCGACTATAATAGAGGTCAGTGTATCCAGTGATACAGGACTTAAGAGCTGAGAGGGGAAAAATAACAAATATATCAAGGACTTATGTATGACATGAAACGAAATTAGAAACTAAAAGAAGTTTCAATTATACCAATCATCATAGGAGCAACTGGGCTTATGAAAAAGAACTTTAAAAAGTACTTGGCAAGTATACTCGATGAACCAAGTGCAGGTGAGATACAAACGATTGCATTGAAAGAGACGGTTAAAATCCCCAAAAGATCTCTTGGTTGGACTCCTTAAAATAGGGGTAAATGTCAGACATCTGGTTGGATGTCCCACCCCCAGAAGGATAAAGATAAAAAAAAAAAAAAATAACGAAAGTAGGTGTGAGAGTTGGCCATTTTGAATTATTAGAGATGTTTAATATAAACCGTGTAAACTTCTGTAATGTTGGATCTGCCCCATTTGAGGGTTCTTGATAAGATTCAGATTTGATATCTGTAATTTAGTCTCCCCTCCAACCCCTGTTCTCTGCACCTTCCCTCTCACAGACGTAATGTAACTTGTTTCAGTTTCTTAAGTACCATTATGACAGGTATCCTTCAGAGTTTTCATATTCTCTTTTGTTCTAGATAACTTTTTTCTAAGAACTGTAGACTTAAGTTCTTCCTCGCCTTATTTTCCTTCTACTTATAGCTTTTGTCTTTTGAAAACTAATGTCAGTATACATCTTCTTTCGTTCTTTTTAGCTCCTTTCATTAAGTGACTTCATAACTTATCTGGAGTGACTTCCATTAAAAATAGTTTTATCTGTTGGTTTGGCATCTGTTTAAAATATCACTTGAAAGGTCATCAATTTGAAATTATATATACATATTTATATATCTATAAAAGTGAACGTGTCTGTCTGCGTTTGTGTACATTTCCCTACGTAATAACTCTGTCAATTTTTAGTCTACAGACTCGAAATTTGATATACAGGGTATTAAGATTTGGGAAAATCGATGTGATCGGGTTTCGGCCAGAAATTTCGCTGTTAAGAGGTCAAAGTTCAACGATTTAACCTTTTGAGAACTCTACCAAACTCCTCCAACAATTTTGGGTCTAAACACTTGACATTTTAGATATTGGTTCCTTGGACATGGATCTAACTTAATAACTTGATTTGAGCCCAAAACAAATGTTAAGGGGTCATAATAGGGGTCAAAGTTAAAAAAAAATTACCGTTTTTTTTTTTTTTTTTTTTTTTTTTTTGCTCAGCATACACCTCCAAACACCCGGGCAACGCCGGGCCGAAATGCTAGTTTAATATGAACTGCATAAGCAACCTTTGTAAATAGTTTCACAATATATATATATATATATATATATATATATATATATATATATATATATATATATATATATATATATATATATATATATAAAAAAATTTAAAAACATGAATTACAGGATTCTAGTCTTAAGCTTTTGCAAAAAATGCTGACTCCAATTCCAACTCAACTCTGGAAAATAGGTTAATTTTCACACTTTGCAAAGTTGGGTAAGAGGTGGCGTCAGCAATTTTTACTTTTTTTTTTTTTTTTTTTTTAAAGGAGAAAAACACTCCAAACAAATCCTTCAACTCATAATAAAATGTTTCTTACATTTTAACACTTATGAAATAGTTTTGCAATATGAAAAACTATTTTGGTATTTTGTTTTCAAGTTTATACTAAATATCTATCCACGTAACCGTTCACAATGGGGATATACAAACTGTTTTAAAAACTTATCTAATACTATTATTTATTTACATATATTTTAAATATTTATTGTATTCACTCCAAACAAGGTATATTGTCACTAAAGTGTAACGGTCTACTGTGATAAGAGTCAGATGTTTTGATGTTTTTTGGGGGGGAGGGGGGTTATCTTGGTGAAGAGTTGTAAGAAGTTTATTCACATTACATTACAATCAGGAAAGAAGCTTTCAGGGTAGAAAATTTTCTGGCATCCAGAATCTCTAATGAATGGGGTGAGATTTTGCTGGTAGTTGGATGGGTCGGGAGTATTTAGATTTTGGTGGATACATGTGCAGTGAATTCACCAGAACAGATTCCATGAAAATAAAATTCCTTTAAAAAAAAAAAAAAGCCCAGGGATACAGCTCTGCGATAGGGGCTGGAATTTGACAACACCTATAAGTTAGAAATTTGTTTCAATGGTATTTTATAAAGTGCTCAATATTATAAATTCTATTCAACGTCACTTTCCCTTATCCAGGTATCAGAATAAATAAGAATTTATACAATTGTTACAATTCAGTACACAGGTCTCAACATTACACTAGGTATAAGTAATATTGAAACTGAATATAAACTGGATATATGAGTTATAACTTATATATACTAGCAGATATCAGCCTGCATTGATCGGGTAATCCTTGCTAGTCAAATATGTTGAACATAAATGATTTAATATTTTATCGCCTATATCACAAAAGCAGCAAAATCTTAACCCTTTAACTACTGAGGTCCTTAGATGCCAGAAAGCCTAGTCTGCTAGAATTTGGAATTCCTTCCTTGTTTACTGCTTCCCAGACTGTACTAATCTACAAAAGTTTAAATGGAATGACTTTATAATTTTGTAGCCCCAGAGCAAACGATTCTTCCCGTGTTGACACGAAGAAAACATCTGCAAGGTTGCCAAAGAAAAAGGTTTAATTTTTATGGAGCAATTCTGGTTTCTGATTGGTTGGCAGCAGAACGTGAATTAATTTGATTCGTTAGTTCCTAGCGGCATCGTTTATAAATAGAATCTCCCAACAGTGAGGGACCACAACCTTATTATGTATCAAAAATACTGCAACAAATCTGACTGTACTATTAAGTACCTCCAAAGTGCACCACAGAATTACCTCTCTATATAACAGGATGTAACTTTAATATAACTTTTGTATCATTCAAAAGTAGCTTAAAATAAACCGCTAGTAGTAAAAAAAAAAAAAAAAAAATCAGCAGACGAAAATAATGAAAATGTGAAACTAAAATTGCGTTTACATTATTGACACCTTTTAAACAATGTTTCTTTGCAGTGACAATTTTAAAGGTGCATTGATTTAATAAATCTAGCAAAATAAGAGCCAGGTACGTCCAAGGATGGAGTACTGTCAAGACCGTCTTAAAAGACAACGAAGGCCACGGTACTGTTGCCACATCTGGGCAGGAGCTGCTAGAAAAGACTTATCCTGCCTTGATAGAGTTCAAAACAGACTTCGTAGCCTTGTGGGGGATGTCCTTTTCTCTTCCCTGCAACCTCTTTCTCACAGAAGAGATGTTGCGAGTTTGTCTGCTTTATCGTTATTTTCATGGCAGGTGCTTGGCTAAGCTCCATTCTATGGTCCCCCCCCCCCGCCAAACTTTCACAAGAAACACCCGTCTAGCAGAAAACACTATCACTAGTTTCCCCCACTCTTTATCTGTGCCTAAACCTAAGTGTAGATTCCATGAGCAAAGCTTCTTTCTTAGAACTGCACGCCTATGGAATTGTCTTCCGTTTTTCTGCTTTCCAGCTGACTACAATATGGTTGTCTTCAAGTCTAATGTAAACAAGTTTTTGATGAGCCGTTCCATATAAGTTAACAAATTTACCGAATCTCCATTACTAACGGTTATTATATTGTCCAATTTCTACTGTACACTCTTTAACCCTTATCCTCAAGTGGCCTCTTGGCCTTAATAAATGGTGACTCCTATGTAAAAAAAAAAAAAAAAAAAAAAAATCAACTATAGTCAGATTTTCACAATTTTCGGTAATTCACTTTTAAATTAATATTTAAAATGCAGTTTTCATAAAATATTAGTGGAAATTTATATTTTTATACATGATTTCACGTATTTCATTTTATGAAATCTGAGCAAAACATTGTTATTGATTGAAATTTCAATATCATAATGCTGAGGAGTTTAAAACTTACATAATGTTTGAATAAAATAAATATTTATTAGATACGTTTGAAGCCAAAACAACGTATTATTACAAAATAAACAGATATTTATTCTGTTTGAAATTTATATTGAAAGTTCAAACAAAATAAATATCTTATTTTGTAATAATGCGTTGTTTTGGCTGAAAACGTATCTAATACATATTTATTTTATTCAAACTCAACCAGCACTTCCATCAAGGAACACAAACCCTAACGTACATAATATTATTTATTTTATGGTTAATCGACTTAGTGTTTTGTTACTAAACTTGAATTTGTAAAGAAAAATGGAAATTGATGTTTTTGTTTTGTTATAATCTGTTGAATCACAAAGAAAAAAAATTTAAAAAATAATTTTAAGATTAAAATTTCATTCTTCCAAAATATTTAGTTTTAAACGTAGAATTTTGAATAACAGTTTCTAATTTTTCAAAGTATTTTAATATATCATATTTTATTTATTTTAATACATAAAAATGACTATTGCTAACTGTAAAATGGCAAAATGGACAATTTTAAAATGACTGTACTATTGCTAATAAATATTAAAATCGGTCCACAACCCCATTTTACATTTTTGTCTGTCAATAAGTAATGCAAAATCTGTTTATTTTACTAGGTACGTACAATTTACTGGTGAAAATTGATAAACTGGCTTTTATAACCATGGAGTGTATCATAAATTTTTATAAGTTTCTGATTAGTTTTTGATTGTGCTTGAAAAATTAAAGCGTAAAGTTAATCTCTAAAAGGAAAAAATGGTTATAATGAAAAATGTTTTTATTGCAGCTTCATAATTCAGCTACATTTGAAAATTAAATAAATTGTAAAAATTCCTTCAAGGATAACTATTAGTTTTCTGGAACTGTTGCAAAGATAATTAGTTAGTCTTGAGATACTAAAATTAAGAAAAAGAAAACTTGCTTAATTATCCCCCCCCCCCCCAAAAAAAAGAGTTTAGTAACAAACCGGTCTTCGCTCTATAAAAGCAAATAAAAAGGTGATGTGCAGAATTTTTATGGAAGCCCAAAATATCAAGTCAGATTTATTATTTTTCAATTTATAGAAAAATTGAAATATTATTATACTTTAATTTCTGTATTTTTGAAGATTATAAAAAAATATTCATAAATTTAAGTACTCCTATTTTTTTATAAAAAGAAAGTGCTTATTAGAATATTTTTCAATGTATACAATTATGATTTATTTTTTTTATTTTTTTATTTTTTTTTATTTTTTTTTTTATGATTGATATTTAACTTTGTATTAGTTTTAAATTCAAGCACATTTTTAACAATGGCCAACAGTATTATTGGATAAAAATTCCCAAATTCCATAATATTTTGAAAATATTAATGAATTCTGTTTATATCAATTAGAATTTGAAATAAAACTTTTGTAAAATGTCTACAAGTGTCAATTTTATTTATTTTACATGACTCAATTTATTCTTGAACATATAACGATTAATTTAATCTTTTAAATGAAGTGTATTTTGACTGAGTACACTGACAATTTATTTGTTGAAAAAATAAACTAGTACAATTAATAATTAAATAGAATATGGCATGTGGGATGTAAATCTTTTTTTTTTTTTTGCAGTGTTGCCTATCCGTACTTCTCCAAATTAATTGTTAGAGATTATTCCATTAAAACTTTTTTTTTTTTTGTTCTCGGTCTGATCCTCAATTTTTTTTTTTTTTTTTTTTTTTTTTTTCAAAAAAAAAAAAACATTCTTCATGCTAATGTTTACATGCTCTGGCATACAAGGAAAATATTACATTTGCAATTTTCGTGAGAATTGTTATTAAAATCACCTGAAATATGTCTTGCAATTATATTTTTTTATGAAAATATTGAATAAACTTTAGGTATTTTTGTTTCATGATGGTCCTAAAATATTAAAAAAAAAAAATAAAAAATTTATAAACGTTTACGATGCTTTATTTTCATAAAAGAAGCAAAAATAATTTGATCCATTTTTTTTTCTTTAGTATTTAAAACTATGACTTTAGTAAAAGGTGTTTCTTTGTTTACAAAAAATGTCTTCACAAAAGTTTAAAAAGAAATAATGGGTTAATTATATTCTATGATCGTTAATTAATAAATACTGAAAATTTTATTAAAATGGGTTGATTTCTTGAATTAAGTGAAGGGAGACGTCAAATTCGTTTTGCACATACGTATTACGTACCATAAAGTAATTCGAAACAAAAAGGAATGTTTTGAGATGGGGATTGATAATTTTTATTGAAACTACTGTATTGGATGTTATTGACATGTTTCAACTACGTAACCCCCAGCCTTCTTCAGGTGCATCTTATTAAACGCTGGAATCTGTATAAAATTTTGAACGGAACCTTTCTATTTAATCCATGAGGATTATTTTTTGTCAGCTATGACTGGGTAGAGGTCTTTTAGTAATTATTCTTAATATTGATTTCTCCTCACTGTTTTTTTTTTTTTTTTTTTTTTTTTTCGAAAAATAAATTTACAAAGAAACCACCATATGAAGTAAAAAAAAAAAAAAAAAATAATAATAAAAAAAAAAAATCAAAATGCTACTAGTTTCTTGATGTGCACTGGTTAGCTGGAAGGAGAACTGGTTAATTGTAGGCTAATGATAAATCTTAGAAATTTGTGTTCAGTTTGCATATATGTCTACAAATTCTTTTTACTGAAAAGAAAAAAGTTGATTAAATATTGCAGCAGGACAGTTTTCTCGTTAATAAGCTTATATGATCACAGAAGAAACTTGCTATTAGTAATTAGCGAATAGTGTTACAAGTTTTTATCATGGACTAATTACCAGAGACGTTTTTTGATTGTCACATTGAATTGGTTTTATTACGGGCATTAGTTTTTCAAATTGGGCATTTAAGTCTTTCCAACCCCCCCTCTCTCTCTCATATATATATATATATATATATATATATATATATAATTTAAAAAAAAATGTTCATGTCTATTAGATTTTAATTGAAGAGTTGGTTTAATTTTCTTGAACCGTTTGCATTCCACGTTATTGTAGATAGAATTTCGTGGTTGTCGCTTAACAAAATAATTTTGGTGCATATTAGGTACGAATTGCCAAATGGAATAAGATCTGGATATTTATCTCTCACAGCGAGAAAATGTGACACAAGGGTTGGAAAGTGTAATTAAAAAGCTTGCACCCCAAAAGAGGAACACTCTGTTCTGCAAAGTGTATGTGCAGCCCCATTGGCATTCAACAGTAGAGATACCTTAGGCAATTATCAATAAATTAACTCCTTTTTGAAGAGAAAAGGTAAAACTTGGGAGGGTCGGCTTCTACAGGCATAGCAACATTTGTCGGTCAACAGGGAAAAGGCCATACGGAAAAACATCTTATGTCTATTATTGATATGAATACATCAGTTAAAACTTGACAGAGAAGCTTAATTTCCTTAATATATAAAAGCACTAATGTAAATTGATAACACTATTTATACAAATTAGTTTAGATTTGTAGATTAACTATAAACACCCTCTGTTGAATATCTATCCCCCCCCCGCCTCTAAGAAAAGAAAGATCTGTTTTTTTTATTGGCAATTACATCTGAAAAAAAACCCAAAAAAACTTGGTGTAAAGAAAATCAACAAGAAAATAATTGAAGAATTTAGAGTGAAAACCACTTTCATATATAACATAAAATGACCCATTTCCTGTATATTTTAGCCTTTTAGAGCAGTTAACTATTTTTTTTTTTTACCACTAACCCTAAGTCAGCAAGGTCATAAGCCACACGTAATCACCTAAAATAGTAGCACCCTTCAAAAAAAAAAAAAAAAAAAAAAAAAAACTGCTCTAAAAATGCTAGAATAATCTGAAAAATTGTTAAATTTATATGATAAACTGATTTGGCACTCGAAATTCTCAAATATTTTATTTTTCTTTCTAGCCACGTTTTACTGGGTGTCCACACATAATCACCTAAAAACAAAAAACAAAAAAACAATCCCCCCTTCCCCCATATATTCTACATGCAAAATATTTGTGTAAAAAGATTACAGTAAACACAAACCTCTTTCTATATGTATATTTGGGTTTTAGCTGGGAAAAATCTGTATAGAAGTGAAAATTAAAAAAAAAAAATGAAATTGCCAGGTGAAGGTCAAGCAACGGTATTACGAATATGCATGCGTAACGTAATAGCTATTGATTCAGGTTTTAATTTTTAGCCTTGCAGCAAACATGTCTTCATAGGTCAGACATTAACGTCAAAGAAAAGTAAATTGTAAGTTAAATGTTTTGGTTTCAATTCTCTGTGGTGGCAAATGAGTATTTTTTAACTTTTTTAAAATCATTACTATACATTGGGTCCAATATAATATAATAATAAATACGAAATTTGCATTAATCAAAATATCATATTTAAGCATATTTTACGACCAGGCAATGCTGGACGGCCTGCTAGTTAAACATTTATTCACAAATATCACAAAGTATAGATTTAAAAATTAATACAATTATAGTAGATTTTAGAATATTTTGGTTGAAATAAACTCGGCAAGTGTCAAACTTCTGCTGGTTGTGTGATTATGCGCAGATCAACTTGTGTGTATTTTGCTCGCATGCATTGTTACAAGTGGTTATTTGATACGGGTGTGCAAGACATGGGTTCACAAACTGCTAAACGTTATGTTTCTGCAGTGACAAGTATTTGTATATTGAACTACAGAGAAGTTGTGCTTCTTTAATAGTGTGAGAATAGGCTCCTTGCGGCTTGGCAGCAAATATTTAACAAATTCTTTGGTGCATGTCTAAAATTACCCTGATACAAAAAAAAAAAAATCTGCATGATGTATGTACCCAGTGATGGAAAGAAAATATCATATTCCAAATGTCACGTAAATCGATCAAGTAACTTTATTTTTGTAAATGGGACATTAGAAAAATGCTAAAAATGTTTTTTTTTTTTTTTTTTTAAATGCTTTTTTTTTTTAAAACTTTGCAAGTTTGAATTAGTTGGTGTTATTTCCCTTATTTTCAAGATGACATCGCAAAATTGTCACAGTTCGTTTGGCCACAAAATTTTCTTTTTTAAAAATAAAACTACTTGATCAATTTACTTAGTTACGATATTTTCTTTTGGTCACAGCTATGTACATCATAGAGATTTTTCTTTATTTTTGATTGTTAATATGGGGATAATTTTGGACTAGCACCAATTCTTTTAATAACCTTTGAAATTTTTTTGAGTTCTTTTTAGTGGATGAAAATATATTCTCATATATTTCATTTTGTATGAATTTGCAGCAAAGTTTTGTACAAAATATGCATCTTTTATTTTTTAAATTAAATTTTCTTGGTGTTTGCACATCTATTCTTCATTTCATAGATTCGTAAATTGAAACCAATTTTTCTATGAGAAATAAATTAAAATTGAGCACAAAATTAGGTGTTTATTATCATTATTTTTTTTGCAATGTGTTTAATTATAAGTCTGCTATAGTATAAGTTCATTATAAATATTATTGGAAACTTATCGTTTTATTTTGCAAATGTTTTTATATCTTTTTTTTTTTTTTTTTCTTTTGCTGATTCTATTATATATTTTGTTTTTCATTTCAGTCCGTGCAAGCAAACGTCTTGAAATTGCCTTCCTGCCTCTCAAGTCTCTTCTCTTTTAACTGCGCACTTTAACAATGGCCATGACATCGCAACATCGGCCTGTCCCCAGGACAAACGCTCATGTGAACCGGTCCAATGCTAGTCAGAGATCTGGTATTAAGATGGGGGGTGGTGCCAGTGCGACATATGCACCAATGCCACACCTCATCTATAGACAAGCTGCTCAGGCTAGCTACCAACACATGACAGATCCGAAAGGAAAACACGTCCTTAAAGAAGCTGTTGATGCTGTCGTCAATAGTTTCGCAAAACATACCCATGGTTATGGCAGAGGTAAGTTTCATTGTTATTTTTAAATAATAGACTCCCAGACTTTTATTTTGACCTATTTAAATGTTAATAATTTTATTTTGGCCTAGTTAACTCTTAATAATTTTAAATGTTAACTCTTTAATATGACAGAGGCGCATGAGAAAATTGTCTTCAGTTTTGGAACTTGAAACTTGATGTCCAGCTAGAAATGATCTTAAAACTTGTATGACAATTTTAGAGCTATAGAATTGGTGTCAATGAGTCACAAAGTAAACCAGCAGCCATTTTATTTTTTATTAATTATGGATGAAGGTGGCTAATATCTGTTATTTGTGGCAATACTAAATTAAATCAAGTATTATAGATATGCTTATAAATACAAAACCCACCATTTCTAGATGACCTCTGTCATACCATTAAGTGAAAAATTCTTTCAGATTAATTAAAACTATCCTTCATCTGTTTTATATTGCTGCCACGTTTAAAAAATAAAAATGTGCATACTATGAACGTTAAGTGTGAATGCAGACCCCCATAATATTGTACCACTTTTTTTTTTTTCTTTTTTAAACAAACATACTTATCTAAGTATTCGGAATGTATCCGATTATGAGGATCTTTTCAAAACCCTTGTAAGAGTTTTTGATATATTTCCATTCTATGAATGTTTGATAAGAATGCAGAATCCTACAATATTAATATACCATTTTTGAATAGAACAGATGCAACACTAGTAACATACTTCTCAGACCAAAAACAACTTTGGTTCGAATTTCATGTTCAACACAACAGTGGAATCTGATGAAATTTTAAATATTCCTCTTTATTTTATTGCACTGCATCTTTGACAATCTTTTAATAATAAATAATGTACGTATGAAGGTGAAATTACCTTAGTGTATTATTATTAGCGCTAGGACAACCGAATATTCTTTTCATTGTTTTGACTCTCAACTATATATCCATTGATATCTTATGTTTTTATATAGTGATGTAGCTCTCGGTTGATTAACTGTGCCAGATATACAGGGTTTCAGAAGTCATGGACAAATTTCAAGACTTTATATCTACTGAACTATACATAATAAATGAAAGTGACATGATTTGAAAATTAAGTTTATCAAGTTTGACTTTAATATTAATGATTATATATACATCGGCATACTTTTTATATCCTTAATAGTTTTTGAGATACTTAATGTCCAAACGTGTTCACAACTTGTGGAACACCCTGTATACTCTAGTCAAAACAATAAGAATATTCTGTCGTCCTAGCCTCAATTATTATATAGATTGCATTTTCAGAATATTGGAAAAAAATTAAATTTATGATTTGATTAGGGACATATCTAAAACTTCACTTTTGTAATCAGATTCATGAAAAAAGCCTGTTCTTTTAGTCTGTGTCTTAAGATTGGAATTTTAAGCTATCAACACTAAATTAAAGGTGCGTGATTATCATAATGGATGTGGTCGCAGACTATTGTCGGTCATATTGAGATCAAATCTTATCAGATCTAGGTTCAATTGTGTATTAATACTTTTAGAAAAGGTATGAATTGCCCATCCTCTCCACCATACACTGAATAAAGTAACAATTTCTGTTCAATTTATACAAGTTGTTTATAATAGTGTACATTTTGGCATTAAATAACTTTTTAAAAAATTATAAACTAATCTTAAACTGTTTTGGAAGTTTTTTTTTTTTTTTTTTTTTTTTTTTAAGATAAGGATTGATAATATGGATTATTTCTCTCTCTCTCTCTCCCTCTCTCTCTCTCTCTCCCCCCCCCCTCCGCCTGACAAAGGAGGGATTGGTACCAGTAATTCACTCTCGTTTGTTTGTTCGCACTTTTCTCAATAACCATGCCTTGGAGTTTTTTGGAAATTTTGCACAGACGTTAGTCGTGAAAGTAAATTTTTCACTCGTAGAGGGGGACTCCGTATGCTCAGTTTGTTCAGACTACTTTTCTCATTTTCATTACTTTCACATTCGCTTTGAAATTACATCAAAATTTCTGAGTTTAGAACGATGCACCTTTCTTTGGTTATTTTTTACTTAGGGGTCACCACTTATCGAGGCCTGGAGGTCACTCGAGGATATGGGTTAATGAGTGGGACAATATTGTAGTAATCATTAGTAGTGGAAATTTAGTAAATTAAGGGGACGGCTCATCAAGAACTTGTTTACGTTGGACTTGAAGACGACCATATTGTAGTTAGCTAAAAAGCAGGCAACCAGAATAGTTCTACAAGTGTGCAGTTCTAAGAAAGAAACTTTGTTCATGGAATCTGCGTTAAGGTTTAGGCACATATAAAGATTGAAAAAATGGGAATATAGCGACCAAGATGAGAATAATTGTCCGAATAATCCACATAATTCAAATTCTGGACTTTTCAAAATCATTTGCGTTTTAGTGGTCTTAATTTTCTGTTTTATTTTTATTCTTTCAAAATGAAAATCATCCAGTTTAATCACATAGAATTATCTGGAATCTTAGGAAGAACGCATTCCAGTAATTATAGGAGCAACCGACTCACAAAACTACCTGGCAAATGTACCCAGTGAACCAAGTGCAAGAGAGATGCAAATAATTGCACTTAACTCTTTACTGCCAGAATTTTTTTAAATGTAATAAATTTTTTAATCATGAATTTATATTCATCTGTACTCGAGGGAAAGGGATAAAGGAAAAAATCATCAGAATGTTGGATCATGCTTAAATCTGTACTTTAAAGACCAGTTGGGTTGACTAGCAATAAGATTAAGAAATATTTCCTATACAGGTGTTTCTTTGAAAGACTACTTGAAAGTACAATTTGGCGGAGGGTTAAAGGGACGATTAGAGTTTTAAAAAAATTTCTCTGTTGGAATGCAAGAGTTAGCAGGTGAATGTTTGGCAATGTAAAGGATGCACCATCGCTAGCTTGAACAAAATAAGAAAATTGAAAAAAGTGTGGGGGAGGGGGAGTGATAGCAAATTGTAATTTTTACCTTGAATCTGCAATCGATGTACAAAACTCATCCGATCTGTTCTCTATTCACTTATACTTAAATGCAATTAAAAAACTGAAATAAGTTTTTCACTTATTTTTTTGTTTACAAGCGTGGAAAGTTGCAGGGGTTAATTGTGATATCGTCATACTGTATTTGAATTTGGTTTAGGATATTGCATCATTCTCATTAATACCCTTGGAAAAGGTATGAATTCATTTAGAAGACCCCCTCTTCCCATAAAACCTTTTCTGAATCGAAATAGTAGAGCTACTACTTAAGGAGATGGAAAATTTTGAAATAGTACAACTCCTTCTTAGCTTATGCCACTATTGCTTATAGTTGTCTTGGATTTCTTGTCAATGTCAGTTAGAGATTGTACAATCTTTGCTTCACTATATAAGCTCCTTAGTGTACATAACTTCTTCAGTTGTAGAATCTCCTAATCTATAATTGTTTAGTTTCAGCTCACCTGAACATTATCCCAGTAGGTGTAGTATATAAAACCAAACCAGTTAAAACTCGTCTAGTTGAAAACACTATCAATAATTTCCCCCACTCTTTATCTGTGCCTAAACCTAAACATAGATTCCATGAACAAAGCTTCTTTCTTAGAACTGCACACCTGTGGAACTCTCCGTTTACCTGCTTTCCAGCTGACTACAATATGGCTGTCTTCAAGTCCAACGTAAACAAGTTCTTGATGAGCCGTTCCTCTTAAGTAATCTAATTTTACTAAATTTACACTTCTAATGATTACTATATTGTCCTTTTGACCAATGTAATTCTTTAACCCTTATCCTTGAGTTGCCTCTGGGCTTTGATAAGTGGTGATTCCTTTGTAAAAAAACAAAACAAAAAAACATGGATTCTCAATTTCATATCCTTGTTTTTCATTTTTTGCACTGTTATTTTATTTATTTATTTTTTTCATTTGGGCTGCTGTTATCTTGACACTAGTTTTTTTTTTTTTTTTTTTCTTTTTAATGCATTTATGGATGCCTGTGTTGGTGTCATTTATTTAATAAATTTGAAAAAATGTTAGATTTTATATCTGGTACTATCAGATTAGGCTGTCCGAAGATGCTGGCTTCTGACCTAAAATGCACAAAACATTGTTTTTTTTTTTTGTTTTTTTTTTTTCCACATTTTTCTCCTAATCATGTTCTGCAAAGTGAGACAAATACAATTTTCCTATACAAAACAACTAAACCAAACACTATAAATAAATATTTGAAAGTATAAAGAACTTGAAGCATATAAACTTTTACCAAAATAACTGGATTTGACATTATATAATCCGAAAAGTGTTGCTATGCTACAAAACAATCAAACCAAACTTGTATCCTCATTGTCACTGTTTAGTATTATTAAACTGAGCAATTGTTCAGCAGACATGGAGATCAATTACAGATTTGTAATTAAACTAAAAACCTTAGTTTTAGTTTAAATAAATGCTTGTACTAGGGATTCATTTTTATGCTGTTATTGTAGATTATTGAAAGAAAGCAGAAGAGTATTTTCATATTTGGACTCGCATAGCCAAATTCACTTGCAACCGTGTGTATAATGGATACTAACACAGACTATGGAATCTGCTTGATCAAATTTAAATTGAATTGGATTTGTGTTCATTTACTAATGTAATATTATTTGAAAAGGTATGAACACCCCTTTTTCTAGCTATGAATAAAATAGCAACTTGTGTTCACTTGATTATTTATATTGCATAATCATATTGACAAACTGGTTCTCGTTAGATCACCAAAGTTAAGCATCGTTGAATCTAGTCAATACCAATTTGGGAATACTAGGTGCTGTATGTAAGAGGGCATTGACATCTCCCTGCAAAAATCTAATGTTGTCATCTCCACTAATCAGGATATAAATTTGATTATGATCGCTTGTGAACTTGATATTTCCTAGAAACTTCTTCCTTTGGAGGAAACCAGTTCAACCTGCCTAGGGTGAATAATGCCACTGAAAAAAAAAAAAAAAAAAAAAAAGATTTAGAATGAATTTTGTGCTTTATGAAACAGCTGTAAAATGGTTGATGTGAAGCCACCAAACCATTAATTGACACTCAGCAGCTAAAATCTAGTCAAGATCAAATTCTGTTTATTTTTATTTTTTAAGTGCATTTCTAAAGTGAATTTGATTGTGAATTTCAAAATAGTTCATTCATTTGGAAAAAAACTATTTGAGCATTGGGAATAAAACTGAGGAGAGGTAAGATATCTCTTCTAAAATGGTCATGAAGAAAAGACAGATGATTGCTGAACATTTTGCAGTTGGCTTTGTTTGACATGGGCTGTATTTCTTGTTCAAGGTTCCTATTTGATAAGTTGAAAGCCTTCCCTCCTTCGACTTTTGCTAAATACTTGCATTAATTTATGCTCTAGGCTCTTGAAATTAAGACAAATTTAGTTCTGATATCTCCAAAGATTAAATTTGGACAGTATAGGGAGATGTGTACAAAAAAGTCTTTGGTGTGACCATTTTGAAAGAATGGATGAGAGTTTTTGAGTCATTAGATGCATAACATTTGAGGGAGCAAGTTAAGTTCACTAGGGAAGTCCAAGAAAAATATGGCAGAAAGTGATAAGGATATCTTTGAGAGAAATGGATAAACAAGGATTTGGTCAGAGATTAGTTATTTTGGAAGTCAATTTCTTAAAGCTGTCCAACACATGTCAGTATATAAAATGAATATGATTTGGAAACTAAAATTTAAATGTTAATTATGTATTTCATATCAAAACGTGTGATCTTTAAGTGATAGTTGATAATGACTCTAATAAACCAAAAATCGATTTCAACTCCCAATTTTGGTGAAAAGTTAACAGTTGGGTATGTAGAATAATGCAAGGATCCATTCTTCACATATTGCCATGATCGCCTCACCTTAAACTTGTAATGTTAAGCATTCACCTGTGATCCCTTCCCTATTAATAATACTTTTGCAATCTTTTAATTTCTACTCCAATGTTAATTGGGTAAAAAAAACATTTTTTTCTTCAATTTTGTTTAAATGAAATCCAGATGAAATATTGTAACAAAGCATTTTTTTTTTTTCTTTGCAGTCAATGTTGTTGAAGCCTTACAAGAATTTTGGCAGATGAAACTTGAAAAGGGAGCAGATTTAAAAAATGGAGCTCTGGTAGTTTATGAATCACAACCTGCTAACGCTTTACCTTATGTGTGTTATGTTACACTCCCTGGAGGAAGCTGTTTTGGAAGTTTTCAGGTAAAAAAAAAAAAAGGGTAAAAATTGTATATTTGTAAATTCTAGCAACTCATTTTATTTGTAAAGCTGAAAAAATGAGAGCTTGTCTCATCAAACTTTTTGCCAACAATTCTTTAGGTTAAACAAAGATTATGAAAGGCATATTATTTTAAGGTTGTTTCAGTAGTGATGCAATAATCTGCATCAGCCCGTCATTGATCATAATTAACTTTTTATAGGGGTGTGAAATCTCTGTATTTTAAGTCTAAATGACCCTATACAAATAGGGGGGGGGGGGCATAGATGAAAATCGCAATTTTGAATAAATTAATGGGAGAGCTCTTTGATATATATATATATATATATATATATATATGAGGCAAAAATAGGCATCTACACCAAAAATTAGGGAAAATTATCGAGTAGAAGTTAAAATAAAAATCAGTTTTATCATGTTTTGCCAGTCTACCATTAAGAGTGAAAATCCCGTAAAGTAGGGGCAGATAAGTCAGTCTGTCACCAGACCAAGTTATTATTAGGGCTATGACAACAGCATATTCTTTTCATTGTTTTGACTCGAGTGTGTACCTGGTGATATCTTATATGCTTTTATACAGTGATGTGGTTCTCAGTTGATTAACTGTCTGTGTAGAATATATACTCAAGTCAAAACAAAAAGAATATGCTGTTGTCATAGCCCTAGTAATAATAAATGGCAAATTTGCATAATACGATAAAACTGATTTTTATTTTTAATTAAAAATTTACTGGATAATTTTTCTAATATTTGGTAAGGATGCTTTATTTTTGAAATATACTTAAATATATCAAAGTTTTTTTTTTTTTTTTACTGAGAATGTGATTTTCACTTGTGTCCTTTACTGTATAAACACCCAACTGTCTCTTCATGAGATAGAGGGTTTTGACTCGTTTTGCTTAAGATGATCTGTGAAATTTAACAACTTTACTTTTATGAGTGCGGTTGTTCGTCGGGTGAAATCCTCTTTCTGATCAGATGTCATTGGTGATATGGTGGGTTCAACCATTGCCACGATTTGAGTATCATGGTATGCAATCTGATTGCTCTACAGATTCTAATCACTTATTGAAAAAAAAAAAAACTGTCAGTTGAAAAAATGTCTCTCCCAGATCTCAAACTCATGTTAGTCTCCACATCTATAACCTTTGTTGGTAGAATTACAAATGGATGACAATTTCATGTGAGCGAGCTCAAAATCACCAAGCTTCATGTGCAGTGAAACACGACCTTAAATTGATGGGAACCGGTTAATCTTTGTTGCAACAAGATCAGAATTTATGAACTAACAATCAACATTTTCATAATAGAAATTTAAAAAAAAAAAGAAAAAAAAAATATTCTCGAAGTCGGTTTTGTTAAAATTTTGTAAAGATGTTACACAATTTTTCAGTTAGCCACTAACTTATATTTGTTACACAATTTTTCAGTTAGCCACTCGGTCACTAACTTATATTTGATCAGTATCAGCTGGATTACACATAAAGAGGACTGATGCTACAAAACCCAAAACCCGTAAGGATGTTTGACTCGTCATCACTGACAACATAGTCCAGTACATCCAGATGATTCCAAAAATAAAGCCTTTTTTTTTTTTTTTTTTTTAACTCAAAAAGTTAAAGAGCTATGAAGATGGGCATGGTTCCATTAAAACCAGTGACCTTTGTTCTCCAGAATTTATTCTTCTACAAAGTCACCACCATTATCAATGCATTTTTGCCAGGAATTCAATGACGCATCTCTGCTTCTGAGTGGAGTTGCTTTCTTGGTCTCACACCATCAATATCTGCAGCAAAGGGATAAAACTTTAAAGTCATGAATAAGTTTAGTCGTTATAAGAATGCAATTTGCAATCCCATCTGATCCATTTGGGTGGAATAAAACAGTAGAAGGCATTATTTTTTAAAGCTTTTGTATTTTACAATACTAGAATACCTAGGTATTAAGTATAGGGGGAAATTTTTTTCTTTTTTTTGGGGGGGGGGTGGAAATGACTCTGAATAAGGCTTAAAGCCACTTAATCTAAAGAACTAAAAATACTACTTCAAGGTAAAAAATTAACAATAAGTGTTAGATAAATCGATTCTGACTCAGAAAATAACAATTCTTCCCTTTTTATCAGAACTATTGCTCATGGAATACAAGAACAAATTAAGGGAAGAAAGAGTTACGAGGTTGACGAAAGTAAACTAAAAAGTTCACTTTCTACTCTCTTTATACGGACTCTGTTGCATGATTTAGATTTTTTTTTTCTTTGCTCTAAGATTTAATGGACACTCAATATCACTTTATAATTATTCATATTGGTTTAATGTCAATGTTTATCTTATTGTTATCCATTCTTTTCATAAAAGATCTTTTTTTTAATTTTTATTAATTTTTACTCTCTGCAGAATTGTTCGACAAAAGCAGAAGCTCGAAGAAGTGCTGCAAAGATAGCTTTGATGAATTCTGTTTTCAATGAACACCCATCACGAAAGATTTCGGATGAATTTGTTGAAAAAGCAGTCGGAGATGCTCTAGCTGCATTTAAGGTTGGTTTCTTTGAATATCGCATGAGTAGTATGAGTATAGAATTGAGTAGTGGAACGACTTGCAGTTGATATAGACAATTACATGTTAAACGCATTGCTTAATTATGTTATAGTTTTGTTAAACCAAACATTCAATATCTTTCAACAAACTTCTGCTTTGCTAAGAAACTCATAGAATTTGCATATTGAACTCGCAAACTTTAGATAATGATGCTATTCTTTAACCAAGCCGCTGAAATTGGGTCAATTTTTATATTTCAACTGATTCAATCCACGACGTCATAGACGCATGCATATATCGTTATCTTGTCATGAAGGAAGAATTTTTTCCTACCCTCCCTGTAAAAAAGCGAGCCATTGAGGGTGAAGGAATTAATGTTTTTAGCTAATTTTTCAATATTTGTCGGCCAAAGGTTCGAGCTTTAAAATGATACCTATCTGGCGAAAATCCGTGGCCTCTGTTGAAAGTTTTTGTGAGACATACACACACATTTGGCCTTTCATATATATATAGATAAAAAAATGTTGAAAAGATATTTTTCATTCAGTAGTGAGCTTTGGAAGATTGTCGGTGAAAGAAATACAATCACCGAAAGATAAACGTTTCATCATTTCTAGTCGCCACTTTGAAAAATCTCTCGCAAATGCGACTGTTTTACTCACAATGTAGAGCCCTGAATCACTTAAAATTGTAAAAAAAAAAAAAAAAAATACTTGCTCAATTTGCATGATTTTTAGAATATAATCTTTTCATTCCATGAGGAATATGTACATCAAAGACTTTTCTGTGTTTTCATTTTTTAATATCGGGGAATTCTAGACAACTACACACAAAAAAAAAAAAATAACAAAAATATAATTGTTTTACCTTTGCTTTATTTCAGGGCAACAAAGAAGATGCTGAAAATCCCAACACTGGCATCGGAGCGTTTAAGTTCATGTTGGAAGCAAACAAAAGTCGAACGATGCTAGAATTCCAAGAACTGATGACTGTTTTTCAACTGCTTCACTGGAATGGCAGTTTGAAAGCAATGCGTGAACGCAATTGTTCCCGCCAGGAAGTTCTCGCTCACTATTCACACCGCGCGCTAGATGATGATATGCGCTCTCAGATGGCCCTTGACTGGATCACTCGCGAACAGGAGACTGCGGGAACCATCGCGCATGAACTTGAGGTTGCCGAACAAGAATTAGAGAGTGCGCGACTTGCTGGCAGGGAGCTGCGTTTCCCAAAGGAGAAGAGAGATATATTGGTGTTGGCACTTAGTCAAACTGGACCTTCAGAGAGTATGGCATAAAAGCAAAGAATAATTAGAAGAAACGCAACCTGGCACTTTGCACATCAAATTTTCTCTCTCTCATCACGCGACGCTTTCATTCACAAATATCTTTGAATTTAGCCGATTATTATTTTTTTATTTTTTTTTACTATTTTTTTTTTTTTTTAACATTGGTAGATTTCTTTCCTTTTAATCCATTTATTTTGAGCAATTATCTAAAATTTACTGAGGCTTCAAAGCAAATGATTATTCATGTCTTTTCATTCTATTTTTATTTTCTGTTTTAAAAGAAACCGTTTAAAATGGAATTTTCATTAAATTTTTTTTTATTAAAGACGGAAGTAATCATATGATAAATTACATAATTTTACTGTTTGTAATTAGATAATAATTTTGTATCAGACATTTTAGAAACTGATACATTTTTTTTTTCTTCCAAAAACTTATTTAAAGCACAATTTTCGTCACATTTCTCATGTATAAACCTGATAAAAACACGACAGTTTTACTGTCTACTTATTAACAGATATTATCTGTTTACTTACATCCTTACAAGGGAAAGAGTTAACAAAGTATAGTTTAAAAGTGGGAGCATTTGCTGACTCCCTTTCAAGTACAAAAATTGACTTTTTCTCCTTGGTATTTACCAATTGTGACAGCATCATACATTTTTGGATGCATTCGTCAAGGTTTGCTGCTTATGAAGGCTGGGGTTATTACTTTTTCTATAAACTCCACCTACTAAATGTGAGATCTCTCCAGTGAATTTTCCGAAAACAAAGTTTGGTGTGAGTAGTATAATGAATATTTATGCAATTTGCTAAGGAGTTCAAATCCTAGTGGATCCTTTGTGTTCACTTATACTGTAATACCATGAGGAAAGGTATATACCCCAATCCCCTCTTCAGTTAGTGGATAAAACATGTTCGATGACTCTATTATAATGAATCGTTTCCAGTAGGTATTTTCTTGATATTAAATAACCCCCAAAAGGTTTGATATGCCATAAAAGATCAACCAAACCAGAAAACAGTCTGTGGAAATATCCTGTAAGGAAGCCAACATTTTTTTTTAAAACCAAAATGTTTACAATATTTTTATTTTATAGTTATTGCAAGCAAAATTGACATGATGATAGTGTTATTATGGCAACAAGTAAGAACTAAAAAATTCAGAAATATAAGTAATAACTAAGTTGTATTAATTAATGCCCAACCATTTTTTTTAATTCAAACTTTCTATATTTTTGTAAATTAATTATTAATCTTTTATTAGAGATTTGAGATTAAATTTAACAATTTTAAAGATATTTTCATAAAAAACAAACTTTTATAATTTATAATGAAACCTCAATTTTAATTTTGACTTAGATTTTACCATATATATGATCTGCGGATGTGTTTTTTTTTTTTTTTTTTTTGGTAATTTGAAAACTGAAATAAATCTGGCAACAAACAACCCAAGATTGGCAGTTGTTTGTGCCAATTGCAGATTAGTACTGGTCCTTGTCGTATGTTTATAGATACAAATAAGGTATTTTACTTTTAGACTAATCTCACGTTTGTATAAAACAAAACATTTCTTTGTAGATTTTGGTGTGCTAAAAACGAATCTGCAAACCGTTTCCATCACAAAAAAGTCTTCATGATATGAAGAAATTACTTTTCCAAAAAGTGGGTGATCACTTTTCCATGAAAATTTAACTTAAAATGAGCACCCACTTTCTGGACACCTGAGAGCGGGGGCAGTTTTTTGTGTTTATTCGCTAAAAAGGTTTTTGTTTGATTTCTTTTGCATGGTATTAACCTCTGAACTCTGGGACAATTTTCCATTTCGTTTATGCTTGCGTGTAGCGTAAACGAAGGCTAGGCTGTGAAATGGAAAATAGTCCCAGACTTCAGAGGTTAATATATCTTGCAAACGGTAAATTTGCAACAGAAACGGTTACCATATTCTTTTAAAGCACACTAAAATCTACAAAAGTGATGGTTTTTTCTATACGAATGTGAGATGGGCCTTAAAGTAAAATAATACTACAAATAATAACTGAAAAACTTGTTTAAAATAAACTTAATTTAATTTATACCGTTTCACTAAAATTGATACCTTCTTCACATTTATTAAAGTCGAGAAAAAACTTATTTCTGTTGAAAAAATTTTTTTTTTTTTTTTTTTTTTTCAGAATCAGTTCTTCTTTTACTGAAATGTCATTTAGCTGAATGAAACCCATTTCAAAGATTTCCCAGGCATTATTTATATTGATCTTTTTCGCGCGCACACACACACATGCAATGTTTTCTATGGTTAATTTTCCTGTTTAAAAAAAAGTGCTTCATTATCAGAGAAAAAGTTCAATATATTTAAATAGATACAGTGAAAGGTTTATAGAAACAAACTTTCATAGCTATACCATTTTCAAACTTCAAAGTCTACAATGCTGAAAATGAACTATATGTATCTGTTCAGATTCCTTTAAATCTGGAAACTGTATACCCATGTAACCCTTTGACTATATTTAAATATGTATATGTGTGCAGGCATGCATATTACATTGTAAATCTTCAGTGAGCACTGCAAATCAAATTAGTGATAACAAATTTCTTAATTTAGATTGACTTTAACAATTGCTACATTTATCTAAATTTTTGTTCAATCTCCAATTTTCTTTTTTTTTTTTCACAAAGAAAACGAGTCCAGCGAATATTTATTGCACAAACTAAATTGTTGCTTTTTACTTTGTATATAACATTTGCTAAGGTCTTTGAAAAAAATTGTATATCTCTAATATGCAGCTACTGTATACTCACTCGCTGAGCAGTGTTGGCACCTGAGTATGGCAGTTTCTATCTTTAGCTTGCTTCTATCGCTTTATAGCTAGCACATAAGTAAAAGTAGCTAGTGGGAGAGCAGATGTTTGTATGTAGAAAAAAAACGCTATCCTAGTTGAACTTGTTATAAATGGAAAATTCCAAACATGTTCAGCATGTACTTAGTAAACAGTCACAAGTTAGACTTAGTTACCGTAATGGTCTTCCACAGTTTTAGTGGCTCCACATTTTTAACCAAACAATTTGTTTGATATGACTTTTTAGATAAGGATTGGTGATTCATATTATTTGGATTCATTGACCATGCAGTAGTTTCTCGTGGGGCCTCTCGATGCCATACTAGTGGGTAATTGTTATGGCTTTACCTTTTCATGTGCTACAAAAAAAAAAAAAAAATTCCTGTCTTTTTCTCGCTTACTTTCCCTCTCTGTTCTGCTCTAACCTTAGCATGAAACATCTCCCCCCCCCAAAAAAAAAAAACATGACTACCATGTCTCCTTCTCCAACATCAGGGGGTCTACATTCCAACCTTCCAGAGGTTGAAACCCAATTACAGGAGATGAACCTGAGCATATTCTTCCTAAGCGAAACTGGCATAGGGCTGATCACTTCCCTAGATGAGTTCATAATTAAAGGAATCAATAGATTCCATGAACAAAGCTTCTTTCTTAGAAGTGCACACCTGTGGAACACTCTTCCGTTTGCCGGTTTCCCACCTGACTACAACTTGGATGTCTTCAACTCCAACATAAATAAATTCCTGATGAACCGCCCCTTTAAGTAAGACACTTTATCAAATCTCCAATACTAACAATTACTACGATACTATCCCATTGATTACTGTACACGCAATAACCCTTATCCCGGAGTGGCTTCTAGGCCTTGATAAGTGGTAACTACCATGTAAAAAAAAAACCAAAAAAAAACCCTGTTCTCATCATGAGTGACATTTTCACGTTTGGGTGAATGTAACCTCCATCCTTCTTCAGGTGTATCTTGTTGAACTCTGGGAATATTTCTGTTGAACTCAGGAATTTGGACAGAATTTCAAACGGAACCCTTTATTTACTTTACGGGAGTAGCATGTTCTGTCAATCATGTCTGGATAAGTAATTCGCAATTGTATTTTTCGGTCAGGAGAATATCACTTTTACAATTGATTTTTTTTTTTTTTTTTTTTTTTTTTTTTTTCTCCAAGTACTCTAACCACTGTGCAGACAATTCTAGTACTCAAACCTATTTTTATGTCTAGTTCGACAGAAACATTTTCGAGTTCGACAAGATATGCTGAATAAGGTTGGAGCTTACATCGACCGAAACATTGTGAAAATAATACTTAAAATGAGAACAGTAGTCTGATGAATCCAAATTCATATCAAATTTGTTTGATATGTTTTATTTTCAAATGAATCAAATGTTTAGTTGCTCCTTGTACTTTGGAATGAGTTAAAAGTAATATTTGATTCAAAATCAATATGGTCAGTGTTGAAAAAAATCTGTCAAGCATAAAGTAACGTGTATTCTATTTTCTTTTTTCTTTTAACCAATTACATTGTGTACAAACTCTCAAATGTAACTTTTTAATAGCATATAGTTTAGATAGACTTGGAAAATAATTATAACAGCATATTTATTAAAATTAGATTGCTTATTCGTTGTATTTTAGAATGATTGAAAGAAAGCCTCATTTAGTTTATCAGTAAAACTAACAAAGATTCAGGTCAAAGAAAATGTTCATCACACTCTATGCATAACAGAAAAAAAAATGAAAGCTATGAATAGTTGAGGTAAAAGTTTTGTCTGCTTATCCAGTATCTCCAATATTAAAAAAATTAAAATTGCACAAAAACTATGCATGTACTTGTTAGGTTAAAAAAGACATGAAAATTTACCCAAATTCATCCGCTATTTTTGTTTTTATGAAATACAATTTGATGAGTAAACAATTTTTAGATAGTATTATGATGATCATATGATATTTAGAATATTGAATTAAGACCTTTGGCCATTGAGTTTACAGTGAGCAGAAAAGGGTTGACGAGACATTTTGTCATTAAAACTTTGTTAAACAAAAATACTTCATGAATTTGCAATTTTGGTGTACTGTCTTTTTTTTCTTTTATTTTTTTTAAAAATCCAATATGTAAGTACATGAAAAAATTTTGGTGCCATTTTATTTATTTTCATTTTAATAATCAGCTTTTAATATTAGGGTAAAACTGAATAGACGCAAAGTTTTCCTTTTCTGCTTTTATTTTTTTTCAAATGGAAAACTATTCAATTTTAATTGTCAAGATGTTTGTTGCGATAAAAAATAAATGGATTATTATGAATTTAATGAAAGCACCGCGTTAGGTTTGAAATATTTCACTTCAGAATGTGTGCCTGTTTATGAAGCATAAAAATATCAAACTCCTTTAAGAGCTCCAGCAATGTAAATTGAAGTCTTGTATTTTATCAACCTATTCTTGCCAAACATCATTTTTAAAATGGTTTAAATTATGCAAAATTGTGGCCAACACTATCATCTGCCTTTTCATTTCTTGAAATATATTGTGTGGCTTAAAATGTTTATGCAAACATGTTAATATGCACTTTAAAAATAAATGATTGCTTTTTTTTTTTTTTTTTAACCTATAAGTTATATGTAAGATGCCCGTTTTAAAAAATTAGTATTTTTTTCCTGAACAAAACTATTTTTAAAAATAACTATTCTATTCTTTCATAGATAATAGTTGTAAGCAAGTATACTACTTGCACATATTCATTTTATTTCTTGATTTAAACTCTATACATTAAAAAAAAAAAAAGATTTCAGATTGTTCACTCAAAATATATTGGATGCAAAATTTGGTACGTTGCCAGTGTTTTAATATCAGTATTTAATTTTGGTTTTTAATGATCAAATGGAATTTCTATAAAAAAAATTATAGCTTTTATTTATAAAGATTTGTTTGTTGGGCAAAAGATTCATAAAATGTCTTTTCGTAATTTTTGCAACTGCTGATTTTGACAAAATTTCATTCTGATTTTTTTTTTTTTTTTTTTTTTTTTTTTTTTTTGTCTCGTTTCCTGATACCATTGAAATTTAGCAACAAAAATTTAAAATATATCATTTGAGACGACTTTGATCAGTTTATATATTTTTATTTCCTAAAGCATATAATTTATATTCAGTATTAAAATCTAAAATGTTAGGGATAAGAAAAAGTAAATAATTGTAAGAAAAAATTCTAAGCCACTAAACATAATTATTAGATTTAAAAAAATTTTTTTTTTTCCACAACTTTATTTCAAAATAGAATACATGTAGTACATGGTTCAGCTTTTTGATAAAGGATAAGAAAAGCATTCAAATCAAAATTTCTTTTATGAAAAAGTGATGCATTCATTTCCCTTGTATTGAAATTCTCTACAAAACTTAGAAAATTCCAGTACAAGGGAAATCAAAGCATCACTTCATAAAGAAAATTATCTGTCATTTGGGTAACAAATCGTATAAGAACGTACTAAGCTGATAAAATAGTTTCACTTTTTTCATTGAATAAATAACTATAAGTATAAAAGTGCTGAAGATATTGTTATCGAGTGATGAAGACATAATTACTTATTTTGCGCATAAATTTCAGCTTTTTTATATTTTATTTTTTTGCTTAGGTGAGTATTTTACCTCATTTTAATTGGCCAAGTAAAATCAAGTGAACCAAGTATTTTCTCTGCAAAAAAACAGTAAAATTTAGTTTCTGCAGATTTTGTAATTTAATCGGATTCATAAAAAGTATTTATGGAATCTCAAAGCTTTTTCCTTGGAAGACTAAGATTCGCCATAAATGAATTGTACATTAAAAAAAAAAAAATCAGTGAAAAAAACGCAATTTGATTTAAACACTAGAAATTCAACTGTTTTATTTGGACCAACTATATTCATTAGCTCAAAAAGAATTTTTTTTTTTTTTTTTCAAATCCCAAGTTGACTCGTTTAATGATACAAAACTATTTATAAAGCTGGATTTACTTTTGCACAAATTCTTTTTTTTTCTTTACTGTAAGAACATGTATTCTGTACGTTTTGCTGGTGTTCATATTTTTTTTTTTTTTTTTTTTTTTTTTTTAACCATAAGTGGCTTCAAGACTTTGCCTCCATGTTGCTAGTTAACAACCATTTTGCCGTACGCATATTCACCTGCTTGCCGAATTCTGGAATCTAGTCTTTTTATTTTTGCTTGTCACACAACTACATGGGATATAAACTTTCAAATACTGAACAAATGTTACATATATATATTTAAAATCCATTAAGATTATATATATATATATATATATATATGCTTTGTTTAGATATGACCCATGTGCCTTATAATCCACATATTTCCTGTTGAAGAACTAAACTTACTGTTGATTTTAATTTTAAATATATATATATTTATCCTAAACTGGTCAGTTTTCAAATTTCTATATTGCAAGAATATGTATGCATTTGATAATATTTTTTTTTTTTTTTAATATATTAAAATATCTGATAAAGGCAAAACAAAATATTATGAAGCCGAACTGAAAATAATTAAATTCTTGAATAATTTACACATAAATATATTTATATTCTATGATAAGCAACCACAATTGGAAAGTTCTTCATTGAAGAAAATTAATTCATCTCTTCAACTTTGTTAATTGTTGTAATTTTGAATCCCAACTTGTGATTTTTTTTTTTTTTTTCTTAAAACTTTATTTCAACTGATATCCTAAAATCATATCTTAAAAAGCAAAACAGAAAATATTGCATTTCTAGTTTATGGATTATTCGGACTAATCTCATCTCAGATATTATTCTCACAACATTTCAGCTGATATAACCCTCCATCCCCTTTCCTCTGTGCATCTTTTCAAACTCTGGAAAAATCTATACTGATTTTCAAACTGAATCCAGGAGAGATTCTCATTTTCGGGTAGAAATGTTAACTATTTTTTATTTCATTTTTAGTCGGTATCGACTGTAGCAAGGATTGAACTTTTTAACCTCCTATAAACTGTCACTGAAAACTGATTGTTACTAAACACCTTTATCCATTACACCATTAATCCTTGTTGGGATATGGTGATTTTAGAGTTTGAAAAAAATATATCTGAAAAATGTTGGAAATTATATCAGCCAAAATGAGAATAGTAGTCCAAATTATCATCTAAAACAAAAAATGAGAAAATAACATCAAAGATGAGAATAGTAGTCCAAATTATCATCATCTGAAAAATTTCAAGTTTACTCATAAGTTTTTGCCATTTAATTGTTATTCTGAATACAATTTAACATTCATATTAAAGAGAAAAGGTAGTAGACTGGGGGTCATGGGTGGGTAGTTAGCCTAATGGATGCATGTTGCAGATTATGCAATCTATTATACAGTTCAAATCTTTGCAATATTAGGTAGAAACCCATAAGACTCTTTTTAATGAGGAAAAAAAAAAGGTTTGTTTGTCTAAGGTGTTACATATGGTTGAGAATAGTTTGTTTAAAATGATGATCAGGGCTTGACACCATCTTATGGAGAGCCATAATTATGGATTTTTAGCAGGGTAACAGTTAATAGAATAAATTATTTAATTTTTTAAACTTTGTATCTGGTCTCCTGAATCTGTCTTGCTTTATTTATGACCCCCCCCCCTCCTCCTCCTCTTTCTCTCCAAACTTTTTTTTTTTTTTTTTTTTTTTTTGTTCTGGTAGCAAAATTGAACAGATGCATTTTTTTTTTTTTTTTCTTGTCTCTGGCAATCATTGCATCACCATTGTGATTTGATTATGATGTTGCTGTTTACTGAAAAGGGAATAAAACCTCTCTTTCTTGTATGTTAACTATTTTATTACTGGATTGTTTGCTAAATTGTCTCCCACTCTAACACCACATCCCCTTTGTAATTCTGTTATCCCTATTATAGGGGACTTTAAAATGTATATTATTATTATTCCTCTAAGCACGATGGTTTAACCAAACAGGGACAAATGCTGTCAAATATAGATATCTGATATACATATATAGCCATTATTATTACTACTATATTTATTTCAATATTAGATGCTGTATATAACTGATGTTTTTTTTTAAACATACAATACAAAAAAAAATGAATTTTACAATAATGTAAAACAAGAAAATTCTGCTTGATTCTTTTTGACTGTTTCAGGTTCAAATAAATGCATTTTCCTCGCATGCACGCAATATTTTTTTTGTTTTAAGTGCAGATATCAATTTAGCAACAAATTTGGCATCTTTCTTTTGCATTTGTGAAACTTGTATTTAAAAAAGAAAATGGAAAAAAAAAAGCTTCTCTTATAAGAAAAAAAAAAAAATGAAAAAAAAAAAGCCAATTGAACTTATATTCAGCTTTCAGCTTCTATAATGTCAAATGTGATTAATGATTCTTCATGAATAGCCAGCATGTGATAATATTGCTTGGTCAGTACAATTGGCCCCTCCTGTTTTTTTTTTGTTTTTTTTAAATCTTGTTGATGTATTTCTCGAAAACAACAAAAAAAAAAACCTGGTTTTGAAGCTACTTCATCTCATCTGTCTCTTAAAATTCTATCAAAACTTTTGTACATAATTGGGCGGGGAGGGGGACACTTGTAATATATTGTTTTATACTGTTTATTTGTAATAGCATAATATTGTGCTGTAATAAAATAGAAATGGTATTTAAAATTGTTTCTTTTTTTTTTTTTTGCAACCAATTTCTTATGTTATAACTAGGTCTGTGACAACAGCATGTTCTTTTCATTCTTTTGACTCTTGAGTATATATCCGATGCAGTTATTCTCAGTCAACTGAGAACCACATCAGTCAACTATATAAAAACATAAGATATTAATGTCAAGAGTCAAAACAATGAAAATAATATTTTGCTGTCCCAGCCCTTATAACTAGCTGTATCCGCTAAACTGGATATTAAAATTTTTTTATTTGTTTTTTATTTACAGCTAGTTCAATGGAGATATTAATACACTCCATTATCACATTGTTTTAAACAGGTAGCAACATTTTCATAAACTCCTAACATGCAATTAACACTTTCCTCCAACAATATTTGTCTTTGCCCTCTGTTTAATTATCTAGAATACCTCAATCTTTTAATCACCCTTGTAGTATATCTAGGTGGTTGGTATATTACCTCAGTTTTCACCTGACAATATACACCCACAAGATCCATCCATCATGATAAACGGTAAGGAATTAAGTGGTACCAGGCTTTGAGTACCTGAGAAGTACACTGGCTATCAATAACTGTGCAGACGATGAGATAAGCTGCCACATCCAGAGTGTGTGTTTGGAAAACTAGGAAAACGATTCTGTCAAGAACGGCATTAGACTAGGAACAAAATGCAACGATTATGAAGCAGTGATATTTCTTGCTCTACTATATTCAGTAGAAACCTACACCCTGTACAGCAACCACATAAAGAGGGTGGAATCAATACAACAGCGTGTTTAAGTTATGAAAATTAAATGGAACAATCTTATACCAAATGTTGAAGGACTCGACAGAGCCAACAGACAGCATAGAAGCCATACTCGCCAGCACATAACTGTGATGGACTGGACATGTGGCCAGAATGGAAAACATTCGCATCCCCAAAATTCTATTATATGGAGAATTGGAAAATGGGTACAGAAAAATTAGTGGGCAGAAACTCTGCAACAAGGATGTGATAAAGAGCCACCTAAAGGCAATCAACATGAACACTAAAAATTGGGAAGAGCTAGCAGCAGACTGAAGTTGTTGGCGTAGTAGCCTTCACAAAATAAAGGCAACATCTGAACAAAACCACATAAAGAGGTTGGAAGCAACGCAACAGTGCCACCTAAGAAAATTAATGGAATGATCTACCAAATGTTGAAGAACTCAGTTTTTCTCAGCCATCTTGGCTTCATACATTCTTCTTATTTCCTTATTCCCTGAACATTTTATCCATTAACTCCTACGTTTGTTTTTCATTTGATATGTTATCCAATGATTCCATTTGTGGTCAAGCTACAATAAAACAGCGTAAGGTAAGTACTTAATGTAAGTCAGTTAAGCTTTGCTTTTGTGATACAGTCACATAGGATAGAAAAAGCGAACCGCAGACATGTCATTAGCTGTCTGGTCACGTTGATCCCCAGCGATTCTTATTCTTGGTCTGATCTACTCTTGCCCGGCTTTGACTCCAATCTCTATCAGGTAACCTCCATGCTGTTTACTGTGGTACACTATCCCCAACTGTCACAAACAAGACTGTCCGTAAATTGTCGCAAAACTCACTGCCACTCCTAAAACTGTCCATGAACTAACTCTAAATATATCTGATCCTTTGTCCCAGTTGTTGCTACACTTTGATTAGCAATCCTATTCAGACAGCTTTTGTGTGCCTTGGTAAATCATTTTCTCCCCATTGTATTTCTACTAACGTCACTTCCTATACCTTTGTTCTGCTGATCAGCTTATTAATCTTTTTTCATCTTTCTAAAATTTTTTTTTGTTCATTATTATAAAATTATACATTACATCCTAGGAGAAACATCGCCAATATCTTTAGAGGAGGTGGAGGTAGTTCCTATTTTCCCCCTCTAAATTTAAAGTCTCTCACCGCCCCCAGCTAAGGCTGGGAATATATATACACATAACTATATTACCCTGACACCCTTTTTAACTGGATCACACACTCGGCATACAATTACCTTTCCACTTCCCGATTCAAAAAATAATTTCTTCCTACTAACATTCCAGCTATTCTCATTGGCTGAAAACAATCTATTATTACAAAATAAACACCTTACAAAAAACGAACACGAGACCTTTACAAATATGGCCGCTCTCTCTACACAATATGAAACAAGTTTTATGAATATTAAACCAAATACAAAATTATTAAACGCTCATGATCATAAACTTATGTACTTATACCCTCACGTGTACGCGCACCTACACCCCCCCCCTAAAAAAAAATCTGAAACAAAATACAATTTACAGATAGTTTTTTTTTTTTTTTTTTTTTTTTTTTTTTGGCTCGCGATTAGACTTAGACAACATTGTTATTTCTTTCTTTTTTTTTTTTGTTTTATTTTATGAGTGGTTTCCTTCCTATGTTTTTTCTTTATTTACATTTTTTTTCGATACCTCTGCACACATTAACATCGCGCATACACCCGCAAAAAAAAAAAAAAAAAAAACCTCAAACATAACATTTTTATCTACGGTTACCGTTGTTTACTTTGTTTCCTGCATTAGCAGCTTAGAATTCAGTTGATGATCCAATATCATATGCATGTGTTTGATTATAGACAAGTTAGAGACGCATTTTCCTTTAATGTGACAACTTTTTTTCCTTTTGCTGCTTAGTATTTGCACCTCTGGATCCTGACAGCGATTATCAAAGTTAAATTTGGAGCAAATATTACGAGTTCATAATTTTATAATTATATAGATTTATCTCCCTGTTGTTCTTTAATTTTTTATTTTGTTAAACTTTTAACCACGAAATAAAACTAACAATCAACTCCATCAGTATGATTTACTTAACTTCAATCACTTCATCTAACCATCTTTGCAACAACACCACGAATGAGAGAGGATGGAGGAAATTCATAGATCGCTAAGCGAAAGATGGCAAATTAGAATTAAAATAGAATTTCAAACATAACTTAATCTCAGAACTAAGGAATGTTTTAGCATGTATTTTGTCAGTAAAATACATGGGAATAAAACTGTAAGGAAACAAATGTTGATTAGCTTTAGTGGTATCATCTGGTTTTGACTGTAGTCAAGATGGAGTTCACATGCTCACGTCAGATATCTCAGTCCTGAATACTTCCAGGACTCACCTCCCAACATTAGCCAGGTAAAAGCTAAAACTAATTAAAACATTTTTTTTAATGTAACTTGTAAGCATACCAAAAGATATTGTGAACTATATTTAGTTTAATGCAGAAGAGACAGAATATCCCTTTAAAGCAGATTCATGGATTAAAATTCTGACCATATTTCCATAAAATTGCAACCTAGATATAAAAAAAAAAAAAAAAAAGTATGAGTGATGTTTGATTATTTTTTGAGATACCCTCTTTGCACAAACTAAATACAGCCCACTTAACTTACCATTATGCATAAAAGGTATGCTAAAAAGATTCGGTTGCTTTGAATCTGACTTAATTAAAAAAAAATATACATATACAGAGAAATCTTTGATTTACATACTCGTCACAGAACGAATGTCATATTCCCAAAATCACAATTTGATCAAGTAGTTTTTATTTTTATTTATTTATTTTTTTTTACAATTTTAACAGTAAATTGTATTATTACAAGGCTGATTTTGATAAATCGAATTGAGTTGTCTTATTTATAAAAGATGGATTTTAAAAAATAGCATCATGCTTTGTAATAAAATTTGATTTTGTAAAAAACATTGATCAATTTATGAATGTTGGAATATGACATCTTTGTTCCATTATTGGTGCATATATCATGAGGATTTGGTTGTATTTTTTTTTTTTTTGTAATCAAGTCGAATTCTAAATAAGAACCAAAATGATGAAACAAAAAATGAACAGAAGAATATTTACTGTATACTGTACAGAAGATGGAGAACAATCTTTTCATTTTTTTTTTTTATTTTATAAAAAAGTCGAGTGCATTATTTCATATTTTTATAATCCCAATCAAAGATGGAAATTATAAAATGGACGAGCAAAACAAGTGAGCAGATTCTAAAAACAAAATTCTTTGATTTTAGTGTCATCTCTTCCTGATTATAAAAGTACAACTTTTTTTAACAGCTTTCAAACTTCATTTATCAACAAAGAGCAATAATGTCTGCGATGTGTTCAATACTTCCAAGCCAAGAATTGTTGAGTTTGCCAAACAAAGCAAGCCAGCTGCTAACTCTGCTCACAAATAACCTTGAAAAGCATTTTTATTTTTAATAGATTTATGTTCGTCCATGTTGAAAGTCACCTTCAATAAAAAAAAAAAAAAAAAAAAAAAAAAAAGCACTTCCGATTCAGAAGCTGTTAATCTTCCTCATGCAACTGTCCCCCAGTGGATTGATGCATTAGTTGATTCTCTAGTTATGACCAAAACAACACGCTGAGGGCCATTGCAACACAACAAACAGCAACATAAGGACTTTTTCTTTCACCTGAAAGATTAAATGGTATACAAATTTTTATTATTAAATTAGAAAAGAAGTGGGGATGACAGCAAATGAATAATCTTTTAAAATTTGGTAGTGTAAAAGAAAAAAAAAAAAAAAAAAAAAAAAACTAAAACTTGACAAGAAACAAAATTCCACCCCTCACTATTGAGGGCCCCCAGATGCCAGAAAGCCTTCTACTCTAATAACACCTTTCCTCAGACTGCTGGACTTTTGAATTCCCTCCCTATTTCCTGCATTAATCTGCAGAAGTTTAAATGTAATGGGAACAGACATTTCGCTACTCAGTTTCCCAAATAGCAGTCTCTTATGTTCCAAGTGGCAATATGCCTTGTTTGGGGTTTAAAAAAAGATTAATCATTTTCCTCCAAATATAATCTTTGGAGAAAATGGTTAATCTTTTACTTTTTTTCTTTTCTACCAAATTAAAAAAATATTTTGGTGCTCAAACAGTATAGGATAGATAAAAACATTCAGTTCCAAATTTAGCAAGTAGAATTCTAATTATATATATTACTATAATAATTAAATGCCAACAGACACTAGTGTTTCATCCTTTCGGGAATCATCAGTGCAATATGTCATGATTAACGCCAGTCAAGAGATTCAAACCCTGGCAACAGAAGTCATGTCTGGCTTCATTAGCAAGGACCTGAACCATTCGACTACCATCAACCGTGAGAGATACAGTTGAAAT
Organism: Euprymna scolopes; assembly: GCF_053919585.1. Classification (NCBI taxonomy): domain Eukaryota; kingdom Metazoa; phylum Mollusca; class Cephalopoda; order Sepiida; family Sepiolidae; genus Euprymna; species Euprymna scolopes. The sequence goes on along the minus strand of NC_136495.1, from coordinate 150,075,365 downwards.
TAAACATTTATCCTTATTAAATGCTTTTAATGTCAGTCAGAGAGTGATCTAATCATTATGACGATCAGATGACAAAATATATATATATATATATAAAAGGGATCTTGTCTGTCTATCTGTGTGCGGATTGGTTTCTAGCAAACTACTCTGTAAATTTGTAGTCTACAGACTTGAAATTTAATATATAGAGGATTTGGATCCATAGAACAAATTTGATTTGGTTTTAAGCCGCTAAAAATAGGTGTCAAAGGGTCAGCTTTGAAAAAAAAAAAAAAAAAAAATTATAACTTGGCAGACATAAGTTGACTAAACTAAATTCTACACATACGAAAACACATTTATACATTAGAGTCAGTTGATTTTTAAAATTTTCTCATCCATCAGTTGTTAGCTCAGACGGTAACAAATAAGGCTGGAGCACTAAATATTTTGGTTTTGATTTTAGTTGTAGTCATTTTTTAAAAAAACTTTTGAAATCATTACCATATTGGGTAGAATATGATAATCAATAGAGAATTCGCTCCATAATAAATATGAAACCTGTATGAATTAAAATATCATATTCAAGTATATTTTACGACCAAGCAAAGCCAGGCAACCTGCTAGTTAAAAATAAGAATCAGTTTTACCGTCTTTTGTCAATCTGCTATTGATAAGCATGGATATGCCCATAAAGCAAAGGGAGATAAATCAGTCTTATTTAATCATGAATGGTCAACTGGAAAAATACAATAAAACTGATTTTTGATTTTTAATTAAAATTCTACTCTATCATCTTTCCTAATTTTTAGTAAACATACTTATTTTTGCCTGATACACAAGAACATCGAAGGATTTTTACTTTGAATGCGATTTTCATTTGTGCTTCATACTGTATAAGCACCTGAATTTCTTTAATAAAAAAAAAAAACAGAAAACACAATGATGGCTCTCATCAACAATTCTTTTAACAGTCATACTTTTTAAGTCTACTATTTTGCACACATCTCCCTATACAAGGTGGAACAATAAAATTTTCACCCTAGAAAAGACATGATTCCATTTCCGTTTGATGAAAATTGTTGCTTTGTTTTTTGTGTCAGACCATCTACTAGTTGGCCAGTTGTCTATAAATCCTAAAAGCAATAGGAGCCTTCTATCATGTCTAAAAGTGACATAACAAGCGAGATTGGAGATGTACCACTGTATGACTCAAGCTCTCTACCAATCCAAGTTATGACAACAGGACCATTGCCAGCACCCTCAAAATGCAAATCCGGACGGTTCAATGCTTGACAGCATATCTCAACAAAGTTTCCAGCTATGGTTATGATCTTTAGTGTGGTTTCAAGTGAGAGCCACACCATGCAACCTCATATCTTCAAAGTCGGCTTGAAAGTCAACATCAAGGTGTATCTGGGTGTGCTAAAGAGTGAGGTGATCCTCTGGTGCAATCAGGTGGCAGCTGGCAGAGCCTGGGTGTGGCAGCATGAGCTGGCCTATAAGTCCAAAGAGACCCAGACTTGGCTTCAGAAGGAGTTCTATGACTTTGTACCGTTCTTTAACTGCCCCCCCCTCCCAACCTGAACCTGCTGGACTACTTCGTTTGGTCATACATTGAGAACATCACCAACATGACCGCCCACAACATCAAAGTCAGCCTGATCATTACCATCCACCAAGTATTTGTCGGACTCCTGCTTGTGAAAAAGGCATGCTCCCAGTTCCAAACCTGCATCAAGGTGGTGATTGAGGCTGAAGGCAGCTACAGTGAATAGATGTCAGCTCTACTACATACTAAAGTTACTTGAATTGATTTTTTCAATAAAAGTTTTAAAATAAAACTGTGGTGTTGTTTTCTTTAGGGCAACACTTTTATCGTTACACCCTTTACTGTACAGATTTAATCTCCCTCTCAGGCCATCGAAACTAAACCTGTTTTTAAGACTCACACTACACATCCATCATATCATTTTCATATCCTTTTTCTCCATGCAATGCATGTCCTCAATCCTCACCGGTCAGGTTTCACTTATATACATCATCACACTGCATACACATGTCTGACAGACTCAACACTTGATCTACAACAGTAACTCTCTCCTGGTTAACAATGGCAGAAGTTCTTTGATTCTTGCAATCACATTAGCACCTGCTCCACCCTGTGGTCCAACGGCATCATTAAAGTAACTTCAATAACTTTGCCATCCAGATATACTTTCTCCACATTCGAGTTCTCATCCATATTCATCAAAATGTTCCAGAATCTTCTTGAAGCATTTTTTAGGTGAACTTAGGCACTATTCCTCATTTTTACTCTTCAAAATGGTTTCTTTCCGATTGTAGTCATGCGAATTTGAGTTGATTTAGGGTTAAGAACTTTAGATGTGTCTACAAATACTGATAAAAAAAAAATATCAGTTTTCTGAGGCCGAATATTTTCAATATCTACAAAACATATTTAAGAAACCGTGTGTAGATGTTCTTCAACATTAATAGTGTGACAGAGTACCTTACATGGAAATATGAATCACGTAAGTATGATAACTATCTACCATCACCAGTTTTGTTGGTTTGGTCATATCATAAGGATGCCAAGAGAGTGCTTACTACTGCTAAGTGTTGAATGACAAATTACATATGGTTTGGTAGGATTGGTTGGTTGGTTGTTTTTGTTTTACGGCATATCAACCCTTTTCGGGTTATTTAATGCCGAATCCAAACATTTTGAAGAAAATTTTTTTTAATAGAATATATTTGTTGTTTTCACGTCGGTTTCTATTTAACCCATAGTTGGGACCCTAACAGGTACTACCACTCCGGGTCAGAGTGGACCTTGGAGCAATTATAATTAAAGGGTGGCTCCACACTCCCCAAAGTCCACAAGCTGGGGCCTCACCACTGGATATAGTTTAAGGTCATATCCAGGACCCCCATTGAAGGACTTTTACCCTCTGCAGGAGGGCAGTCGGCGTATTCTAATGTCCCACCGACAGGGCCAGGTTTGGTAGGAAGTCAGGAATAGATGCTACAAAGATCGACTGAAGACACACATGTAAAAGTGTGATTTAAATCCAAGTTAGTACAAAGACATTCATCAAAACAAAACAAAAACACCAGAAAAGGCCGAATAAAGCCAAAACCAAATCTTCATGATCTGTTGAGACGCGTTCTGTTAATAGCAAAGATTGTGTATCACGAATCAGATTGTATAGTCTTATAAGGACTCATCAGTAACAGAGAGCAGAATGGTCATCATACAATCGTATAGCTATATATGATGGGTTTTAGCAAATATATTCTGAGTGTATAAGTTAGAATTGAAGCATGACAGACATTCAATAAATTTATTAAAAATACAAAAATAGATTACAGGAGAATAAAGAAATAATATCTTACCTATCCGAGCACATTTCCAAAAAGTTCCTAAAAGTCTGAAGAAGAAAAAACAAAATGAAATCTAAATGCAAATATATTATTTGATAATCATAATTATTGAAATTAATTATTTTAAAAGAAATACAATGGAAAAATTCATCAAAAACAATTTATTTAGACATTGAAACCAAAAATGATGTAAATTTAAAATGAATAGAATCATTTTATTTTTAATATACTAAGAATTTCACTATATAACAAGTGCAGCATGCATGGTCCCCCATGAGTGCGCAGTGAACGAGGCATAAAAAAATGTTCAACATTGCCCCCCCCCCCTGATTTAGCCCCAAAAGTTCCCAGGAGACGCAAATCCTGCTGAAAATGAACAAACGGTGCAGTTTTACGCCTTAACATATGTAAATTTGAGTTCTGTACCATGCAAAAAAAGAAATGACTACGTCCATCTTTCAGCCCGGTAGTATCTGTTCTGTAATTCGTCCTTGGTCAATGTAGGGGAAACCCTTCATACTGAGACAATTACTATTTATTTGGAAACTGCCACGATACATGATTTTGAATTTGTGCTTAGTTTCTAAGCTTGGCACTGATTGTTGCAAGCATTTAACTTTCTTATTTTTCCAATTTGAGGCCATTTTGCACGTGCGTTGAGGACACTAATAAAGTTGATAAAAGAAAGTGCCAATTAGACTCTTCCTCTTTTTCCAGCCAGAAGATCACAGCAAGCTGACTCATTCCATGATGTTTCTTTCAATCTCCAAGCCTCTCTAGGAACACAGATCCAGGTCATCTAGCCCTGAGGTTCAACAAGAAGCTCCGCAGACCTAACATGGCTACTACAGCAGCACACAAGTCGGTTTAATATAACACATGCATACACATCTTCATAATTACTTACACACACCCTGACTTCAACAATCTGTGTACGGTATGCAAACATTTTTCATATATGAACACTTTTCTCCCTTCCCTTCTAACGGGATATCTATGTACCACGTGAACTTCCTAATCTTTTGTCTTCATACGTATTTATGGACGTATTTCTTTACTAACGCCCTTCTCTTTCATTTCTCTTACATGTTAAGAAAGATGATACGATAAAGTTGTTTTAATTATTAGAAATCAATGTTCATCTCCTTTTCTTCCGACTATTAAGGATAAAAGTGCCCAGATTGTGTTGCAACTACATACGATAGTATGAACAGGTTAAATAAAGCTCTGGTTGGTTGGATAAACATATGTATGCAAATCTCAAGTGAGGGTTAGCTAGGAAAAAGGTAGGCTGAGAATGACTTAAAAAACCAGCATAAGTGATAGTTTCATGGAGAAAGTTGCTTCATTTTTTTTTTTTTTTTTTTTTTTTTTACACAGTGATTACCACTTATCAAGGCCCGGAAGCCACTCAGGGATAAGGGTTATTGCAAGTACATTAAGTTAGTGAGGAGATTTGCTAAAGTGTTTACTTAAGGGGGCGGTTCATTAGGAATTTGTTAACATTGGACTTGAAGACATCCAAGTTGTAGTCCGGAGGGAAGCAGGCAGACGGAACAGAGTTCCACAGGCGTGCAGTTCTAAGAAAGAAGCTTTGTTCATGGAATCCGCGTTTGGATTTAGGCACAGATATAGAGTGGGGGAAATTTTTCACAGTGGATTCAGCTAGACGGGTGTTTTTCGTGAAAGATTGGCGAGGGGGGACCAGAGATTGGAGTTCAGACGAGCATCTGCCATGAAAATAACGATAAAACAAGGACAGGCTCGCAACGTCTCTTCTGTGGGAGAGAGGTTGCAGGGTAGAGAAAAGGGCATCCCCCACTAAGCCACGAAGTCTATTTTGTACTCTGACAAGGCAGGATAGGCTGTTTTTAGCAGCTCCTGCCCAGATATGGCAACAGTATTCCATCCTTGGCCGTACTTGGCTTTTATATAGATAGAGAATTGCATCAGTAGTGAGATATCTTCTGGAGCGGTAGAAGGATCCCACCATCTTTCCAGCGACCTTGGCAACAGACTTGATGTACGTGTTCCATTTCAGATCAGGAGTAAAGGTCAAACCCAGAGGCTTGTCAAAACACGGAGCCTCACCCAGACGAGAGCCATCCATCACAATTGATGCCAGCTGGGGATCAGAGCGTTGATGATGTAAGGATAGGAGTTCATGCCGTCATGGCCAACATGTGATGTAGAAGAAATGCGTTAGTAGAATGCATATGTACTCTTCTGGCAAAAGAGTTTTAATGTGTATTTTTGTGGCAATTAAGGTGACTAAAATGACATTTTTTCAGGCTCTGGTTTTAATATTTACAGAAGGAACAGAATATTGAAACTAACGGGAATTAGTTCGATTAGAAATGATACTCACCCCTGTTTATTTTTGTCGATCAGACTTGGAACAATTGCACGTAGATAAGAGCACGTACATATCAACAACAGGACGACAGTCAACAGACTTTGGAAGTTGAATAAGGCAGACTGAAAAACACAAAGGAATGCAAATAACATCAGGAAATCATTTGAAGTCTGCATAATGTTATTTAGCAGACATTTTACATAAGTAAATGTTTTTTCAGAACTCCCCTTCCCACCGTGAAAAAAAAAAAAAAAAAAAAAAAACTACATACTCATTGAATTTTTGATCCACAAACTTGAAATTTGGTATATAGGATATTCAGTATTCAGACATGTGAAAAACTTTTTAATCGGTTTTCATCCAGAAAAAAAGGGCTGCTAAGGAGTAAAAATTGAAAAATTGATATGTAGAGGTCATCGGATTTTTATCTGTTAACTGTTTCATAAATACAGATGCATGAATAGTTCACGACAGATTCATTATCTTAAGAATAAGTAGGTTTGAAAACACTTTTTAAAGATCGTGTCAAGCTTGACTTGCTGTCTCTAGGTTTTGGTTTAAATCTCAGCTAGAGATGATTTTTTTTTTTTTTTTTTTTTTTTTTTTTTTTTTACACATACAAGAAGTGAACTATAAAAAAAAAAAAAAAAAGCAATACTTGCATGCACATCTCAGTTTCTTTCCATTTTTTTTTTAAAAGGAATTTAACGCTACATTTAATACTGGGCAACGCTGGGTACATTTTCTAGTAATAAAATAAATATGAAAACCTCAACTATCTCACGCATTTATTAGTATTTTAATTGATTGAGCACTATTGTAGTAAATATTGAATGACTGCAACAAAATATTCAAATGTATTAGTTTGAATAAACATACTTTATTAGGCTGAAGAGTCAGTCCCAGAAATAGCAAAAGCTATTTACAGTTTGGATTATAGTCAAGATTTTCTGCTCTTTGAATTCTGGTTTATGCTCCCAATATGCCTATATGGGATGGTAGTGACAAGCAAGATACGGTCCCTTCTGGCTAATGATTAGTACATACATATTTTTTTTTATTACAATGATTTTCCTTATAATTTTTTTTTTTGGGGGGGGGGTACTTGTACAGTTTAATCAAGACATTAAAAAAATGAAAATATCAAAAAAAGGTTATATTGTATCGTAATTGTTATGGAACGAAGTTCTGCACAAAAAAATAATTTGTTATGATACTGAGCAAAAGGTTTGACTTTTAGGAAGAAAAGCTAGTAATAAAGATGGGAAGGGAGTGTCGGCGCTTTATATGGAGTTATCTCCCTGTGGTGTGTTAAAAATTTCCATTTTTCGCTGTAAAAAAAAAAAAAAAAAAAAAAAAAAAAATTGATCAAATTAAAAGAAATTTTTTTTTTCGGAGACCTTCAGTCCAAAACGGATACGTACAATATAACCTTTTTCCGATATTTTCATTTTATAATGTCTTGATTAAACTGTACAAGTACCTTTTTTTAATCAAATACTCAAATTCATCCGTTTTTCAGAATTTTACTTTTGATAATAAATTTTTAATAAAAATAAGATTTTTTTTAAACAAATAAATAAAATTTATCTTTTTTAAAGTATTTTATAAAGATATTTTTTCTCATAAGTTTTAAGTATTTTACATAAAAATAGTCCTTATTTTATTCTTCGAATCTGTTGAAATGAGTAATCTGTATATTATTCTCATCTTCATAATTGTTATTAATAAAATAATATAATTTTTTTCCTTTAGCAAAATGCAATCATACTGCATAAAAAAATAAAATAAAAAAAATTTCCTTTACAAAGCAACCACACCACACTATGAATAGTTTTTTGCTAAAAAAAAAAAAAAAAAAAAAAAAAAATTCTAGCTTTTTTTTTTTTTATAAAGTCCTAAGTTTATCTACTCTAGAGAATAATTTCCGTTTTAAAACAATCGTAAAAAAAAAAAAAAAAAAAAAAATAAAAAAATAAAATAAAGATATAAAGAATTTGAAGCATATAAACTATTACCAAAATGACAAAAAAAAAAAAAAAGCCTATAAACATGCATATTAACCTAGTCGAGCATGGCCTATATAAATAGAAGGCCGTTCCACTAAGGTTACGTAACCTACTGACGTCACAGTACAATGGCCATGGTTAGGCGATAGATGACTATTACGAGGATTATTTTTTTAGGGGAGTGCATTTCAAAATTAATAATTAAATACACTTTTAAAAAATAAAACTTCATTTAAGTATTTTCCTGGCAAAAAAATATTCCTTTTTAATTGCACGTTTTCAAATGTAAAATAATTCTTATCTTTGGAAAATAAAATAGTCGTTTTTGAACCAGTTTTATACATCTGTTGGTAATTTCTTATAACTATCCTCTGTTGGAATTCACATTGTCTGGAGCATTTCCACTGTTGCTTTTCGAGTTGCCTTTGAACTCCCCCCCCCCACTTTTATATACACGTGTGATGTGCAAAAAAAATCACGCAGTTTCCAGTGATGATTTGTTGTGCAAGGACGTGAACTATTCGTCTAATTCAATTTAAGGCAGGAAAATTTCTCTTGAATTAGCAAAATGCATTCAAAGAAACTCATGCTTCTGTGGATGAATCCCCATAGTGGGAGTTCGAATTAATTCTTAGTTGGAAACTTTTAAAGAAATTACTGATTCGGCTCAATGATGAATGACTCTAGTCTTGGGGAGGCTCCATGTTTCGACGAGCTTCTGGGTCTGACCTTTACTCCTGATCTGAAATGAACACATACATCAAATTCATGCCAAGGTTGCTGCAAAAATGGTGGGATCATTCAACTGCTCAAGTACATCCTAGAAGGGAGTACTGTGGCTACATCTGGGCAGGTGCCGCTAAAAGCACTTATTCTGCCTTGACAGAATTCAAAATTCATAGCCTAGTAGAGGATGCCCTTTTCTCTTCCCAGTAACTTCTTTCCCACAGAAGAAACGTTGTGAGCCGTGTTTGCTTCGTGGCAAGTGTTGATCTGAGCTCCAATTTATGATTCACCATTGCAAAACTTTCATGGAAAACACGTCTAGCTGAAAACACTATAAATAATTTCCACCACTTTTTATCTGTGCCTAAACCTAAACATAGATTCCATGAAGAAAGCTTCTTTCTTAGAACGGCATGCCTGTGGGACTGTTTTCTTGCTTTCCAACTGACTACAATATGGTCGTCTTCAAGTCCAATGTGAACAAATTCTTGATGAGTCATCCCCTAAAGTAATCTAATTTAAAAAATTTACACTACTATCGATTACTATGATATTTTTCCATTGATTACTGTACACTTATTAACCTTTATCCTCGAGTGGTTTCCAGGCCTTGATAAGCGATTCCTTTATAAAAAAAAAATTTTTTTTTAAATTGTTATGAGCTATATAAGAACTTTTCAACTATATGGCGATACGTATAATCGCTATCCTTCCAAATTCTTGATTTGCCTCAGTCAAGAAGGATAGACTACTTGGAAAGGCCACTGAAACCACTGACTGAATAAAAAAAAATTCTGGGTGCTTATGAATTCATGTTGCTGAGCTTTTTTAAAAATCGTATTTTCAAGTTAAATTCAGTTTACCATATCCTTTTTATTAAATTGTTAACTGAAAGCACAGAAGAGTTACAAAACACCCTCTCCATGTTAAGAATGGCTTTCTAAATAACGTTATTTCAACACGGTAGCATAAGTACCAAAATCTGTTCCAGGTAGGTGTCCTAGTTTTGTGAATTTCGTGTCTTCAAGGGTCTTTTACCTCTGTGAATTTTCCTCACACCTCGTAATAGTCATCTATTGTTTAACCGTGGCTTTATTTTGCGATGTCAGCAGATTACGCTCGACTAGGTTAATATACGTGTTTACCAAAAAGCCTTACTCCTTCCTTCTGCCATGTTAATAATAGCTTTCTAAATAATAACGTTAAAAACTAGGGGGGACTGAGTTTTCACATTATTCGATACAAAGATAATCAGAAAGGACCATATCTTGCTTGTCACCGTAGTCACGTCTGCAGAGCAAAAACCGGAAGTAAAAAAATAGCAGACAATCTTGACTAAAGCTATGTTTATTATTTGTAGGGGCATGAAATCGTGGCCTTTTAAGACGGTCTTGATGAAATGCCCCCACTTTTTTAAAAAAAATAAATCTGTGCATATGCCTAGCGTCGTCTGTCTTTATTTTGTCGTAACTTTTAATTCGGCCACTTCCGAGACAAATTTAACATTCCTTGTCCAACTACAGAAACCTATTCTAGATTTATTGCGAGCACCAGTCACCACCACCGTATATATATATATATATATATATATATATATATATATATATATATATATATATACGGGTATCTAGAGCGAGAGCGTGCTATTTTTTTTTTTTTTTTTTTAGAGAGGATTTTCAAATAAAATTCAACTTTAACGGTATATTTAGTTTATTAATTGGTTAATAAAAAGTACAGAATAATTACAAAACGTCATCCTCTCTTAATGTTAAGAATTCATTTTCTACCACAATCAAGTTATTTCAGCACGATTTGTAAAACAACAGTTTTTATGATTTTATATACGATAGGTGTCTTTGAAATAGTGCCCACCCAGCAGTAGATAGAACAACATATTAAATGTAAAAAAAAAAAAAAAAAATTAAAAAAATCGATCTGTCGATTGCATTTTAAACACTGATATCTTTAAATTTAAGAACCAAGAAATGCCGCACAGAAATTCATCAAGTGCTAGTTCCACGTTTAAAGAATGCCTAAGTTTGGCAGGAAGTTAACACGAGCCAGTTTTAAGGATTATTATTAGCGAATAATAAGACATACGACTGGAGCGTCTGATTTTAATTGTTTCTACAAATAAACCACGAGAGGGAAAATATCAGGAAACCAAATTTTGATTTGATAAAAGTAGATGCGGTAATTTCCTATTTTAGTCACGTAAATTATTTAGCGTGAAGAAAAGGGGTTTGTATAGTTTAACATCTCCCGGCAAATTACTTTTTATTTTAAGAAAGTTCAGTCCGAGGCAAAAGAAAAGTTAACAACACCCCACCCTTCCTGTGTTAAGAATGGCTTTCTAAATTTGCCGGAGGGTGTTAAACTGTACAAGTGCAGAAACAACTATTTCCATTTTTTTTTTTTTTAACTTAAATCGTGTAAAACTCAATTTTTAAGTAACATAATTTACGCACAATAACATGTTGCGTTCATAGTTGAGTATTTTATATCTAGTTAATCGTACTAAAGAAAAACTTAAAATAAAATATATATCAACATTTGATATTTGACGAAAACAATACTTGCCATTTTGCAAACGTGTTTGTTTGTGAAATGTAGAAGAACGGCAACTTTCCATTGGTCAATTCATGAAAAGATCAGCCAATCAAATTGTCCTTTTGTTTTTGCTTATTTAGAAACGGTGTCAAAAAATATAATACACTTTAGAAAAAAATTCCAATTCCATTTTTGCCAGATTAGTATTAAATTAAATATTAAATAAATACAAAATACTTAAGGTTAATTATGCTAAAGAAAAACTTATTCTTAAAAAGTATATTTTAAATTTTGACATTTGATACAAAATGAAAACAATAGAATATCTTATCCAGTTATGACTTTTTGAAAGTTCAAGATTTTTATCATCAAAAAATTTAAACCCTGATTCAATAATCGATGAGCAATTTACAGTTAATTTAATTAGCAAAATTTAATAATTTGAAAATGTCCATTTTAATGCTAAATTGGTCAATTTGTAGGTTTTCAACAAAAATGGTAGATAACTGTAGTACCAATTAATCCTCTGCTATTTTAAAAGGTTATATTTTATTATATTTTTAGATCCATATAAAAAATTAATCTTAGAAAATAATTCTATTTTCAATTTTATTGTGAAAATTAAATCAGTGTTTTTTCATTTTTATTTTTAATAAATGGATCCGAAATATAACTCTTTAAAACAGTAAATGATTAATGTCAATTAATTGTTTACTGTTTTTAAAGAGTCGTCCAACATTTTTGGAGAAAAACTAGAGATTTACCGTTAAATTTATATTTATTAAATTGATAATTTAATCACCTGTGTTATTTGGATAATTCGGACCAATGTTGCTATAATCACAAAGTTTCTCTGATGTAATGCTTTTGGGGGATTCATAAACTCCCAATCGGATGTTTACCCATCGACCGTCAAAGACAAAGTGTGCGCTACGCACAGGATGCACCCATCCGGTCAAAAAAAGAAAAATAATATAAATTAATTAGTCAATGGAAGCAAAGTCCGGAAAAAATAAATTTAACAGCCAACATGTTTGTGGGAGCTGGTTAAAAAGAGATAAAATCCCAGCATTTTTGTAAAACGAGTGAACAACATGCAGATGCAGTGAGGAGAGAAGTCAGCTTTGGATGTTGAAGCCAGCAAACACTCTGCGTTATGACCACTACTAAACCGACAAGAACTGTACAGTTTCTTATTTTATTTTTCTAAGACACACACACACATTAAAATTTATAAATTCACTTTCACGGGAATTACAGCATTTACCTACACCAAATCTCTTGGGTCAAAAAGTAGGACACTTGCGAAATGGCCGACGTAGCTGAATTTTTGACCAATCAGGGCTCGATTTAAAAAACTTATTTTTGCAAGCCTCTGGGAGCCACTAAAGAAATATAAAAGGCACGGAGAACTTCTCTTGTCAGAGAAAGGGATAACCGACACCAACGGCAATGTTTGCCAAGTGAAATTCAGTAGTTGAAATGACAGCTTTTCTCGCATGTTAAAGAACATTGCTTGACTCGCTCTGTCTCTCACTTCGCCACAACACATAATCGGACTTTTTCTTTCATGCTCTCAAGTCTTCACCTCCTACCTCCCTTCCTTCTTTCATACAGACTGCCACCTTGGCGCACACTAAAAAGTAATTTCTTTTCTTTTAATGAAAATAAACAAAAGTTTATTTTACATTATTTGGTAGTGTATTTCTTTTTATTTATTTGTTTCAGGGGATTTATGCAAGTCCCCAACAAAGGAACAAGGAATAAGTATACTTTTCTTTTTCTTTGTTTATTCTAATGGAGAAAAAGAAAAAGAATGTTCATAAAGTGGACCTATTCCTTGTTCCTTTTTGTTGGTTTAGTTTTGGTCATAAAGCGGAGTGTTTGCTGGCTTCAACATCAAAAGCGGGCTGACTTCTCTCCTGACTGCACCAGCATGTGGTCCTCTTGGTATCTTGTTTCTCTTCTCTCTCGTTACAAAAATCCTGAGGTTTTATCTCTTCTTACCAGCTCCAACAGACATGTTGGTTGTTAAATTTTATTTTTTATCATCCCCTGTTTCCATTGGCTAATTCATTTTTATTATTTTTTTTCTTTTTGATAGGATGGATGCGTTTGTGACAGCCGATGGATAAACATCTGGTTGGGAGTTTATGAATCCCCCACACGTTCAACCTTCTTCTGATACATTTTTTCAAACTTAGAAACTTTTAAGTCCAAAAAGATGCACAATCAGAGATTAAATTGGCTGAAATCTTGTGAATATCCTGTCCGACCCATGTAGTGACAAGAAGTCACAGTGCGCGAGCCTTTTCTAGTCTTACACAAAAACATGCGTTCACATCTCAAGCCATATTACTTGTCATATACATACACACACACAAACATACGCGTGCACGTCCACACACGTACATATATTCACGTTCGCGTATATACACTCACATTCACGTGTATACACACACACGCTAACATACACACATGTAAGCACACGTACGCACACATGGGCAACGTCACTTCCCTTTTCAAAGGAAATCCACACATGCGCAAAAGACCACTGGAAACAACTATAAAAGCAAGAGCAATAAGCTGCTTCCTCCTTTTCCAACTCGCCTTGCGAGGTGAGTGGTCTATGGACCAGCCGCTGTTTCGGCAGGCGTGCCTCATGCCACTTGCTACCATCTGGGGCAAAAAGCTAACAAACAGTACGTACACTTAATACGCTTTCTCTCTCCATGAACTGGATTGACTTTCTCACTCTCTTTTTTCCCTTTTGCTTTGGTCCATCAACTAGACAACTCATCTACAACTCGTGCCTGAGAACAACTCCGCATAGCTGACTGCTAACATGGCGCACAGCTTAATTGATGCAATCCTCTCTCTTTCTCTTTCTACGTGCCGGACGGTCATTTCTTGTTCCACAACATTACTCACTTCTCTTCCCACGCGTGAACAAACGATAGTGACCCGAACGTGAGATGAACACACATTTCCTTTTCTTTCTACACCACCAGTCCCGCAACAAACGATGGTTACACCCGAACGCGGACATGAACACGTGTTATACCTAAAACATTCATTCTTTCAACAGTAAATAAACGACACATTTATCTATTCCAGCAATTGAGTCTTTGTTTCCTTCATTCCATTCGTTTCATTATTTTCTTTGTAGCGAGTTAGGGTATTTATATCTTGGTCCGCAACAACAGCATGTAGGGGTGTTTCAGGCCTAAATGTTTTTCATTATTATTCGTAGACTAACGGGGGCGCTCGGTCTCGCTTGGTCGTAAAATACACTTAAATATATTTTAATTCATGCAGATTTCTTATTTATTATGATAGAGCCAATTCTCTATTGAATATTATATTGTACCTAATATATAGTACTGATTTCAAAATTAAAAAAAATAAATAACTTGAATCGAAATCTAGAATCGAAACCAAAGCATTTAGTACTCCAGCCATGTTCCCTACTGCTTGAGCAATTGAGAGATAGATCTGGAAGATTTTAAATTAAACTACTTCAAGCTATGAATGAATTTATGCATGCGTAAAAGTAACAGAAATGTGTTGGCAAGTTGAAATGAACATTTATGCATTTGAACTTGCGGACATATTTCTATGCGTTTTATTCATCCATCCAAACAAAGATTTTAATCGCTATAAACCATCCTTGATGTATGATTACTATTTCCTGCTGATTTCCATGCTATGTGACTGCTAGTTTAAGAGTTTATCGGTTAAATATTTTCACACATACATACATTTATCGTTTTATACAGAGATGTTATAACAAAGAAGCTGAGAACAGCATTAATCTTCTCCTTCTGAGTTCTTTTTCTCCCCCCCCTCCACAATAAATAAATATATGAAAAATTGAAATAAGGGAAAATAAAATAATCAAGAATGTATTTGGTACTAGTGCACTTATTGATCCCTGCTGAAATAATAACGTTATTATTTAAAAAGCCATTCTTAACATGGGGAGGGTAGGGTGCTTTGTACCTATTTTATACTTTAACCTTACAATTGAATAAAAAAAAAACATATCATAAAACTTTAATTAAACTTGGAAATAGGATTTTTAAAAAAAATAGCACGGATCAGTAAGTGCACTAGCACCATGTGTTTAAATAAAGCTTTAGCAGGTGTTATATTTTCTAATTTTTTGTTGTTTTCATGAAATAAAATTAAAAGGATACGAAAACACCGTCACACCGTTTTTGAATCAAAATTTATAACCGCAAGTAAATGGCCACCAAAGAAAATATTTGTTCAGTCATCTTATTACACAATGGAAGTATCTAACGATGATAACAATAATAATGCAAATATTATAAATGCTCTGGGGCCGTTGGGTACACAAGTATTGGCAGGAGAAAAGTTAAGGTAAAAAAAATAGCCATTTTATTTCTCGACTGAAATTTGTTTTCTCTTTTCTTAAGATCGGTGAACGCCAAAAAACTTAAACAGTATCTGTGTTTTATGCGGCATACTCCCTGTAATATTACGAAGCTGAAATTAATCATAAAAAAGCGACTTTTAACCAAACATTACTTTCGATTTTCTAATCTGAAGATTTCAAAATTGCTTCCGAATTTTCTACAGCGACAAAAAAAAAACAAAAAAAAACGCGGCATTATGAAAACGATAGATATGTTCGACACGATGTTTCCAGTCTTATCGTTAGCGTTGAAAATTTGAATCTTGAAACCTTCAAAATGTCTGTTCGAAAGTAATTCCTGAATCGAATTGAAGTTTATGAGGCAAAATTAAATATTTTTCTAAACAAAAGATATATACTGGAGCCACTATTCTAGAAAAGAGCAGTAATGATTGATAAAAAAAATATTCTTAAAAGATTTTTATCTGATGTTGACAAGAATTGTAAAACAAATCAAAATGTACTAATATTTTTTATTTCAACCAAATAAAAAACGTGTCTGTACAAGTCACGAGCATGTTGAAAAACTGGTACTTAGTGCAGAGAGTGATCATCCGGACGTAAATAATAATGTTATTATTTAAAAAAGCCATTCTTAACATGGGGAGGGTGTTTTATACCTATTCTATACTTCAACCTTACAATTGAATAAAAAAAACATCATAAAACTTGAATTAAACTTGGAAATACGATTTAATAAAAAATAGCGCGAATCACTCTCTACTCTCTGCACTAGCACCGAAAAACGTTTATTTTTTTAAACTTGTTTATTTTTGTTTTTTTTAATAATTAAAATAAATGGGGGGGGGGGATATTCCAGAATAGCTAACAAAGCAAAAAAGAAATAAATGTCACTTGTACACTTTATAGCCGAAACTGGAGACGCCATTTTATTTCACGCACCTGCAGGGGAAATCATTATTTTTAAACTATGGCCGAAGCATGAAATAAATAACAAAAAAAAAAAAATTAAACTGGAGAACGATTGCTTCTGGAAAGAATAAAT
Source organism: Euprymna scolopes (assembly GCF_053919585.1). Taxonomy (NCBI): domain Eukaryota; kingdom Metazoa; phylum Mollusca; class Cephalopoda; order Sepiida; family Sepiolidae; genus Euprymna; species Euprymna scolopes. Next base: position 150,058,911 of record NC_136495.1, on the reverse strand, counting down.
TGACCTAAAATTAACATTTATTACTTTATTTAATGTTTAAAATTATTTATTTGTTCGAAAAAAAGAACAAAACAAAAAACAAAACAAACTATTTTATAAAAATTCAATATTGCTTTTGCAAACTTTTCAATAAATGTTTTTAGAATTATATTTTGATAAATTTTTATACAATAAATGTTTTGGTTTTCAAATGGCGTTCGTCCAGTTTAAACAATTATGAATATGTCATTTAATTTTCTGTTTTTAATAAAAAAAAAAATATGTTTCATGAAAATCTTTTCCGTTTTCATTAATTAAATCAAAACATTTCCAATGAAACAATTGTGGATAATTATGTTCTCTTTCACTTTCTTTATTTACATAGTCCTTCCATAGTCCTTTCCGGAAGTTTAATCTTTTTGTTATTTATTTCTAACTTTGGCCATAGTTTAAAATACTGGTTTTTCCCTTAGATTTGGACAGCAGGTGCGTGAAATAAAATGGCGTCTCCAATTTCGGCGATAAAGTGTAGAAGCGCCAAATAAATACCCAATAAATAAATGTTCCCAAAAGTTACTCTTCTACCTACCTGCATAAGATTTTTGTGTTTGAACTTATTTTAACGGGTTTTGTTTTTTAGTTAAAAAGTAATCAGTGTTAATTGAGTTAAAACGAAAAACAAAATGGCTTCATTTGAGCCTCCATAATCGTCCAAAAATCGAAAAATAAATAATTTTTTTTTTTTTTTTTTTTTTTTTTTTTACAAAGGAGTGGCCACTCGAGGATAAGGGTTAATGAGTGTACAGTAGTTGTGAGATATTTTATCTCACCTGTTTTTGCCCCAAGACTTTGGCAAAAAATTAACATAACAATTGCAACAACACATAACTCTAAAATTCGACACAAATTTTATTCATTCTTCATTGCAAAAAGGAAATGACTGATTTGCCTCTGAATAGAACTGGTAACAACCTTGAAAGGTAATCTTTTATCTTCATCAGGAACTGGTATTCGGGTTCAGCACTGTTCGAAGATTGGATTAATTACAGCCGTTGAAGGGATTGCCTTATGAAAAGATTCAATTCTTGATTTGAGTCAACATTACAGAAGTTCACAATTAATGTTCATTTAAAGGAAAAGTCATTAACGACAGGTTGATAATTCTGATCTTCAGAAAGTCCCTGGGTGACATATATGACAATAACTTAACCTAATTATTTAGGCTTTAAAATAAAGTCTCAAGGAGACAAAAAGTTAGAGGCATCCAAATGCCTCATATTCAGAGAGAGTTGAGTTCCATCGTTCTGGTTCGGCTGTTTTACTGGAACTGTTTGTAAAGAGAAAAAGCATTGAAAAGGCATTCACGTATGTGGAGACTTCAATGTTCACTATGTGGAATGGTTAACCCACTCAAACAAGATTGATGAGGGGAGATTCTGTCATGATTTCTCCATTGCTTATGACCTCACTCAGATTGTTCACAAACCCACCCGTGTGCCCGACACTGACAGCCAGTATGCGAGTCTCCTAGACCTTTTTCTCACAACTTGCCTTGAACTATGTTCAGTTTCCATTCTATCTCCACTTGGATCTTCCGACCACTCTGTTGTATCAATTAAGATAAAAATGAAATGTAATGTCTTCAGATGTACCTCTCCATCGTACAGTATATATCGATATACTGTATGATGGAGAGGTACACTATGGCTGACTGGGTTAGCTTTCGTACATTTATATCAGATCTATCTCTGCGTTCCATGTTTAAAAAGGATGTGTCCTCTATAGTGTCATGGTTAATTGTAGGTATAGACCGTTTCATGTCCTCGAAAAGTTCCAGCAAAAATCTAACGGCCAGCCATGGTTCTCTCCAGAATGTGCTGCTGCCATTTGCGCACAAAAATCACTTTTTCCATTGCTTCCAATGTAATAGATGCATTGAGACTAAAGCTGCTTTCAGGACTGCCAGCAACCATTGTAAGAAAGTAATAAAGAATGCAAGAGAGTTGGCAAATAGCAAACAGGATCCTGAACAGAAGCGTGTGTTCTATCCCAACTATCATCAATGGACCTGAGGTAATCTCAACATCAGACAAAGCCAAACTCTTTGCCAAGAACTTTGCAGCTAATTCCACCCTTTGCGACCTAGGCCACCAACCCCAATATTTCCTCCTGTATCAGAAAACACATGTGATATACAAATATCTGTACGTGATGTTGCCAAGCTAATCAAAAACCTTGATTCCAGTAAAGCATCTGGCCCTGACGGTATTCCAATTATAGTACTCAAAAAAACTTCAACCATAACTAGCACCCATATTTACAAAACTGTTTAAACGTTGTCTTAAGGAAAATTGCTTCCCATCACCCTGGAAAAATCTCATCAGTATGCCCTGTATTTAAGAATTCAGGTGATTGCTCATCTCCCTCACAGTACAGGCCAATAAGTCACCTGTGCGTTATGAGTAAGTTGCTGGAATCTGTGTTAAATAGAGAAGTAGTCAACCATCTCAGCAAAAATAACCTTCTTAGTGACACAGAATATGGTTTCCGTTCTGCTAGATCTACAGCAGATGTGCTTACAGTTATATCTCATACGATTAGCGAATCTCTCGACAGAGGCAACCTTTCTAGGGCAATTGCTCTTGACATATCGAAGGCCTTTGATAGAGTATGGCATAAAGGTTTACTTCACAAAATCTCCAACTATGGTAACTACATGATGTTGCTCTTCAGAAACCACTCTTCTATTTCATGTATTTCCAGATGCTGAGATGCTAATTGATTAATAAAGAACATTGACTTAAGAGTTGAAGCTCATCTATGATTATAGCACCTTGCTATCGAGCCGCTTGACTTCTTCCTCATCACAAGTCTCAAGCCAACAATGCCTGACATTCATGCCCCGCCCCAGACTGCGAGACCACCTGGTCAGATGACATCCCACCGAATGTCCTGCTCAGCTTAATTGACCTTCACACCCGCACAGTCCATCTGGTTGGCCAGACCACACATTCAGCTCCCGCCGCCAGTGCACCTAAAGCAGAGAGGGTAAAACGGCCGATCGTCACAGCAGGTGGCACCAGCGAGGAATAGTCCTACTTCAAGCTGTGCTGGACAGAGTACAAGGTTGCGACTCGGCTCACTGGCATGGACATCGCACACCAACTCCTCGAATGCTGCGAAGACAGTCTTCGAAAGGACCTCACACGGACTTTTGGCACCCTGACAATCAAGGACGAAAAGACCATACTCGGGAACATCAAAAGCCTCTCAGTCCGCCAAGAGAACATCATGGTTGCTCTCGTGTCCAACTTCAACAGACTCGCCAGGACCGTGATGAGCCTGTGAGGATGTACGCCGCCCGCCTCCGCGGACAGGTCGGCGCCTGTAACTTCAAGAAGACATGCACGTGTGCCCTGGAGGTCGATTTCAGCGACATCATGATCCGGGACACCCTCATTCGTGGACTGGAAGATGAAGACATCAGATTAGATGTCCTCGGCCAGGCAAAACAGCACGTGAGCCTAGAAGACATCCTACAGTTCATCAAGGCCAAAGAGAGCAGCAAGCCGCTTACCTGAGACTCCTACCTCAGTTACAGCTGCCGCAGCGAGCACGTACAAGCGTCGCAACAAACCGAAAATGGCTCGTGACACCACCAAAGATACCAAGCTTTGTGATTACCGTGGCACCACAGGCCATGAGCGAACCAGACAGGAGCGCATGCAGAAATACCCGGCATATAATCACACATGCACCGAATGCAGAATACTTCACCACTTAGAAGACGTATACCGACAGACACGTCAAAAGTCACCCCTTGCTGGAACAGCGCCAACCCCAGATGATGCCACTGTCATCTTTAACACCTTGTGCCCGATCGCCAACATCCCTTCTGCGGCAATTGATGCCATAAAGCTCGACCACCATATATACAATGAGTTTTGCGACGTATGGGAGCGGCGGCCTTCTGACCTCCAGCCTTGCATTGACGTGAGAGTTAGCGCCACCCCATCTAATGCACACGCTCTCGGACTCCCGACACTAGAGACCATCCCTTTGCGCACCACCCCCTTCAAAGCCTTGGCTGACACCGTCTGCCAGTCCTTGGCCTGCACAACACTTTTCTTGAAACTAGGGCTGGAAAAGAGACATCTGCATCCAGTTCACATGAAGATGACTACTGCCAATAATCGTGGGATTGACATCACAGGCGCCACGATTCTAAGAATCTCTGGGACATCCCTGTCCGGAAAAGCCTTGGAAGCAAGACAAATTGTCTACTTCTCTGACTCAACAGACAAACTGCTTTTGTCGAAGGAAGCATGTGTCGCCCTCGGGATGATACCAATCAGCTTCCCCACGATACCCGTACCTGTGCACTGGCAAGCCAAGGTAAAAGCTGACTTGGACCAGGACGTTCAGCTCGGTGTGATAGAGCCTGTTCCAATCAGCTCCTCGGTCACCTGGTGCTACAAAATGGTGGTCTGCCCAAAGAAGTCTGGCAAACCTCGACGGACAGTTGACCTACAACCCTTTAACCGTAACGCCACTAGAGAGACCCACCATACCCAGTCACACTTCCATCAAGCCAGGATCATACCTCCGCATACTTGCAAAACAGTATCCGACGCTTGGAATGGCTATCATAGCGTTGCTCTCCACGAGGACGACCACCACCTTACCACGTTCCTTACGCCTTGGGGTCGTTACCGCTACCGTATCACACCACAGGGCTACATCGCGTCTGGGGATGGCTACAGTCGTCGCTTTGATGAAATCGTATCCCACATCACACGGAAAACCAAATGTGTGGATGACACCTTCATGTGGTCAGACTCGATTGAAGATGCATTCTTCCAAGCAGTTGAATGGCTCCACACCTGTGGCAACAATGGCATAATCCTGAACCCGAACAAATTCGTTTTTGCCAAGACCCACATGACATTTGCTGGCTTAGAGATCACCCCAACCACAGTACGTCCATGTTCCCGGTACTTAGAGGCGATCCAGGATTTCCTTGCTCCTCGCAACATCACAGATGTCCGCAGCTGGTTCGGACTCATCAATCAGCCTGAAGCCATTCCACACACTGCTGAAACCTGGCAACCCATTCCAATGGACAAGCTCATTGAATCAAATTTTTGAGGAGTCTAAAGCCATCATAATCAGTGAAATTCAAAAGGGGGTAGATATATTCGACAAGACGAAGCCAAGCTGCCTGGCGACCGATTGGAGCAGGGATGGTATGGGCTTTTGGCTCTTCCAGAAGCACTATGATTGCTCATCCCCCAGGTTGTTGTGCTGCAGAACAGGCTGGAAGATCACACTGGTTGGTAGTCGCTTCACGTCGGGGGCAGAATCCCGTTACGCCCCAGTAGAGGAAGAGGCGCTCGTCGTAGTAGACGCTCTGGACAAATGTCAACACTTCGTGTTGGGATGCTCCGACCTGATCATCGCAGTGGACCACAAGCCCCTCCTGAAGATATTCACCGACCGCTCTCTCGACGACATCTCAAACCCAATGTTGCGCAATCTGAAGGAAAGATCATTCCGCTATTGATTCAAGATGTACATCCCAGGTGCTCGCCATGCCGCAGCTGATGGCATATTTATACACCCTGTCACGAGGCAACTCAACTCATGCTACCTGATGACATGGATGACACAGCTCTAGTAACGTCTCGGCAGGGTCGAGTCGACTGCTCACTACCATACCTGCCACATGACGTCCTGGCCACAATCCACACCCAAACCGAAGACACTTTGGACTCTAGCATCTGCTCCCAGACAGCTATCACCAATGTCAAAGAGATCAAATCGATCACATGGGATGATGTTCGCGTCACCACATCCAGCGATGCATCCATGATCAGGTTAATAGAAGCTATCTACCAGGGCTTCCCTTATCACCCAACAGATCTCCCTGATGACATCCGACCCTACCATCAATTCCGAGAATACCTCTCGGAGTTCGATGGGGTATGCCTTTACAAGGACCGAATCATCATCCCGCCAACTCTCCGCAACCAGGTGCTCCAGACGCTGCACTCTTCTCACCAGGGTGTAGCTACCATGTGCTCACGTGCGGAGTCGTCATTCTTCTGGCCAGGAATGACCTCTGCTATCACCAAAATGCACTCTCGCTGCTCTCCATGCAATCGGATATCTCTGTCGAACCCAAGCCAACCACCAACTCCTCTGGCTCTACCCGAATACCCGTTCCAGTGTATTGCCACAGACTACTTCATATTCCATGGAAAACACTACCTTGTCATCATTGACATGTACAGCAACTGGCCGATAGTCAAGCAGGCGGTCAACGGTTCTAAGGGACTCATTTCAGCACTACGTTGGTATCAGTGATGAAATAACATTAGACGGAGGACCTGAGTTCACTGCTCACAACACGCGTGATTTCCTTTACAATTGGGGCGTTCGCCACCGGATTTCATCCGTCGCATTCCGGAAATTCCGACGGAAATACATACCAGTCCTGAGGCTATCCGGACCAACGCCTGCGTCCCACAGCCCCAGCAGTGCAACTGAACAGCCACAGCCAAACCAACTAACACCGCTGACTAACACACCTTCCGAGCCTCCCGAGCAAAAGGAACACCCAGCAGATACAACTGTCATGCTTTCCCAACCCTGACCCAGCATTTGTTCAGCCAGCCCCCGTGACTACGGAGAAACTAGCAGCCGAGCACAAACAGAAGATCCCTATGGCTCTTTGGAATCTGATGCCACACAACACCCCCGTCCTACAGGAACGCCAGGTGTCTCAGCCTGACCCAGACACCGCACAGGAGCCAGTGGACGCGTTGCCTCTACATCGGTCAACCTACCTCTCACACCCACCTGCCCGACTGAGTGTAGAGTGAAACAGACTTTAAATCTCTAAATCTACTTTATGTACGAACAGATTTTATTAAGTTCTCATGCCCAGCTGGACCATTCGCATTGAGCTTAACTGATTACCTGGAAATCTTATAACACTCATACTCGTCTTTATGTCTTAAAGACTGGGGGGGGGGCATACAAGATGTTGTTCTTCAGAAGCCACTCTTCTATTTCATGTATTTCCAGATGCTGTAATCAATGGTTAATAAAGAAGATTCACTAAAGAGTTGAAGCTCATCTAGTATAGCTGGAAATGTCTTCTCAATTAGTAAATCATTTCTCTCTGATAGGTTCATAAAAGTAGTAGTTGATGGGCAGAAATCAGAAGCTCACAGTATTAATGCTGGAATCCCTTATGGGTCCATCCTGGGCCCAACTCTTTTCCTGAGCTACATTAATGATCTTCCAAATCACATCCTTACATCATTCGTAGACATTTATGCTGATGACACTACCATCTATAGTAACACATCTAAGACTGTAAACAACCAAGTTCTCTCCGATTCTCTCTCCTCTGATCTTGAGCACGTGGTGCAATGGGGAAAGGAGTGGCTGGTTACTTTTAATGCATCTAAAGCCAAGCTTTTATCTTTACATCATCAACGCTCTGATCCCCATCTGGTATCAATTGAAATGAATGGCTCTCGTCTTGGGGAAGCCTCATGTTTTGACAGGCTTCTGGGCTTGACCTTTACTCCTGATCTGAAATGGAATACATACATCAAATCTGTTGCCAAGGTCGCTGGAAAAATGGTGGGATCCTTCTATCAATCCAGTAGATATCTCACTGCTGATGCAATTCTCTATCTATATAAGAGCCAGGTACGTCCAAGGATGGAGTACTGTTGCCACATCTGGGCAGGAGCTGCTAGAAAGTGATAGAGTTCAAAAAAGACTTTGTAGCCTCGTAGATGTCTTTTTCTCTTCCCTGGAACCTCTATCTCACAGAAGAGATGTTGCAAGTTTGTCTCTGCTTTATCGTTATTTCATGGCAATTGCTCGACTGAGCTTCAATCTATGGTCCCCCTCACCAAACTTTCACAAGAAACGCTCATCTAGCTAAAAACACTATCAAAAATGTCTCCCCCCCCCCACTCTTTATCTGTGCCTAAACCTAAACGTAGATTCCATGAACAAAGCTTCTTTCTTAGAAGTGCACACCTGTGGAACTGTCTTCCGTTTTCTTGCTTTCCAGCTGACTACAATCTGATTGTCTTCAAGTCCAACGTAAACAAGTTTTTGATGAGCCGTTCCACTTAAGTTAACAAATTTACCAAATTTCCATTACTAACAATTACTATATTGTCCAGTTGACTACTGTACACTCTTAACCCTTATCCTCGAGTGGTCTCTGGGGCCTTGATAAGTGGTGATGCCTATGTAAAAAAAAAAAGGTCTAATTTTCACAAACTCAAATTAAATTAGGCCCTGTTTTGACAATAATATATCCAATGTTGTCTCCCAAGTGATCTATTGTGTCTGGTTTATCAGTGTATACGTAGGACTTTATATATAGTGTATACATAGGACTTTATATACCCCAAAATAAAATAATCTAATGGAGTTAAATCACACGAACGAGGTGGCTAGTTGACAAGTCCATTTTGTGAAATTATTTGTTCATCAAATGTTTCTCTCAGTAAACAGAAATAAAGTTGTGCAATTTATAAATGCTCCTTGGATGTCAGTCTCTTGATGATGAATTGCCAAACCAAGCTGAACTTAAAATAGCTTATAGTTATAGTAAATCTGCAGTTAAAGAAAATAGAGTTGTCAATTTAAAGTTTGCCGCCTCTAAAAACCGTACCCTATATTATAAAGTAAAAGATGAGGGAGACAGTGTGAGGTCTTTTAATGACGCATCTACTGAAATAAATATATTTCACTTTACTGAAGGGAATTCTTTCTCTTTTTACCTTTTTCAAGTCACAAGACCTGGCGAAATGTTTTGAAGAAGTTAAAACGAAAATTGAAACGAAGGAAAGCTGCTCAAGAACAAGAAAAATGTAAGTAAATAAAACAAGCAATTCTTGTTCAAAATTCCTCCTATATCAAAAGAAGAAAAATCTGTATGATATACATACCCGTGACAAAGAAAAAATAGCATATTCCAAAAATCTGTTAAATTGATCAAGTAGTTTTATTCTTCTTCTGAAGAAAATCATTTTTAAGCGATTAATGGGAATTCACATTGCAACATAATTCTAGCAAGTTTGAATTAAGTTATCTCCCTTTGTTTTCTGTGGATTTTTTTTTCCAAAACTCTTTAGTTACTCATAAAATTTGATTTTCTTATTTAATAATAAAACTTCTTGATCAATTTACATGATTTTTGAAATATGATATTTTCGTTTTGTCATGGGTACATACATCATATAGTTTTGTAAAAATTTGTGCAAGGAATCAGAATATGCAACTGAAAATCTCAAGAATTTAATGGTGTCCAAATAATCTGCAGTAAATGTGCATAAATATGCTGCAATTTCTTAAAAATACCATGTATTCATTAACAGAAAAGAAGCGTAGTGTTAAGAGAGTCTTTGTGCAATTATGGGAGAATGGGGAGGTTTTCCATTCTTATTTTGGGTTAGGGCTAAGGGAAATTATGTGTGAACATCCTGAAGACTTGACAGAAACAAAACAATTTTAGAATTTAGAATGAGGGTTAGTTTCCCAAATTGAATGTAAAATAATTCACCATGTCAAGGTCATTGTAGCGTTTTAGGACAGTTAACCAAGTTATTTTTATGAGAGATAAATCATGTGCATTTTTAAGGAAGGATCTTTTTTTTTTTTTTTTAAAGACGCTTATGTAGTGTACAGAGGAATTTTGTTTGATGGAGAGCTTGCCACTGGGACTTAGTGTTATTGTTAAGGCTAAAGAAGATTTTAGGAGGAGGCTTCCCACTCATACCTAGGGTTAAAGGTAGGATTAAGGGAGTTTTTGTTAAAGAGGCATTTGACACTCATATTAATGGTTACTCGTTCATAACTATTGGCTTTTGAAAATGTTATAGCTTAGATTTTGAACATCAAATTACTTTTAAATATGCAAACTTAGGAAAATGAGGGATGTGAAACTTTTCAAGAATTAATGTGAAACTTTTCAAGAATTAAGACAAGTGACATCAATCTAATAGAAAAAGTGACGTTTTGGAAAAGTATCAAGTATTTTTTGCCCACTTATTTAAATATTAAAAAAGAAAAAAAATTGCTAAAGCTGAAAAATCGTTCACAAATTTTGAATGAATTTGATTTTTATTTTCAATTACATTTTGTGTCCTTTTTTTTCTACCGAGTGATACATTATTTCATTTTAAACTTTCCAGTTTAAAGTGTTTTTTATTTCTTAATTTCACTAAAAAACTAGAAATATTGATTTCTTTTTTATATATATATAATCTGGTAGATTAGTGTCGATTCAATAATAATTCGCTGAAAAAATTGAAAATAAAAAATAAATAGGGGGCTATACCGCTTGTACACGTGAACAAAAAAATCATTTCACATTCTCGGTTGTTCAAAGCAAAGCACTGTTTAATTCACTGCTAAAAACTAATGCAAAACAGATAAAAATACACACAAGTGATACATTTTCTTGTCTTTTCAACCATATAAGTATTTTTAAAAAGTTGACTAGAAATATGCGAGGAATTGCAAGTTGGACAAAGTTGATTATGCTGGACTGGTTGGGATTGTGTTCATATTCTGATAACTGAATCGCTCTAATTAAACGAAGTAAACATGTAAAAATATTTTTTTATATTCATATTTTCAGTTATTTAAAAATATAGTTCTGGAATAAAAATAAAAAAATATAAAATAAACGTCTGTTTACAGCCGTGCTGTTGCTGCTGCTACTAATATTACAAAACAGTTTTGCATTGAAAGTCAGAAAAGATTTTTTTCCAAATATCATGATTTTAAATTGCTAGCTACCACAAGCAAAAACGACATACAATTATACTTTTAATGGATAAAAGCAGTAAAAAGATTGTTTTATTTACTGGTGGGTGTCCTAAGAAAATTTTTTTTTCAAAATTTTCAATACTCGTCATGTTGAAGTCTTTTTTTTTTTTTTTTTTTTTTTAACACAATAAAAAAAAATTCAGTGATCAAAAGTATTTTGGACATTCCAAACTATTAGAAGTGACGCCTCTTCTGTTTAATTTCCAAATTTCATGACAAAATTCTTAATACAAATGTGGTACAAGCAGTTACAAATCAGGGAGGGTCTTTACAATACTTTACCGAAAACACTGTTTTATGATCACATTTTTATCATTTTATTTGCCTAAAACTCTTAAAATATAATGTATGTTATTATTTATGAATTCATTTGAAAGTATATTCATTTCTAAACAAAGCGGTGGTATTTTGAGGATTTTCTTTCTGGCTCGTTTCTTGTTGCACTTTTACATTTATTATCTACAAACCTCTGTATGCATCACTTTTCTGATCTAGTTGGATCACAATTATTTAAAATTAATTGTTTCTGAATTTTTAAGATGAGGAATGATGATTTGGATTATTGCAGATAAATGGCATAACGCATAAAGTAAAAAGTAAAATTCAGGTAGTAATGACTAAACTGCGAATAGGTCACACTCATGCCATTCACTCACATCTACTAAAAGGAGAAGAGGTACTTATTTGCATAATGTGTCAGGAGCCCTACACAGTACATCATATACTGACGGGCTGTATAGACTTTAAATGGGGCCTAAGGAAGCGTTATAAGGAGAATAATGTAAGGGAAATATTTAACAAAATCGATCCAAAAAAAATGATTGAATTCCTGAAAGAGATTAAAATATACAACAAAATATAACCAAAGATCCCACAAGAAAAGACCAAAATCAACTAACCACCATCTAACACATTACAATTAATGTTTCGGTATTAAATAACCCAAAAGTGGTTAATATGCCGTAAAACAAGCAAACAGTAAAATTCAATTGTAGGTGACACTCTTTTAAAGTTTGAAGGTACAATCCTTAGTGCGGGTGGTACTTAATTACGAATTAATTAAGACTTGGCTGATGGAACAAGAGCAAGCTACCTCTGTAGATTAAATAAAGAGTTCTGTATAGATTCCTGAGTTTGACAAAAAGATATCCAAGTTTACTAAGATACCCTTGTACCTGTTTTAGAAGTATGAATGGAACATGCTCTGATAAACTTATAGCACTTGTGTCTCCTCGGCATAAATACCCCAACTAATTTGACAAACAACAAAATTCCCCCTCCTCACTTCACTGTAGAGGCTGGAAAGCCTTTTACTCTCATAGTTTCTTCCCTCAAACTGCTAGACTTTGAAATTCCATCCCTGTTTCCTGCTTCCCTGACGGTTCTTACATGTTGAAATTTAAATTTAATGTAGACAGACATCTTGCTTCTCAACTCCATACATAATGTCCTTGTAGATATGGCCTCAAATAGCACCCCCTTACGTCAAATTGGTAATATACCTTGTTTAGTGTGAATAAGAGTTTTAAAAACATTTTTTTTTTAAGCTTAGCGCTTTCATTGTTTAAAACATTGTAAGAATAACATTTAAGATGGGAACAGTATTCCAAATAATTCAATTAATAATTGTTCATCTTTGGGTTTGCAATATCATTTTCATCACTAATCACATTCCTGTTCATAATATACAATAACTGGATGCCTGGCGTTGCCCGGTCGTACAATATGCTTAAACATATTTTAATTTTATGCAGATTGCATATATATTATTATAGAATCAATCCTCTATTATATATTATAAGGGATAGTTTGCCTGGTGGACTAATTTGCAAAAAAAATATAATGATAATGTCATTCATCAAATTCCGTCTGTGTTTGTTTACAATATTACGTTAGTTGATATTTGGGCTTGAGGATGAATGCCCTGGAAAAGTTACTTTCGATTAATGTTTAGTTTTAAAATATACAAACGAAATGATTTGTGGCAATGTTAAATTGTACCTCCTCTGTTATCGTAAATTGAACTCATTAATAAGAAAAAATTAAAATAAAATGGTGTACACCTGGGCTTGGACAGGAGATCATTTGATCTGTAATCGAATGCCTCTACTGCTGAGCTATATCTCCAAATGTCAATTTTTTTTTTTTTTTTTTTTTAATAAATGATTTGGTGACATTTTATCTTCTTTGGCCGGTGTAATGTAAAATATTCCCTTATAAAAATTTTTTTTCTTTTTAATAAAGGACTATTTTTAGGATCGGATGTTTTGAATTTTTGATACTTATCAGATGAATTTCTGTACAAAACTTATCTAAGAACACTGTCAGACATATAAATTAGCTTTGTGTGAAAATTTCAAAAGATAGGTTCCAAAATGGCTGAGACTGAGGAAGAACTCACACACACATGCGAAGTGACTTATATAACAGTATATATATGTGTGTGTGTGTGTGGATGAACGTACACACATGCATCTTTTAAATAAGACTATAGATATTGTCATTTGTATCCTGTTTGTTTACTTTCAAAATTTAGCACCATCCAATGGAAATTTATCTGAGGATGATGCATATGCAATGCATATTCGTGAGAAAGAAATGCAGCTGCAGTTGGTGGAACACGCTCGATGGTTGCAAAGAGAAAGGAAAGCTCATGAAGAATGGTTAAATAAGAAATGGTTGGCAGAACAAGAAAAGAAAAGACAAGAAGAAAAAGATGTACGTTTTTTTAGGGTTTTTTTTTTGCTTTCTTTTTTATTTGATTTCTTCTAAACTTTTCTTTTTTTAATATTTGTTTTCTCCTTTTCAATGAAGATTGTTTGCTGCCATGTTGTTTAAACTAAAACAACACTCCTCCCTACTGCCTTTTCTCACAGAAGAGATGTTGCTAGTCTTTCTCTACTCAATTGTTATTTTCATGGCCGGATTTTGACTGAATTTCAATTATAGTCCCCCCTCTTTATAAAACATTCATAATAAGAACTTCTCTAGCTACAGCCACTGTCAGTAATTTTCCTTTTTTCTCTCTCTCTCTCTCTCTCTCTATTTGCCTAAAACTAAACAAAACTTTCATGAGTAAAGTTTCTTTTCTAGAACTGCTACCCATCTTACAATATACATTTCATTGCATTTATTGCAAAGTACATTTAATTGCATTTATTACAAAGTACATTTAATTGCATTTATTACAAAGTACATTTCATTGCATTTATTACAAAGTACATTTAATTGCATTTATTACAAAGTACATTTAATTGCATTTATTAGAAAGTACATTTAATTGCATTTATTAGAAAGTACATTTAATTGCATTTATTACAAAGTACATTTAATTGCATTTATTACAAAGTACATTTAATTGCATTTATTACAAAGTACATTTAATTGCATTTATTACAAAGTACATTTAATTGCATTTATTACAAAGTACATTTAATTGCATTTATTACAAAGTACATTTAATTGCATTTATTACAAAGTACATTTAATTGCATTTATTACAAAGTACATTTCATTGCATTTATTGCAAAGTACATTTCATTGCATTTATTGCAAAGTACATTTCATTGCATTTATTGCAAAGTACATTTCATTGCATTTATTGCAAAGTCGCATTTCATTGCATTTATTGCAAAGTCGCATTTCATTGCATTTGTTACAATGCACATTTCAGTGCATTTGTTACAAAATAAAAGTGGATGTTTATTGTACTTCCTCAAACCTCTTTTTTCTCTTGTATCTATTTTTCATTTTGTACCCTCTTTGGAGAATGAATACTTACACAAGGGTAAAGTTAGACAAAAGGTCGGTTTTCAATGTGGGGAAAATTCTGCTCCGGGGCACTCTGGATAGGAACAAAAAGTAAAATGGTCTCAGTTATGAAGGATTTCTCCTCCACTGATCGAGTTCAGAAAAGGTGAAGTATAGTCAGGAGATACTACACTGTGATCTTGGCCTGAATAGGAATTGAAGAATGAGTTTTCGATTGTGCTTGCCAGACCAGCTCAATTGAATTGCACTTTTAATAATTTCCTTGATATGCAAACTGGCTCTGGCTTCTCTGATGGTCTTTGCTACTGACCACTTAATGCCAGATTTGATATCTGGGTATGCTTTTCCAATTATCTCCACATCATACGAAAACTTATCTTTTCCACCTTAGACTCCATTCACCAATGAAGATGTAAAGAGCTGGCAACTTTCAGTATAATGGATATGAGTCGATTCATAAAAGACGAATCTTCTTTTTCTGTTCAACTCTTCAATAAAAATTTATATTTTTCATGTTTCATTTCTATTTTTGACTTCAACTTTCTTTCTCTTCAACAGAGACGAATCCGTGAAGAATGGGAAGAGCAACAAAAGAAGGAAAAAGAAGAAAATGAAAGAAAAGAATTGGAAGAAAAAGCGAAAAAAGAAAAACAGGTGATGTCTGGCGAATGGATAACCTTATATCCTCATACGAATAATTTCAATTTTGTTTGCTTTCTTTTAAGAAATTGTATGTCATTTTGTGAAATATAACTTTGTATTGTATGTCTCCTCAGACCCTGAATAGCGCTATATATTGTGTTGTCATCTCAATATCTTTCAATATTCATACTTTTTTTTTTGTGCTTGTGCGGTATAACAGAATAAAACAATGCATTTTAGGTAAAAATAATTCTGTATTTGCGTATCATGTTGAAGTTAGTAAAACTTGCGAAAAATGATTGCGTAGCAAATCTGTTAGAACTATTTTTTTACAAAAAAACATATCCGCCCACCATTTCTTATTTTAAAATGGTAGATTACAATTATTTTGTCAGTCATAGACTGCAGTTACCTCCCCTGGATTTTAAGAAGTTTTTAATATAAACAAATATGAATAAAATTCGATAATTTGATAAATTCTTTTACTTTTAATTATTTTTCTACTCTATCAATTTTTGGAAGTTTTACTAATTTCGACATGATACATAAGTATGTAATCATGTCTTTTTTCCTAAAATGTATTTATTTTAAATTCCATTTTATTGCACAGCACCTTTTTAGATTCCATCTCATTACAGATTCAATTTTCATTTTATTACACAAAAATGATTTTGATTTCAGAGAAAAAATGAAAATGTAGTAAATACACATAATTAGCTTTTTATTCTTTTAACACTTTTTTTTATATATTTTTTAACATTTTCTTTTACATTTTTTTTACATAAAAATTTTTTTTTACATTTTTTTTTTACATTTTTTTATTTTTATTTTTTTACATCATTAAAAGCGATAATACATCCAGATATTTAACTATCGTTAGTATTTAAATTGATTTGATACATATTTTCTAACTGATGGTGGCTTCATCCAAATCTCAAGCACATGCTAACCAGGTAAATTTAAACTCAAGTTTCCTCAAAATCACCAGTGTTGAATTCTCCAGCCTTCACCATCTATTTTAGTCCTTGGCTCTCTGCTCTACAAGATAGGAGAAATGCTTGTAATATGGGATATTCAACTTCATCATTTCAGCTGCACATATGTGGGGGAATATATAAATATGCTCTATGCGTGTGGCAACTATGTTCGTATGTTTTTCTTGTATCAGCAAGTACAATAGAAAATATATTCATGCTTTTGCAGTGTAATGGTATTTTAAATAAATCTGTTTTAGGTAAAAAAAAACACTATTACGTACTTATGTGTCATGTCAAAATTAGTATAAGTTCCAAAAATGATAAAGTAGAAAAATAATTATAAGTAAAAATAATTTATCGAGTTGGAATTTTATCGTAATGTTAATATTAAACAAATCTTAAAATCCAGGGGAGGTAACTGCAATCTATATATTATAATAATATAATATATATAATATAATTGTCATTTGCCATTTTAAAATAGAAAATGGTGGACTGCTAATATCTTTTATTTCTTTCCCATTGAGAACTCTGCCAATCCATCTTCTCAGGAAATCAGAGACACTTTTTTTCTGATCTGTTTCTCTGACTACCCCAATCAGACCGCTAACTTATATAAATTTTCCTTCAAAATCACATTCCGCGAATCATTATGTGACGTGACGATTCACATCACACCATCGCAACAAATGCTCTGCCTGTTCTACTTGTCTAATATTTTTATGACAAACAAACAACCTGTGCTGATAACTTCTAATCTAAAGACGAATAGGATCCAATTCATAATTCTATATATTGCACTAGTCACAACTGCCAGTCTGTCTATGTTATGCCCATTATATGACACTACTGCTGCTACTACTACTGCTAATACTACTACTTATCCCACAAAATGAAAACTTTTCTCAGTCCATAACTTTAATTGTGTAATCTCTATTTGAAGACACTTTTGATCCTATCAATACTTTGGACTATTTTGAAATATGCAGGAGATCTGGTCTCTTGCACTTAAAAGTTAGTGTTTCGGCTTGTTCTTAATATATGCGTAAAATTGTCTTTTTTATTAAGTCAATTTGTTTTAAAGTTGGCATTTAATTTTTTCCAGGTTTGTTATGTTAATTTGTTGACAGTGTTGTAATTTAATGAGTTTTCTTTCCGCATTGTTTTTTGTTTTTTATGTCTACCATTTTATTCCTTAACTTTGATACAATCTGGATTTCATGGATCATACCTGGCTTGATGAACTGTATCTTTTTATTGTTTTTGCTTTTATTTTTCTTGTTATTGAAATGTTATTTTTATTTTTTTTTTTTCAGAAATGTGTTCAAATGGTTTTGCTAATTTATAAAAGATTAAAAAAAAATTGCTTGAATTTTGAAAACAAGGAATTTGAATTCACATTATTTACCATCAGTGTCCTCATCTTGTTTGTTATCGTAACTTTGTTTCCCTGATTTTTTTTTTTTTTTTTTTTTTTTGATGTTACTTGGTGGTTGGAAATGTAATGTTTAATTTCTTTTTAAAATGTTCTTTTTACATGGGTTAGAAGAGACTAAAGATGGCTAAGAGTTTTTAATGTTTATTTTCCAAGAGAAATGTCTCACACATTGGAGATTTGTATTCTTTTAACTAATTTATCTTTAATAAAACAGTTAATGGGTGAACACGGCAAACAGAGAACTTAGGAGCAGGAGGATATTTCACTCTTAATGATTATCAAAGTTCTCCTTTTGTTATTAGAGCATTATTGACGATGTATTTCGCTTGATTCCCATAGACAGACTGATCTCAAAACCTGATTGTGATGATGAGGTATTGCAGCAGACACCACATTTAGCATGCATTGTGTGTGGAGAAAGATGTTTATCTATTGTAAAAAAAAAAAAAAATTTTTAATAGAAGTTATGAAAAAGTTAAACATTGGTAATGTGCTCTGCTGATTGGTTAATTGGTCTCATGATGTGGGGGGAAAAGCTACAGGTATAGACACAATAATATTGTGAACAGGAAAAATTTATTTTCAGTTAGATGCCATGAAAAAAATAAGAAAAATACTATCCTCCCTCTGCTTCCTGTTATTGGTCAAATATATATGCCATGAAACATTAAAACAATTGTTGGTTTACAGAGACAAAAATATATTCTGGTTTGGTTAGTATTGCAGCATATCCATTCTTTTGTGAGTTATTTAATGTCAAAGCTTTAATTTGAATATAAATAAAATTGTGATTTTTTTTTATGAAGGCTGATAGCAAGACAGAAAAAGAAACCATTGAAGATATTTGGGTTATGAATTTTCACAAAATCTATTTTTCAAAAGATCTTTTCAGATATCAAATCAGTAAATATGAGACTTACAGTTTTGAATTTTTGAGATAAAGGCTGAGTGTTTATATTACTTGTATTGATCGAACTAGTAATCTCATCTTGAGTGTTATTTGTGCAACGTTTTGGTGTTTATCTTGGAAAACACTTTTCCAAGATAAAGACCAATATGCCTGACAAGGATCAAAGACTACACCAACCGAATCATTTTACAAATAACGCTCAAGATGAGAATAATAGTCCGATCAAAACAAGTTATATAAATATGAGACTTAGTTCTAAATCTGGAATGATGTAATATCTTTGATAATTTCTGAAGAGACCTTTCCCTTCTAAAAACATTGTCGGTTTTTAATTTTTCCCCATGAGTATTAGTGCACGTGTAATTGCAAGAGATCTCACAAGGACTTAAATGCAGCTTGTCAATTCCGCAGTTCACATTGAATATGCTGGCTCCTCGTTTTCTAATTTCTTGCCATTTGTGTATCGATAAAAACCATATACAATGGCAACTGCTTTCAATTTATCATGATATTCTGTTTAACGTGCTGGCATGTGTTGGCCATACGTGATTAATAAAAACAAAGATGTGGGACTTTCATGTTATGGTTGTCACCAAGGGTAGCTCCTATCTATTTAATATGGTCCCATATTGTTGCATACTGGTCTTGACAATTTTGAGCTTCCTCAATCACAATTGTAATCGATTCTTGATCCCTATGAAAATTATGTTTGGATCCAGTAAGAATTTAAAGTCCATTCTCTACTTTAACACTGAAGGATTAGATTTTTAGCTGGTTTTCTTTATTTTTTTATTTTACTGTTTATTTTTTCAAGAAGTATGAGAGGCTTCATAGCTGTAGGATCAAGTGTTTGAACACCTATAAGATTGCACCAGTATAATCACCATCTGATTAAGTCTATTGTGATTGAAGAATGAGTTTTACTCTAGTGGTCAATTATTCTTGACATGTTCAAATGACCAAATTAGGAAAACTCCTCATAAGCAACAATGGTCAGCTCTTATAATTAATTAGAATTTTCATTCTGTTTTCTTTATCTTTAAATTATGTAGGATAGCCTAGACTCTCAAATCTTGGCAGGGAAATTAGACAAATAGTAAAAAGAAATCAAAAAAACACCTGAAATAACACTTGCAACCAAGTTTCTATCCTGAAGCACATCAGATATTTAGAAATGATTAATTTGTCAGATGGAAAGAGTTGGTCATTCTCTACAATGCACAATTTACTTTAAACAAATTTATGGAGATTGTCTAATAATTTGGATTGTCATCATCATGATTAATACTTTGTTTTGGCTGTTTTATGGTAAATTCTTTTCAAGTTTGTGTACAAATCAATAGAAAAAGTGTTATTTTTACTGTGTGAGAAGATGATAATGCATTTTTCAACAGGATAAGCAAGATTGTAGCAGATAGGCCCAGCAGTTGCATATGAAGTCCAGGAAGGTTTGACTTGGAAGACACCAAAAATGTTGGTTGTACATACATGAAAACAATATTGTTAGTCTCATTCCATGGATTTGCAGTTTTGTATCTGGTTCATCCTTGGTTGTTTTATGTAGAGGTAGACAGGGGATGATGGATTCTGATGGTGACACCTGGATTTTCATCAAAGCTCTTGTTGTCCATATAGTTCAGACACTAATGTCTTCACTGCTACTGTAAGGAACAGTTGGGATGGTGACAACGATGCTGTTGCTTGAAGTTGTTAATTCTTTAATATTATTCAATGTTTTGTATTTCAATTCACAGACGTCTTTTTTTTTTTTTTCCAACTCAATGAATATTTTTTTTGCATATCCAATTCTGACATGATTTACCTTAACTGCTTTTGTTTGAAGCTTTGAATGAAATTCTCTTTGAAAATTTCCTTATCGTGTTGTGTTTTAAAAATCATATACCTCCTCTAAAGCACCTTGTATAAGCTCAAATGAATTTCTTCTATTCTGAGAACTACATTCGTCATTGTAGGAAGCCTTACTGTCTGAGGCCACTGCAAATCAAAAGTGTAAAAATGTAAGTATCTTTATATCTATTCCTTGACTCGTTTTCCTTTTTCCTTTCTCTTTCATTCCCTTGTTTTCCCCTTCTCTCTTTCTCGTTTTCCCTTTCTCTCTCTCATTTTCTCTGTGTGTCTCTCGTTTTCCCTTCCTCTCTCTTGCTCTGTTTCGTTTTTTGATTTCGCTTTATCTTTCTTCCTTTTCCTTTGCTCTTTTTCTTCTCCTCTCACCCTTTTCCTCTCTTTTGCCAAATATTGACATTTACAAAAGCTGTCTGAAAAGTAACAGGACTGATGTCACCATCACCTGATTCCAAATGACAAACGGCATGATTTCACCTTCAAATTATTAATCTTCCTCAATTATAACACACTTTCACATCTTTGTCTGACACACTTCTATATACTGCTGAGAGGATTTTTTTTTACATTCTTCTCAACTCTGTCATTGCAGCCTTCTTGATGGTCTCCATGTCTTCAAAACCCCCACCCCTTTTAAATTTTGGAAAAAAAAAAAGAAAAAAGTCATACGTAGTAAACTCAGGTGAACATGGATGTTGTTTCAATGTTGCAATATTCTTTTTATTTGTTGTTCATCATTTGCCCTTCAGTTCTTAATATAATTGAATAAATTAATATAAAACGCGTTAAACAATATTATGTGATACAATACAATGGTTGTACAAAGCTGATATAAAGTTATATATTCCCAAAATATCATATCACATGATTATACAATATGCTTATTCATTGCTCTTTCTCCTATAGATCACATAGCACCCTCGGTTGCATTATTTTTCAGATTGAATTGTATATTTCTGAGATGAAGATCAATTACTATAGATACCACTTGAAATGCTTCAAACATTCTTGTGAATATCATCTTTGGACAGAGAAAAGAAATATCTGTTAACCTTAACACTAACCTGTTCACTAGGATATATTCTAACAAGGCATCACTAATCAAGACAAAAATAAAAAATAAACCCTTTAGGTTAAGAATTAATAAGATGAATAGATTGATGGTCTGAAAACAGCAATTCTTCCCGCTTTGTCTGAAACATTACTCATAGATCGTGAGGGATTGCTGTTTACTGGGTTGGCTCTGTTTTGAAAAGTAACATTACAAGTTGATTTTTTTCTTTTTAGATAATTGTTATTTTATCAACTTGTATGAAAAGAACTATGTAAAAGATGCTTAAAACTGTTTGAATTGTGCAAATACCATCAGTAGTTAAAAAATTATGAGAATTTTAAGTGCCAATATTTTGGCTTTTCCATGGACATTTTCCTTTAGAAAAAGTGGGTTAAATTCCGGACCTCAACATTTCAAGAAATTCGGTAATTTTGCCATCATTTATTTATTTTTCAAGCTATTCTCATGAAACTTGGTTCAGTTTTGCTTATATACAGAAAAGCCAAATAAACTCGTGGAGGCTAAGAAATACTGCAAAAATAGCATGTAAAAGTTGCCCAAATAAAAGATACACACCACCCTCTTTCGTAAATCATAGATATTATAATCTAGGTAGCATATAAAAAGTTCCAAGAAACAGTAACCGCCTGGAGTGCCCCCCCCCCACACGCACACACTCTAAAAGCCTTTGGCGGACATACACAAAAAATGCACACATTTTAACTTTTATATTATAGACTAGCCTGAGTGCCCGGTGTTGCCCGAGGTTTGGAGGTGTGTGTTGAGCAAAAAAGAAATTGGTAACAAGTAGGCAGGCTCGAACCCATACCGCAAAGGAGGAAAAAAAACGTGATGTCTTTACTGTTGCGCCCAAACCGGAAGTGAAGAACGTTTAAATTAAGGCTAGTCAATCGAAAAGAGGGGGATGACTTTCGAAAATATCGGTGAAAAATGCGACCCTTCCCTGTAGACAACTGCCTAGTTGAGGGTGAAGGAATTAATGTGTTTTAGCCAATTTTTCCATATTTGTCATCCAAAGGGTTAAGCTTCAAAACAATACCGATCTCGTGACAGTCCGTCGTCTCTATAGAAAGTTTTAGGCAGACATACGTGCATACATTTAAACAGACAGGTGAGATTTACATTAGAGATTTGAAAATTTATACTTACATAAAACTAAAAATTTGATTAATTCAAGGGTAAGAGCAATAGTTTCTTGGCTTAATAAAATTTCCCAGGAAACATGTCCCACTAATATATTATAATTGTAAACTGTGTTGCTGATATGCTAAGCTATGTGAGTTTCACCTTGAAAATTTACAAAGATGAACATATTTAACTATATTTATATATAATTTCCAAGTGGGTATTAAATGTGGTTATTTTAGAGTTCAATTCATATTAATATTGTATTTGAATAGACAAGTTTTGTGTGAAATAATATTTATTATCTCTTTGCCTAAGTGTGAAATCCTGACAAATAGAGCCTATTTATAAAAATGCATGGACACATTTAAAAAATTATTTAATTCACTTTCTCTGTTTTTTCTCCCCCTCCCTTTCACTTTCTCTGTTCTTTCTCCCCCTCCCTTTCTGTTCTTCTTTCTCCTCCTCCCTTTCTGTTCTTCTTTCTCCTCCTCCCTTTCTGTTCTTCTTTCTCCTCCTCCCTTTCTGTTCTTCTTTCTCCTCCTCCCTTTCTGTTCTTCTTTCTCCCCCTCCCTTTCTGTTCTTCTTTCTCCCCCTCCCTTTTGTTCTTTCTCCCCCTCCCTTTTTGTTCTTCTTTCTCCCCCTCCCTTTTTGTTCTTCTTTCTCCCCCTCCCTTTTTGTTCTTCTTTCTCCCCCTCCCTTTTTGTTCTTCTTTCTCCCCCTCCCTTTTTGTTCTTCTTTCTCCCCCTCCCTTTTTGTTCTTCTTTCTCCCCCTCCCTTTTTGTTCTTCTTTCTCCCCCTCCCTTTTTGTTCTTCTTTCTCCCCCTCGCTTTTTGTTCTTCTTTCTCCCCCTCGCTTTTTGTTCTTCTTTCTCCCCCCCCCTTGTTCTTCTTTCTCCCCCCCCCTTGTGTTTTTCCCCCCTCCCTTTTTTCTTCTTTCTCCCCCCCCCTTTTTCTTCTTTCTCTCCCCCTTTGTTCTTCTTTCTCTCCCCCTTTGTTCTTCTTTCTCCCCCCTTTGTTCTTCTTTCTCCCCCCCTTTGTTCTTCTTTCTCCCCCTCCTTTGTTCTTCTTTCTCCCCCCCCTTTTGTTCTTCTTTCTCTCCCCCCCTTTTGTTCTTCTTTCTCTCCCCCCCTTTTGTTCTTCTTTCTCTCCCCCCTTTTGTTCTTCTTTCTCTCCCCCCTTTTGTTCTTCTTTCTCCCCCCCCCTTTTGTTCTTCTTCGTCTTCTCTACCTTTGTTCCTCTTTCTACACCTTTGTTCATCTTTTCCTCTTTCTCTCTTTCTTTCTCTTTCCCCCTCCATCTTTGTTCCTCTTTCCCCTCCATCTTTGTTCCTCTTTCCCCCTCCATCTTTGTTCCTCTTTCCCCCTCCATCTTTGTTCCTCTTTCCCCCTCCATCTTTGTTCCTCTTTCCCCCTCCATCTTTGTTCCTCTTTCCCCCTCCATCTTTGTTCCTCTTTCCCCCTCCATCTTTGTTCCTCTTTCCCCCTCCATCTTTGTTCCTCTTTCCCCCTCCATCTTTGTTCCTCTTTCCCCCTCCATCTTTGTTCCTCTTTCCCCCTCCCTTTTCGTTCCTCTTTCCCCCTCCCTTTTCGTTCCTCTTTCCCCCTCCCTTTTCGTTCCTCTTTCCCCCTCCCTTTTCGTTCCTCTTTCCCCCTCCCTTTTCGTTCCTCTTTCCCCCTCCCTTTTCGTTCCTCTTTCCCCCTCCCTTTTCGTTCCTCTTTCCCCCTCCCTCTTCGTTCCTCTTTCCCCCCTCCCTCTTCGTTCCTCTTTCCCCCCTCCCTCTTCGTTCCTCTTTCCCCCCTCCCTCTTCGTTCCTCTTTCCCCCCTCCCTCTTCGTTCCTCTTTCCCCCCTCCCTCTTCGTTCCTCTTTCCCCCCTCCCTCTTCGTTCCTCTTTCCCCCCTCCCTCTTCGTTCCTCTTTCCCCCCTCCCTCTTCGTTCCTCTTTCCCCCGCTCCCTCTTCGTTCCTCTTTCCCCCGCTCCCTCTTCGTTCCTCTTTCCCCCGCTCCCTCTTCGTTCCTCTTTCCCCCGCTCCCTCTTCGTTCCTCTTTCCCCCGCTCCCTCTATTCGCCCTGTCTCTCTTCCTCTTTCTTCCCCCTTTCTCTCTTCCTTTTTCTTCTATTTATTCAGACACATAACCACAATAATAATTCTATTTAAGAATTCTTTTTTGTTTATTTTCATAAATTTTTCCAAACCCAAGTTTTTACATTACATTGTTATCCTCTGTTTAAGGGTCCTTCGCATAATCCATTGGCTCCACCTGGATACGGAAAAGAAACAGAAGTTTGTACATTTTTCATGAAAACTGGTGCGTGCCGATTTGGTGCATGGTGGGTACACAAAAGATTTTTTTAAATGTCCTTTTTTTCTTTTTTTTTTTTTTTTTTAAGAAATATGTTGACCCTGATATCTATGACGTGAAATATGTTGACCCTGATATCTATGACGTGAAATATGTTGACCCTGATATCTATGACGTGAAATATGTTGACCCTGATATCTATGACGTGAAATATGTTGATCCTGATATCTATGACGTGAAATATGTTGACCCTGATATCTATGACGTGAAATATGTTGACCCTGATATCTATGACGTGAAATATGTTGACCCTGATATCTATGACGTGAAATATGTTGACCCTGATATCTATGACGTGAAATATGTTGACCCTGATATCTATGACGTGAAATATGTTGACCCTGATATCTATGACGTGAAATATGTTGACCCTGATATCTATGACGTGAAATATGTTGACCCTGATATCTATGACGTGAAATATGTTGACCCTGATATCTATGACGTGAAATATGTTTACCCTGATATCTATGACGTGAAATATGTTGACCCTGATATCTATGACGTGAAATATGTTGACCCTGATATCTATGACGTGAAATATGTTGACCCTGATATCTATGACGTGAAATATGTTGACCCTGATATCTATGACGCGAAATATGTTGACCCTGATATCTATGACGTGAAATATGTTGACCCTGATATCTATGACGCGAAATATGTTGACCCTGATATCTATGACGTGAAATATATTGACCCTGATATCTATGACGCGAAATATGTTGACCCTGATATCTATGACGTGAAATATGTTGACCCTGATATCTATGACGTGAAATATGTTGACCCTGATATCTATGACGTGAAATATGTTGACCCTGATATCTATGACGTGAAATATGTTGACCCTGATATCTATGACGTGAAATATGTTGACCCTGATATCTATGACGTGAAATATGTTGACCCTGATATCTATGACGTGAAATATGTTGACCCTGATATCTATGACGTGAAATATGTTGACCCTGATATCTATGACGTGAAATATGTTGGATATCTATGACGTGAAATATGTTGGATATCTATGACGTGAAATATGTTGGATATCTATGACGTGAAATATGTTGGATATCTATGACGTGAAATATGTTGGATATCTATGACGTGAAATATGTTGGATATCTATGACGTGAAATATGTTGACCCTGATATCTATGACGTGAAATATGTTGACCCTGATATCTATGACGTGAAATATGTTGGATATCTATGACGTGAAATATGTTGGATATCTATGACGTGAAATATGTTGGATATCTATGACGTGAAATATGTTGGATATCTATGACGTGAAATATGTTGGATATCTATGACGTGAAATATGTTGGATATCTATGACGTGAAATATGTTGATCCTGATATCTATGACGTGAAATATGTTGACCCTGATATCTATGACGTGAAATATGTTGACCCTGATATCTATGACGTGAAATATGTTGGATATCTATGACGTGAAATATGTTGACCCTGATATCTATGACGTGAAATATGTTGGATATCTATGACGTCATCCGTGATATTCTGACGTCTCTTTGTTTTTCTCTACTATGACTTCTTTAACCTCATGTAACGTGGGAACCCGTTTATTTTTCAAACTTTGTATCACTTTAACCTGTACAAGATTAACACTAACTGGTGTAATGGTGCTTGTGCAGATTAGCAAAGATATTAAAAAACAAAGATGAAAAGTCTCTCTGATGTATGCATCCGTTATGGAATGAAGTTCTCATTAAAAAAAATTGCTGAATTGGATCAAGAATTTTTTTATTTTATCTTTGATTTTTTTTTTAATATCTTTATTAAACTGCACAAGCACCGATGTAATTGTTATATGAAATAGGGTCATTCATTAAATAACATGTGGTACATCTATTGTATGCAGTTTAAATTTATTGCTAGTGCAAGAAATAAGCCCAACTTTCACATTTGTTCACTTGGATATGCGTTTTATGATTTAAAATATTTTAAAATGTCTTTTTAAGCTTTTTTTTTTTTTTAAATTATCATAAAAGACTGTCTAGTATAGTAATCTATATTCATTTTTTATGTTAATTAATCTATGTTCATTTTTATATTAATTTTTTATGCTAATTATTTATATTCTTAACAGGTGTTCTCGGAACCATCCAGAACCTGAAACTTGTCACACTTTAATGTTTCCTGGAATGTATACGCATATGATTTTAGAGAAAAGCCAGGATGATTACGATGCAGGTATTTTATTTATTATAATCTCTGTACCTATAAAAGTGAACGTGCCTGTGTGTTTGTGTACATTTCCCTATGCAATAACTCTGTCAATTTTAAGTCTACAGACTCGAAATTTGATATATCGTGTACTGAGATTTGGGAAAATCTTTGTGATCAGATTTCGGTCAGAAATTTGGCTGTTAAGGGATCAAAGTTCAACGATTTGACCTTTGAGAACTCTACCAAACTCCTCCGACAATTTTGGGTCTAAACACTTGAAATTTTAGATATCGGTTCCTTGGACATGGATCTAACTTAATAACTTGATTTGAGCCCAAAATAAATTTTAAGGGGTCATAATAGGGGTCAAAGTTTTAAAAAATCGACCACCTTTCTTTTTTTGCTCAACATACACCTCCAAACACTCGGGCAACGCCAGGCTGAAATGCTAGTTTATTAAAAACTTGATTCATCACATTGACACACCGGTTCACGCCAGATCACCAAAGTTAAACAACATTGAGCCTGGCCAGTACCAGATGGGTGACCATTTGGGAAGGTGAGGCGTTGTATGTACTGCAAGGTAAAATATCAGGTTGAAAAACTGGCGTGGTCTATCCTTCTCTCGAGGATAGATGAGACTCTCTTTAGCCGTGGTAGACACCCCATTTAGTAATGGCGTCAAATAAAAAATACCCTCGATAGCCCTAGCGAAGCATCAAGTATTCAGTTATTGACAAGATTTGAATTACACTACAAACTCGTATAGTGAGTTCAATCTTAGCTGCGGGTGCGCTGGATGGATACATGGAAAAACTTGAAGTTAGCAATGAAACTTAGATTATGTCACAAAACAAAGATGCATGCATTGTTGATGATAAAAGGGGGGGGGGAGTTTGTTTCAAAAGAATTGTACAACCTTTTTAATAATTTAATGTTAAATAACAAATTATTTATTTCAACTTGTTTTACTAACACAAAGTAAAAATTCTAGACAGAAGAATGATAGAGAGCAATATATCTCATAGAAGCAGAAATAACATAGAAAAAAAAAGTTTAATTAAAGTTAAAAACCAATTTTATCGTATTATGTAATATTGCACATCCCTCTAAAAACGGGAGGTAATGCCGTCTGTCATTTTTACTAAGTTTTTTTTTTTTTTCAGTAAATTTCTATTGCTTTACTATTATTGTTTTTGTTTCAAATATTTTAGTTTTAAAATGTTTACTTCATTTCAGTAACTTTCATTTTTACTTGGTTAAATGATAGGATGACTTATCTCCCCTGCTTATGAAAATTTTGACAGTTGTAGCCTTCAAAAATTTTTGCTGGGGGCGGGGGGGGGGAGCATAGATAAAAGCTCAGTCAAGCATCTGCCGTGAAAATGATGATAGAACAGAGATACACCCGCAATGTCTTTTCTGTGTGAAGTAGGAAAGAGAAAAGGGCCTTGCCCACTATATTTCAAAGCTGATTTTGCACTTTGTCAAGGCAGAAAAGGGTCTTCTTAGCAAGTCTTTCCTTGTATCCCATCTTAGGGTGCATTTAGCTGTTATACGGGTAGAGAACTCTGTCTGGACTGAGAAACATTTTGGATCGGTAAAATGATCCAACTATTTTTCCAGCCATGTTGGCAATGGATACTTGTAGTGATTTTCTTTAGTGTTTATAATGGATTACTACAATCTTGTTTTATTACTTATTAAATGGAGAAAGAGAGAAAGTAATGGAAGCAAAAGTGATGGAAACTGTATAAAAATGACTGGAAGGCATGTAAAACAACATTTGGTGGAAGTAGAAAAACTTAACAAGAGACTTGACGAGTAAATTGCAAATATTCCTTGGTTTTAGAATTGAATTGTAAAAAAAAAAAGCAAAAAAAAACGTTTTAATTGTTCTAATTAGAATGGTTAAAATGTATTTTCTTTTTTCAAACATGGCTCAATCCTAAAATCAAAGAATATTTTGGCATCTATTTTGTGTGATTAAAATTCTATATAAAAGAACTTTAAAGAAACAAATGTTGATTAACTCGGCTTTGGAATAATAGATATCATGTACGATGTATTTTGGAGCAGCATCTAGATCAGAAAAATGTAATATTTGTAAGGAGACGAAATGTTTGTATATACCTTTATTCCTCAAATACAGTCATGACAACTCCAAGAATGAAAGTGAATTGAGGGAGCCTTTGTTATTTATATTTAAGATCTAGAAATATGTACAACACAATAAGAGTAAAAAATTGAAATAACAGTGATTGAAGCATAAGTAAGTATATTAAGGAAATTCCCTGATGTATGTGAGTGATGTGGGAGTAGATAATTGTTAGAGAGTGAAAGTGTCTGCCACCTTTCTTGTGAAACACATTTTGGAGAAACAGCTAGATCGAAAAAAAATGTAATAATATTTATAAGGATACGCATATTTTCTGAAAACTGCATTAGGAAATGTTGTGGGTGGTTAGTGGAAAAGATTAGCATATGAAGCTTTTGGTTTGTAGTCTATAATAGTCAGAGTAGCAGGAAAAACATTGATTTGATTTATTATAGATGAATCGAATATTTATTGAGACCAAAAATAAAACAAAATCTCAAATACTTCAAATGTAAATAAATAAAAATGTCAAAAACCAATATACATAATAGTAGTAATCGTAATAAAGTTATAACGAAAAGCACAAAAACAGTAGCAGCAGTGATTTTTCCTTAGCTCGTCGTCATCATCTCTGTCAAAGATGACAATGAATCTAAAAATGGATCATGTGTAAATGTATGCTGAAAGAAGATCAGTGAAAGCATTTGTTTTATTGAATATTACCTGCCCTTTTTTATGGCTAATTAAAATTAATTTTTTTCTTAAACATAACTCAATTTCATAACCACAGAATATTTTAACATGTATTTTGTGGGATTAAAATATATAGGCACAATCACGTTGACACACCGGTTCTCATCAGATCACCGAAGTTAAGCAACGTTGAGTCTGGTTAGTACCAACCAAATGGGTGACCATTTGGGAATTCTAGGTGCTGTATGTGCTCTCTGCTTATCTCGGCATTTGTTTCCAGTCGTCCTGTACTTCACTTGCCACTGGTATTTAACAATGTTGTCTCAGGAAAGGTGTGATTGGATATTGCGCACCTCCTACCACAAAAATTTCATGCGCAGGCAACCCTTCGTGGGTATCCATTGTCTGTCAAAGACTGAAGGAGCCTGTTGTTTAAAATATATAGGAAGAAAGCTTCAGAGAAATAAATGTTAATTCAGTTTTAGTGTAATAATAATAGGTTAGTTCTTGAGTATTCTGTCAAATTAAAATCCTGCGTATGAAGATACATTCTATCCAAAATATAAGAAATGATTCCAAAGGAGTGAAAAGACTGAAGAACATATTGAGCCTTCTCACGATATTTTTGTAAATTTCTAATTATATTATTCCAGATTTAACCCTTGAATTCGAAGAAGGTGAAGTCTATGATGATT
The DNA here is from genome assembly GCF_053919585.1 of Euprymna scolopes. Taxonomy (NCBI): domain Eukaryota; kingdom Metazoa; phylum Mollusca; class Cephalopoda; order Sepiida; family Sepiolidae; genus Euprymna; species Euprymna scolopes. The sequence goes on along the minus strand of NC_136495.1, from coordinate 150,028,212 downwards.
TCAAGCAGTTTTATGAAGATGTCTTACCAGAGTTCAAAAATGTTGGCCATGTTACTCAATTCAAAGTATCTTGTAACTTTGAACCTCATCTCCGTGGCAATGTTTATGTTCAGTATAAAACGTGAGTTAAATATCTTTTTTATAAAATGGGAGTTAAGCATCAATTTTTTAACATCTTTTTTTTTTTTTCAGATAAATAAATGTTAGGTTAAAACATTTATTTCTTTTTTCAAATCTGTGTTTTGTTTGTAATTTTATAAATGTAAAAAGTAATTTCTCCTGAAGATTGTTATGCCATTTATCTGTTCACTATTATCTGCTCACATATTGTCTTTGTGATAATCGTTTGTAGTTCTACTTACAAGTGACTTCAGGCTTTGTTTGAAGCAATTTCTCTTAAAATTAAAAAAAAAAATTTATATAAAAAATCGTTTTTCTATACAGTTTTGTTTGGTTTTTCTAAAAATTAGGTACGATCAATATACGACTAATTGCTGCTGCTGATTAAAGCAATTTTGATGCAGGCTATCGACTGGGTCTGTCAGTGTAAAATATTGTAAAACAATCTTGTAATAAGCAATAAAACAAATTTACTCAGAAGTTTCGAGAGGTTATTTTTGGTAAAAATCTTTTTAAGTTCATACCTAAAAAGATATTTACTAAAGAAAACTTCCGATTTTTATTAAATATTTTATCTTACACAGGCAATCTACTGAGTCTGATAATGAAAAATGTCTTGTGCTATTCAAAGAAACAACAAAACGACTTTACACACAGTTACGGTTGATTATTTTTTGGCAAATCCTTAAAGACTGAGACTTTTTTTCAACCCAGTGTGCCACTTTTTTTTAATTTTTTAATCCTTGTAAAAAAATAAACAAGTTCATTTATTTATTATTGAAATAAAAAAAAACAAAAATTTTGTCACAATCACAATTTTCAGCTGAGAGTTTTTTTTTAAATTTTCAAATTAAATTTTACAAGAAGTGACCTTTTTCTTTAAAATTTAAATTTTGTAACACAATAATAATGTAACACTAGAAAATCTTTGTAAAAAGTAGAAGAAATCCTTAAAGACTGGGGCAATGTTGCCAATCCTGTGTGCCTCTTTTGGGGAACTAGTTTTCCTCACATTTAAAACATTAGTGTCTAACTGCCCTCGTGGGGAGGCAAGTAAATAACTATTTAAAAAATTATTTTCTCCTTTTTATCTTTTCTTTCTCTTTTTTAAAAAAATAATATTGTAGAAAGTTTTGTTTTATTATAACGTGACTTTGGTTCATTTCTCAAAAAAAAAAAAAATGCAAAGAAAACCCATTTTTTATCCTATTTGATGAATGACTTTGTCAAATCCTTAGCCATCATTAGAAAACTTGTGCAGAAGAACCCTGGGATACGGTGGCTCTAGGATACAATCTTTTCAGATTACAATGTGGAATACAATGTTTTTCCGGACCCTGGTTATGGTATTTACCTTATGGTGTTGTTTATAATGGTGTTTGATTATATTCGTGTGTATTATATACTGTACTGTATTCTGTTATTAATTTTTAATGCCGTATCCTGGTATATACTATATTACAAATTGACAAGAACTAGAACATCTTGTCTTTAATTGTACATGTTTTTTTTTTTTTTTATATAATCTTCTGGCTTTATCGATTCTGTCATCTGTCTCTCCTGTCTGGGTTCTTTCTGGTCATCTAGAGATCATCTTACGTCCACAACCTTTTGAATCTCACTATGTCAATGACCCTTACATCACCTTATACTCATGTGATCTGTTTTCATGGTTATTTGAAGAAGATCAGGTTACCTTGTTTTTCTACAGAAAATAATCCTCTTTCCAGTTTAATTAAAAAATAAATAAATAAAATAAAGTACTCTTTTTATTTTTTTGGTATATATTTTGATCACAGAGACTACCGAAGTGTTCATAGGTTTTTGGATTGAGCTATGTTTGAAAAAAAAAAAAATGTTTTAATTTTTGTAACTAACCGTAATTTGTAATTTACTAAGTCGCTCATTTTTTACTAAGCTTCTCTCTGTTACTCTTACCCTCTCCCACTGTATGCTTATATGTTGATTGCTCCCCTCCCTCTGCTCTAATCTTGGACAGTTTTTGTCATTCTTTCTGTTTGCCTCTCTATCTGTTTATCAATAGTCAAAAAGTAATAAACTTAGCAATAAAACAGAAGATTGCAATAGGGAATTTCATCACAAGTATTAATAGTATTTAAAAGAAAAAAAAGCTAGTGAAATATGAACAGAAAAGACTAATTTTGTCTTTTTTAACTTTAACTGGTTTTGCGAACTCACCTTTTTTCCTGACTCAAATAAATCTAATCCTATTATTAACCAGGAGATTTGAAACACTTTAACATTTGATAAAGAGGTCTTACCTAGAAATATGTATTATCCCTTGTTATATTTAGAATACAATGATTAAAAATAGTTTCTTTTTAATCTAAGAAAAAGAAGACTTCTACATCTATAAAGAGAAAAGATTAAATTCATTTTATTTAATTAAAATGTCTAAAATAAATGAGTATTCACAAGTTAAAATTGAAAAGAGTTTTACTTTTTTTACCCATTTTTGCACACATTTGTGATACTTTCTTAAAATGTCTTTTATTTTTTTCTATTCTATATCAGTGAAGAGGAAACGATGAAAGCCTATGCCAAGTTTAATGGTCGTTGGTATGGTGGAAAACGACTTTCCTGTCAAGTGGTGGAAATCAAAAGATGGGTTGCTGCCATTTGTGGTACGTTAAAGGATGAAATAATTTCCTCACTTTTACACCCTCTTCAGAATTCACATGCAATTTTAATTTTATATTAATAATAATTACACTGTTAATTTCTACATTGTAATCTTCTCATAGCAAAACTCGTTCATGTTCTGTAAAGTCAAAAACAAAAACAATTTTACTCTACCAAGGAACCTAATCAAACCTAAAACCAAAAAATAGTGAACAATTATCTCCCTTAGATTAAGTGAGGATTGTTCTTATTTAAGTTTCTGGCCTTCAAAGAATTACTTTTTAATTTTGGGTAATATAACACACTCAAAAAACTATATTCAGCTTCATTAATTAGATGCATTATTAGTTTTTCTGTCATGAGCAAATATGCATGTTTATGATCTGTAGCTAAATTAATCATCAATTCTCTTTTCTTGGTATGTCATAATCTTAAAAGCTAAGAGCTGTACTTACGTTTTACAATCATTTGTTGTTGTAATCCAATCCCAAATTTCCCACTTCAGACAAAAACTGCACTAGATGATCTGATCGTCATCTCTTCCCATTTTTTTTAAATATCATAAAATACTTTACACTTCCAGAGCTTGTGAACCTGATCTTATCCTTGCTATAGAGTAAAAAAAAAAAAAAGGCTCTGTTGAACTAGCCTCTGTCCTCTCCAAAATCTATAACAAATTTATTGCTGAATCTTGCTTCTATGATAGCTGGAAAATTTCCTCAGTGGTATCATTTTTCAAGAACTCTTGTTAACCTTTTATAATCTGGTTGAACTAATTTGTTCAGTCATAAATAAATGAATATAACACCATAAAGTGGGAATTGATTCAAACACGCCTTGTACCTTGAGTAGATGCCAGATACTTCCAGATTGCAACTATCTATTGCTTACATTCAATACGCCGCCATTTGTCTCAGAGAGTGAAGATTTAGTTTGTTGTCATAAACACACTTTTTTCAAGCACTAGGGATAATAATCAAGGTAAGTTTATGAAATGCAGAAATTCTCAGTGATAGTTTAACAATTGAATGTTATAATTTTTTCAAGTTTGAAGACAATCATAGTATCATTACTCTTAAAACTAGCTAAAGTTAAAGGGATTGAAATTATTGAGAAAAAGGCATACAGTGTATGAACATGACTGTTGAACTACATTCAATGATGAGGGCCCAACTTGTGAGATTTAGGCAGTGTGGAGCCACCCTGTAGTTACCTATATTCTAAAGTTCACTTGCAAGTGTTTTATCTATGAGTCAGTCCCGTATATACCATGAAACTATCTGTTGGTATATGTACAAATTTCCTGATGCTACCAGTTCAGGCTGTCCACCATTTTTTTTCCCATTCCCAATCGTGTTCTGCAAAAAAAAATATAAAATTTTCCTCTACAAATCAGCTAAACCAAACACCATTAATAAATATTTGAAGATATAAAGCACTTGAAGTATAAAACTTTTTAAAAAAATAAAAAATTACTGGATTTTTTTTTTTTTTTTACACAGTGATCACCACTTATCAAGGCCCGGAAGCCACTCAGGGATAAGGGTTATTGCAAGTACATTACGTTAGTGTGGAGATTTGATGAAGTGTTTACTTAAAGGGGCGGTTCATTAGGAATTTGTTAACATTGGACTTGAAGACATCCAAGTTGTAGTCCGGAGGGAAGCAGGCAGACGGAACAGAGTTCCACAGGCGTGCAGTTCTAAGAAAGAAGCTTTGTTCATGGAATCCACATTTTGATTTAGGCACAGATATAGAGTGGGGGAAATTTTTCACAGTGGATTCAGCTAGACCGGTGTTTTTCATGAAAGATTGGCGAGGGGGGACCAGAGATTGGAGTTCAGACGAGCACTTGCCATGGATTCAGTATTAAATAACCTGAAAAGGGTTGATATGCCATAATGCAAAACAACATATACAAATTTACAGCATGAATAAAAATTTGAGTATTTTAAGAACTTGAATTCTAAAAAGCATTTATCAAAATGACTAGAACCAGTAATGCAATAATCTGAAAAGGGTTAATATGCTTTAAAACAAACCAAACAAATCTGTTATTAGAACAAATTGATAACTTTTTAACACTTTGGAGTTTAATCTAGAGGAAAGGTTTATCTTAATCAGTCAATCTCATGTTGAACCACTGAAAAATGTTTGGTGCCAATTTATTTAGTCAAATAAAAATAATAATTTCATTACGTCCTGCGGGTGTCGAAAGTTATTCTTTTGACAAAAACTTTTGCCTACTCTAAACTAAACTCTTTCACAAAAATACTGCATTCACTCCATGGCTTTAATCCTGCTTAAAAGATATCCAATTGATTCAATGAAATTTTATTTACAAAAATAGACATATATACCATACCTGAGTAATGATAGGGGGGTGGGGGGATCTATGAATACTCTAAAAAAAAAAATGAAGAATAAAGGACCCCAAAAAATGCTAACAGGGTAAGTTAGTTGGCATCTTGAAGAATGTCTATTACTAGCAGCTGGGGGTAACTCATTCACTTGACTAGCGAAGCGATTAAACATCCAAAAAGCTGGAATCCAATGGAACTAGCTATTGCATGCGATGCTCAGGCAAAAAAACTTGACTGCTTTTTATACACAAGATCCTTACTTGTATCCACTTAAAAAATTTTTTTTTTTTCCTTTCAAAACTGACAGATAAAATCTTTTTCTATCACATCTGATCTTGACCTCCAGCTTGTGCTTAAAGAAAGCAGTCAGATCCTGATCAGCAAAAGATTCAACCCCTTTTGGTCATTTCTGAGAGTCCCAATCACCATTTGTGCTCCAACTTATAGAACAGGGGTAACAGTGAACAAAAGGATAAACTAAAATTGAAACATTTCCATTACATTCTGGTAAAAATTAATCTCAGAAAAGGTTTTTGTCCTTGGTAAGATTTGTCATGGTCAAGTGTTTTTAGTGAAAAGCGAGAAGCTTGCTTTTAAAGATGTTAAAAGTAACAAACTACGTTTTTCGAATTTCACTGCGTGTTCAAGATTGAAGAGAGAATGAGTAAGATTACAATCACCAATCACTCTAATAGTTTCTTCCCTCAAACAGCTAGACTTTGAAATTCCCTTCCTGCTAACTGCTTCCCTGACTGTACTGATATGCAGAAGTTTAAATGTAACGTAAACCAACATCTTGTTAATCTTTCCTAGGCATAGTTTCAAATAGTAGCCCCTTACGTCCAAGTGGTGATATGCCTTGTTAGGGGGTGAATGTGAGAGTAAAAAAAAAAAAAAAAAAAACAGTGCTCTTTGAAGTGCTGCTATAATTGATACATTTTTTTAAACTATTTTTCCCTTTTATTTTTCTTTCATTCTTTTCTTATGCAAATTTATTCAATTTTTCTATCTTTTTTTCTTTTTCATTTTTTTTTTTTTTTTTTTTTTTTTTTTTTACTTGTAAGGGTTGATCCCAGTCCATGGCGCCAATGTGATACCATGCACATGACAATGATTGCCAACCCTAATGTTGTGTGCTGTTGATTTGGTTTCTTTTCTCTTCTGACAGTGTCATTGTCTCTCACATTGGTGTACAAGTTCACGAATATAAAATTAAAATAAAACAAAGCACAAAAAATCCCCACAAACTCTGATACATTCTGTAAATATCAGTTGTACTCTGGGTGTGTGTGTGTGACACTATTGGCCCTCTGAATTCTAACATTCGCATCTTAGTCATCTGCTAAGGCTATGTTTGTCAGTCGGTGGACAAGTTCATTTCCTCTTCTCAACCTAGAGATTTCTCGATCTGACCCAAAGCCACAATCTGTCGTTGACTGTGGCAAACTCACAACTATTCTTTAACTGTTGTCAACTGTTATAAACTCAAGACTGTTCACAAATTGTTCCCAACCGTCATAAACTGTCAAAAAAACCCACCGCCACACCCTAACTCTATATTGACCTATTGTATAGCCTTTTGTCCCAAGTTATTGCCACACCTTAATTAACAATCCTATTTTTGCTTTCTTTTGTGTTTCTTTCTGAACAACTTCCTCTCCATTCTTCTGCTGATAAGCCTATTTTCTCTATTTTTTGTCATATTTTTCTTTCCCCCGCTACTTCCTAACACTTGGAGAAGGTGGAGGGGGGTAGGCGTCAATGTTTCCCTATTGTACCACATGTTTTTTGCAGCAAAAACTTCCCGTCTGCACACACATATGAGCAAAGAGAAACTTTTGTAGATGTGATAATTTTCATATTTCATTCAAATAATCATTTTGTGAAATCGAGTTGATAAAATGTATTTGTTTCTTCATTATCAGATAAGAAAGCACAAGGTTTGTTTTTATTGTAAGCAGAAGATTAAAGAAGAAAAAAAGAAAATGCACTGACAAGTGCAATACAAATTTAAGATTTTGTTTATTGACAAATATTTTAGATATGTCCATGCATCTCTATAAGAGGCCGGGTCTGTCTGTCTGCCATTTTTTAATTTGAAATAGCATTTTCATCTCTCAATGTTCAAATGGAATGTTTTTTTCTGAAATAACACAAATTATTTTCAGATATGACGATTAAGACGTTTTTTTGGCAGTCTTATAACTTAATTATCACTTCTGTCTATTTTGTTTTTTGAGTCTTTGAGTTGTCTGATTGCAGGTATGATGTTTCTGACAAAGAGAAAACAATTACTTTCTGGGTCGGCTGGAGATTTTCAATCTTCTCATAGTATTCATCATCATTTAATTGTCAGATCTACCCATTTCATTAACTCTTATTCTCGAGTTATTTTTAGCCTTTAAAGTTTTTTTTTGTTTTCTTTTATTCAAGACAATTTATCACTGATATGTAAGGAGCTACCGTGAATTAGAAACCATGCTTGTAGGGACATCCTAAGTAGGGAGTTGAGCAGCAAGATGTCTGTTCACATTACATTTAAATTTCTGCATGTTAGTATAGTCGGGGAAGCAGGATACAGGGAGGGAATTCCAAAGTCTAGGAGTTCAAGTAGAAGGCTCTCTGGCATTAAGGTCCTCTGCACTGAAGGCATGGAATTTTGCTGCTTGTCAAGTTAGTTGGGGGCGGGGGGGGATTATATCGAGGGAGAACCAGTGCTACAAGTTTGTCAGAGCAGATTCCATTGAAGTACTTGTAAAACAACCATAGGGATGCAACATTGCGGCGATGGGACAGAGGTTGGAACTTAGATGACAGTGCAAAACCTATTAGATTGAAGACTTTTTTTTCTCTCTACGAACCCTGTCTAATAAAAAGACGAGTGGTTGATGGACTTGCTTAAATGTGGCAACAGTACTTCATGCATGGACGAATGGTGGCTTTATAGGGATACAGGATAATGTCAGATGTGAGTATTTTCTAGCATGATAGAGGGAGCCCACCTTCTTTGCAGCAGCTTTGGCAATGTGACTTTTTTCTATCACTATTTCTGACAATATTTTTTGAGGCTGTTTACATGTAATTGCCTTAAAAGCAAATTTCATTTTTTTTTAATTCTGGATTAAAGGCTAAACAGTTCCCCATGAAAAGAGAAAGTTATATAATAATTAAATAAGAAAAATAGTGCAATAAATCTTTTTAAATTTTTAGCCATGGGTTGAGTTTTTTATGTAAATTTAACATAAAATAGTTCTGCTTGATTTTTATTAAGCTTTTCTTGGAATTTCAATCAATGAATTGGTTGATAAATCTATAAAAGTGAAAATGTTTGTGTGTTTGTCTGTCTGTGTACACTTCCCTATCAAATAACTCTGTCAATTTTTGGTCTACAGACTCGAAACTTGAAATAAGGAGTAATGAGATTTGGGAAAATCTTTTTAATCAGTTTTTGGACAAATTTGGCTGTTAAGGGGTCAAAGTTCAACGATTTGACCTTTGAGAATTCTACCAAACACCGTCACCAATTTTGGGTCTAGACACTTGAAATTTTAGATACAGGTTAGCTTTTTAATCAGTTTTTGGGCGAAAATTTGGCTAGCAAGAGGTCAAAGTTTAGAGCTGACCTTTGTAGACTCTACCAAACTCCTCTACCAATGTTGGGTCTAAACACTTGAAATTTTAGATGTAGATTACTTGGACATGAGTCAAACATTTTAATTTAATTTGAGCCCAAAACAAATGTTAAGGGGTCAAAATTGGGGTCAAAGTTAAAAAAAAATTTGACATCTGCAGTCCCTACCAATTTTTCTCGATGGCAGTTAAGGAAGCCTATTATATAGAACGGCATTACCGTACATATTCACACTTTTTAATATATACGTACGCACATAAAGTTATGAACAGTACATAGGGCCCGAGCAAAGCCGGATGGAACTGCTAGTAAATTATAAGTAAAAAATCCGTAATATTAACATGTAATTTATCATTATTTATTGATGGACCTCATTTTCAATTTTCTATTTTAAATCATTTTTCAAAGTTTTCAGTTTTTATGCTAACTAGTAATTCTATACTTTTATTTGGATAATTATTTCCTCTAGAGAAAAAAAAAACCCTTAATTTTGAAACTCCATAGAATAAGGAAAGTCTTGTTCTATTCCTTGTTTTTGAACTTTTGATGAATTGATAATGTAAATTTTTATTTTCCATCATTTTATTTTATCTTATATTAATGCTCTATTTATAATATATAATAGCGAACCTCCCTTTATCAAGGTAGGATCTAATATGAAATATACTATTCTTATAACATTTATTTATTTATTTTTTTTAACATAGGCATCACTTATCAAGGCCCAGGGGTCACTCGAGGATAAGGGTTAAATAGTGTAAAGTAGTCAATTGGACAATATAGTAATTGTCAGTAATGGAAATTCAGTAAATTTGTTAAGGGGAACGGCTTATCAAGAACTTGTTTACATTGGACTTGAAGACAACCATATTGTAGTCAACTGGAAAGCAGGAAAATGGAATACAGTTCCACAGGCCTCTAAACTATAAACTTTCAATAATTTAATATTTTTTGCTAAATTTAAATTTGCAGCATAAACTACATTTGGTATGTGTTGGTGTGATTGACCATCAATTTATACACAGATTACGGTTGTTGACATGGGATGCATTGTGTGTGTTTTTTGCAATTCAATGATTTGTGCGTTTTATTAATGTTTGTGTTCAGCCATAAAAACTATCAAAATTGTCACGTAATAATAATAATGTTCTTTCTCGTTTTTAGGGTTATACAGTGAAAATCGATGTCACAAAGGAAAGTCGTGCAATTTTCTTCACGTTTTCCGTAATCCAACTCGTGAATTTAATCGATCAGACCGAGACTTTGAATCACAAAATCACCGCCAGCATCGGAGGGAAAATTCAGTGATGAGCCATCGGAGTAGCAGTAGTCGTTATAATCGATATTACCGCAGTGATCGCTCAAGGCATTCTCCTTCTCCTTCTAGAACTAGATCCACATCAAGACGATCTCCTTCTCCTAAAAGAAGAAAAAGAAGAGGCTCTTCTTCCCCAAATCATTATTCTAGAATTAGATCCTCAAAAAGGTCTAGGCACAGGTCGAGATCAAAGTCGCGGTCATGGTCTAAATCAAGATCTAGGTCAAGATCAAGGTCTAGAATGTCATCGCGGTCAAAGCCAAGATCAAGAATGCAATCACGGTCAAGAAGCAGATCAAAATCTCCACAAAATTCAAGGTCCTTATCTCGCAAACATGAGAAGCAATCTTATTCAAATAAAACTTATAAGGAACAAAAAAGAAAGGGCAAAGGTCATTCAGAAAAATCCAAATCCCATCACGCATCACATTCAAAGTCACAATCTTCTAATAAATTATCCTCAAAATCACGTCGAAGATCTTCATCTCCGTCCTCGCCATCATCTTCTTCCTCATCCTCGCCTCCTCATCACTTGACATAATTTTCACAAACCTGAAACTTTTAAGGAAAAATTTATTTAAAAATTTGTAAGATTTGAAAATAAAAATATTGAATTTACAAAGTTTTCATGGATAATTTTAAATTTGAAAAAATTTTTCAAGATAATTGTAGGTAAGTGGTTAATATTTTTTTATAATACCAAACTGCAGAGTCAGGGTTGACATTTTAATTTCAAATAAATCGATGATTGTTTATATTACTTGCTTTGATTGGACTATTGTTCCCATCTTGAGTGTTATTTGTGCAACATTTTGGTCAGATTGTCCTTTGACCATCTTCAGGCATGTTGTTTGTTTGGGAAAGAAGTTTTTTTGCACATATGAAACAATAACCATAAAACAGAGACTAACTCCAATAATACGAAAATATCTACTGAGCCAGTAACTTTTCGCCCTTTCTTTTCCATACAGCATGCCTGAAGACGGTCGAAGCCCAAACGGACCTAAGCGTTGTATAAATAACACTCAAGATGAAAACAATAGTCCACTCAATACAAGTGATATAAACAATCAACCCTCATCTAAAAAAATCAAAACTTTAAAATCAATGATTAATAAGAAATGTGTAAATGGTATACAAAATACACACAGACACATTTTATCCATCAGTAATTTGAAGTGTTAACTGTTCAATATTGTAACCAATTATTGGTTAGGCTCAAGAGAATAGCCAGTGCATGTTTTTTTTTGTTTTTTTTTTTAAATTTTTGTTTTTTTATTTGAACAAGAATGATACGATGGATGTGTAATGTGAGTCTTAAAGACCGTCTTAGTTCTGATGACTTCAAAAGAAGATGAATCTTTTTTTTTTTTTTTAATTACATTTTCATCCCAAACAAGGCACAGTGCCACTTTGATGTAGAGGACTACTATAAGTTGAAGGGATACTCTGTAGGGAGTTGAGCAACAAGATGTCTGTTCACATTATACTTTAACTTATGCATGTCAGTACAGTTGGGGAAGCAGGAACCTGGAAGGAAATTCCAAAGTCTAGCAGTTTTGGGGAAGAAACTATTGTAGTAAAAAGCTTTCTTACATCTAGGGACCTCTACTGTGTAGGGGTGGGATTGTGCTGCTTGTTGCATTTGTCTGAGGTATTTACGTCGAGGTGATACAAGGGCGTGTAGTTCGTCAGAGCATCCACCATTAAATTACTTGTAGAACAGGCAGAGGGATGTAATATTTTGTGGATGGGACAGAGGTTGAAGCTTAGATAACATTTCAGAACCTATCAGGTTGGTGACTCTCTTTTGAACTTTGTCCAGGAGCGAGAGATTAGTAGCAGATGCACCAGCCCAAATGTTACAACAATACTTTATACATGGGCGAATAGTGGCCTTATAGAGGTACAGGATCCTTTCAGGCATAAGTAACTTTCTAGCACGGTAGATAGCCCATTTTCTTCACAGCAACAGCCTTGGGAATGCTCTCTATATATCTGTTCCAACTCATGTTCCCTGTGAACGTTAAGCTGAGGAGTTTGAACGAAGTGCTTTCAGGTAATGTATCTTTAGCCAAAGCTATTGGTAGTTGAGAAGGTTTTTTTTTTCTAATTATTGAAGGAAACGAGCTTTGTCTTTTGGAAATTGAAGAGTAGGCACAAATTTTTCTGATACCGATTTCGATTAATTGTCCCAACACTACTTCTAAACTAAATGAATCTTGAAACCCAACTGCTAGGCATAAAGGGTTCAAATGTGGACTATATTTAATTTTAGGCAAAGAGGATAAAAAGAGGGTAATACTTTTTATGAAAATGCAGATATCTCTGATTTTTGTGAAATTTTAACAATAAGTATTCGACATCAATTACTAAATATTCGTCAAATTTCAGGGGATTTAATTGGTTGGAGTATTTAAAAAGATTTTTTGGGAACATAATGTGGCCAGAATCTTTTGCTTGAAAAATTCATATATTTCAGACACTTTGAATTTTTGAGAGTGTTTTATCAAGATCATGCAATGGATTTTCAACAAAATTGAAATAAAAATTCTTGGCATAAGATTAAATATTATTATATTTTGATTTATAAATGCAAAGGCATAACTATAAAACAACTTTTAATTTCTCTAGCATTCTTTATCAAGGCCACCAATAATTAGCACAATAATTGAGGGGAAATTAAGTCTATAAATGCCAAGTAAGTTGGCATATACAGTAAACAGTCAGATAGTTTTTTTAATGACCAGAAGTTGGGATATATAATTATATATACTTATATATACATGTACTAGTTTTGTCTTGTGTATAATAATTACTAGGGCTAGGACAACAGCATATTCTTTTCATTGTTTTGACTCTCGAGTGTGTATCCGTTGACATCTTATATGATGCGGTTCTCAGTTGATTAACTGTGTCAGATATATACCCGAGAATCAAAACAATGAAAGGAATAATCTGTTGTCATAGCCCTAATAATAAACTATGTGATTAACTCTCTTGTGTCTGCTTTATTTATGAATTGTTTATATTTATTAACGTATTGTTTATATTAGATTCTATGCGCATTCGGAATTCTATACAATTGAATCTTCTCTAATTTATTTATTTTTTTAAATTTTGTCAGGGGATAATGTGATTTAGGGGCAGATTTATAAGGGATATGAGTTGTAAAGCAAGATGTTTGTTCACATTACATTTAAATCCTTACATGTAAGGACAATCTTTAAAACAGAAAGCAGGAAAAGAATTCCAAATGCATGCAGGCAAATAAAGGAAAAACTATTAGAAAGTTTTTTGGTGTATGGAGACCTTTACAGTGAATGGACGGGATTTGCCGCCAGCCAGGGATTGTTTATATTAAGTTCTGTGTGCGTAAGAAATTTTATATGATTGAATATTCTCTAATTTGATTTAAAAAAATTTTTGCCTGACATTAATTAATAAATATTCGCCTAATTTCAGTATCTTTGGAATAATTTAAAGGGTTTTAAGAAGGCATAATATGGCCACAACCTTCCATTTGAAAATTCAAATATTTCAGATCTGTATTGAACTTGATCTATTATCGTTAGACACGGATCGTTTCAGGTTGTCTCTTCTTTAACACAATAAAAGCAATAAATAACAGAGTAATAAAATACAAAGGAAAAACATTGATAAAAGAATCTGTTGTGTCTGTGTCAATAACAACACGAACGCAGAAAGTAAAGGTAAAACAAACATATTAAGACGGAAAGATAATACATATTTACAAAGGTGCAGTTGGAAGATTGTCCGGCAGAGGGCGTGTTACAGTCTTTCATGGAGCAACCAGCACATGCGTCTTGCCTATCCGGCGTTCAAACACAGCTCCCCGGTCTTGCTGACTTGATACCTTTATCTATATCTTGTTCACCCACGTATGCTAATTAGTGGGCGTCTCCACAACAGAATCATTTAAATTTTTTATTAAATTTGTAATTTATAGTTTATTAGCAAAACAAATACAATAAAAGCGAAATGGTGCTTTGAGGGTTATATTTAGTTTTACTAGCAGAGAGACATGACGTTGCCCGAGACTCCAATGCTTTTATTGTCATTGAAATTGGTGAAAGCGCCCATTTTTTTTTTTTTTTTCATTTTTTTTTAATCAAATTGATTGATTGCTTGCTCTAGCTGGGGACCCACCGCAGCGTCTTAATATACAATACATTGTAATCTACATTGCACTGTAAAGAATGTGCTGTTGATTTTATATAATTATTTACATATAATGGCTTAATTTATAGTTTAAGAAGCAAAAGTCACGTATTATGGTTCAATTGTGTTCTAAAGAAACTTTAATTTCAAATGCACCTCTGTTTTATCAAAGAACCTACTGTTGATTTTATATCCCAGACCCTTCTGCGTGTGCAGTGATAAAACTTCTCAAATATACGTGTGTTGTTAGGCTATATAAGGGTGTTAACTTTGGTCAAAATCGTACTGTTCCTCCATTAATCAGATTTTTTTTTATTAGTAATTTTTTATACTTATCAGAGGCATTCTGATATAAAACCTATTTAAGAACGCTCTCACACATAAAATAAGTTTGTGTGAAATTGCAAAAATATCGGTCCAGCTGTTTCAAAGTTTATAAGGAACAAACTCACACACAGACAAAGTGCGTTTTATATATAAGCAGAAACTATTTGGAGTATTATTCTCATCTTAAATGCTACTTTTTTACGTTTTGACCTTCTTCAAGTGTATTTTTTTTTTGCGAACTTGAGAAAGTTTATATCAAACTCTGAATTTATACAACATTTTGAAGTGAACACTTTATATAATCTACAGGGTGGACTGTTCTTGTTCTGTCAGCATAGAAGTTTTAACCCCTGAAAGATTGACTGATTGTTAATCAACCTCTTTATCCATTGTACCAAATAATACAAATTATCAATCCTCACCTCAGAGATTTCAGAAAATAATATTTTGTTTGCTTTAAAGTTCTGCTTGTATTGTAATAACTATTTGCTTTTCTTTTTCAGTGCTTTCTTTTGTTTTTTGTTTTTTTGTTTTTTTTTGTGATGCAATAGAATATAAAAAAACTAAAATTGAAAGAAAACTTCTCCATTTTAAACGATTGAAGTGAACCTAAAAATACAAAAAGATCGTCATGTTTACTTTTGAAAAATATAAAGAAAGAAACAGTCCCACAATGCATCAGTCAGCTGGTAAACAAGACCTTGTTCATGAAAGTACCCACTGACAAGACTGATGGTAGAATGGGATAAGCTAATTTCAAGTACTGTAGGGGACTAGGATATATAAATACCCCAATCCCGTTACAAAAGAATAATGAAACGAATGGGAATTGAAGGAAACAAAGACTCAAGTAATGGATAAGATATACATCGTTTATTTGCTGTTGAAAGAAATGAACATTTTAGTTATAACATGTCCGCGCGTATGTAACCAATGTCCGTTGCAGGACTGGTGTTGTAGCAAGAAAAGGAAATGTGTTTTCATCTCAAGTTTGGGTCACTATTGTTTGTTCGCGCGTGGGAATTGAAGTGAGTGTTGTAGTGGAAATGAGAATCCAGCGTGTAGGCAAGGAAGAAGATATTAGAGTTGTCATCAGTTAGTAGTCAGCTACGCGAAGGTGTTCTTAGTGACCAGTAGTAGATGGAGAGAGAAAGAGTGAGAATGTATACATACAGTCATTAGCTCGTGCCCCATACATAGTAGGAAGTGGGCGTGAGGTGCGCGTGCGTGCGCGCCGAAACGGCGGCGGCTTGTTAGCCCAACCTCTCTCGTTGAGAGTTGGTCCTAAAGAGAGGATTAGAAACAGCTTGTCTCCATGTTTTATACTTGCTTCTGGAGTGTCTTTTGCGCATGTGTATTTCCTTAGAAAGCGGAAGTGACGTCGTCCATGTGTGTGTTCGTGTTCGCGTGTGTGAGTACATGTGTATACATAAGCGTGTGTGTATATATACGTGAATGTGAGTGTATGTACGCGAACGTGAATATGTGTACATGTGTGGACGTGGGCGCGTATGTTTGTGTGCGCGTATGTATATGACAGCTTGAAATATGAATGTGTGTTTTGTGTGAGACTTGAAAAAGGCTCGTACAGTACTTCACTGAAAGAACCCACTTGCATCCTAATTGACAATATAATGAAGATGTTGACCTTCTGTCTAGAAACTACCTACTTTGTGATGGGATCTGATATATACCAACAAGAAGAAGGTTTGACAATACGATTACTATTGTCCTCCATATTGGCCAAGAATGATTTGTGGAAATGACATTAGGATCAACACCACTAAACCCAATACTGTAACTGCACCAGGAAGATGCTCAAACATTACTGGACCATGTGAACTCTATCCGTACATCTATGCAGTTCACGATGGTAAAGGAACAGAATAATAGATTATCTTTTCTAGATGTGCTGATAACTTGCACTGATGGTTTATGTCATCTGTATATTGAAACTTTCTCTGGACAGTATCTAAACTTCAACACCTGCCATCAATATAGTATAAAGAAAGGAATCGTTCATTGCCTAGAACACCGAGCAAAAGTAATTTGTAGTAACAACAATACATTTCAAAGGCTTGTTGGAAATAATTAAAAAATATGTAATCCATTAGGACGTTATTCAGGAGCGATTCAATTTTCCAGAAAAATTTTGTGTGAGTCAAGTTCCCTATGGAAAAAGCATGACAGAATTGTGTGTATGAGATTCCATGTACGTGTTAGAAATTGTACAAAGGTGAGACACGTTGTCCTCTAAAGGTAAGGTTATGAGAACATGAAAAAGCTGTAATATGTGGAGAGATTAAAAAATCGAGTATGGCTGACCATATATGGAGTGAAAAGGGAAATCATCTTTCCTCATGGGATGAAGTAAACATAAATTTTATTATGTGTACATCTGTTAGGTTAAAAAAAAAAGATCTATAGTACACCAAAATTTACACAAATCTATTCGGTATTTTTTATTTATTTATTTTTTTTAAATGAAATAAAATTATTACACCCCCACCCACCCCCATCCGCAAATTTTGGAATTCATTTTTAATATGAGGAAGGAGAAAGGCTTGATTGACTTTCAAAATATGAATTATGTCCCTTTGGTATTTGCTTAAATAAAGGTGAAAAATAGCTGATCAGAGAATTCAAAGGAATTTGTTTTTCTTTTTGCAACAAAAATACTGAATAAATACGCCTACATTTTGTTATACTGTGTTTTTTTAACCCAACAGATAAGTACACAATGTGCAATCTTGTTTATTTTCATTTTACAAGCAGTTTTAAATATTGAGATGAAATTGGGTAAGCAGCAAAGTTTGCTTTAAATTAGATTGTGTTCATACATAGTTCAAAGAAAGTCTGAAAGAATGTGTGTGTGCGTGTGTGTGTGTGTGTGAGTGTGTGTGTGTGTGTGTGTGTGTGAGTGAGAGAGAGAGAAGGTGGAAGAATGTGTTTCACATATCTTGTGCATGTGTTATGTATGCGTGTTTCAGGTCAGGAAAAGTACTGCTCTCAGCACCCCCCCCTCCTAGCATGGCGAAAAGGGAGGTAATTAGATCTGAGCTCCCCCAGTGTATGTATGTGTAAATGAGTGTTGTATGAAGACAGTTAATACTACAAAGACCTGAATAAACAATGAAAAACTTCTGAGGTCGACATTTTACTAAATGGGATTTTTATTATGCAAATCCTTTTCTGCATCCCTAGAATGCAAAGATGGGAATTTTACTGCATTCTTTTGATTTGGATACATCAGGGGAAGCAGCATGTGCATCTGGGAACATCTCTGCTACTGTCGGAGCATTAATACAGGGTTAGCCTGTCAGTAGATTTTCTTTTTGTCAGCCATGTTTTCCTTGGCTCTTTTTATTTTATTTCATGACGAATTTTCGCACGTTAAAGAAGTAACCTCTTTTTTAAAATTTTGTTGTACTGCATTTGTGCAAGGTCATCATAATCGCATTGTAGGCAACAATGGAAATTCCATGAACAAAGTTTCTTTCTTAGAAGTGCACACCTGTAGAATTGTCTTCCGTTTTCCTGCTTTCCAGCTGACTACAATATCGGTGTATTCAAGTCCAACGTAAACAAGTTCTTGATTAGCCGTTCCACTTAAGTTAACAAATTTACCAAATTTCCGTTACTGACGATTACTATATTGTCCAGTTGACTACTGCACACTCTTAACCCTTATCCTCGAGTGGTCTCTGGGCCTTGATAAGTGGTGATGCCTATGTAAAAAAAAAAAAAAAAAAAGAGGAATTTGGTGGTGGTGTGGGGGGGCGGGGGTAGACAGCGTTCCATTCTGATCAATTCCAATTTTGTGGAATTTTACATTAAAAGTTGTAGCAAAAACTGAATACATTAATTGCATATTTAATTGTTCCCTACAACAGCAAGATGTGACACAAGGTCTTTTAATGTGGGGAAAATCAGTGGAGTTATTCTATTTACTTTAAAATTCATCTTGAGTAAAAAAAACATGAACAAAAAACGTAAAATGTAACGTTACAACACTAATATTACACTTGTAACATTAGATGTGGAATATACTTTGTGTCTGAGATTGGTATATTTGCTGATGACACCGTACTCTATTCTTGACATGCAGGAAAACCAAATGCTCACATATTTAAAGCAATTAAAATGACATCCAGTCTGTAGTGGAATTGGAATGCAAATTGATGGCTGCCTTCAGTGCTACGAAGATAAAGTATTTTACCTTTTACAATTACAAGAAACCTTACCAGTCACTGATTTTCATGGCTGACAGCAACCGTCTCCAGAGTCCAGTGTTTAAACTCCTCAGCCTAATATCAATAGTAATAATAGACAACATGAATTGGAACAAATACATAGAAGATACTGCCAAGTCTGCTGCAAGTACCATTCGTCCATGCTTGAAGTATTGTTATTGCTGCCACCTCTGGGCTGGTGTACCAACCATTAATCTCTCTCTCCCTCTTGAACAGGATGCAAAAATGTCTCTAACTTAATCAGACTTGCACTGTCTACTAAGCTCCTGTCTGTTACTGCAATGTTGCATTCCTGCACTTGGTTTACAAATTAACAGAATTTGGTTTGATGAACTCACTGCATTTGTACGTCATCAACGTAAATACTTCCAACAAAACTAACTAGCAACAAAATCTCACTTCTTTACCCTCAGATGCAGGAAAGCTTTCTACTCTAATAGCTTCTTTATCTGTGTAGCTCATTGGGTAAGGCTATACACACAGGCAAGAAAATGTACACTAACCCTAAGTCCCAGTGGCAACACTTTTAGCTTCGTCTAATACTGAACTCCTCAAAATGTAACCAGACACTCACTGGTCACTGGAATTTACCACTAATGCCCTGAGTGCAAAAAACGCACAATGACTCTAAGTCTGTATGGCAATATCTTTAACGAACTAGCAGGTCTGTCGCCAATCAGACAGGTCTCTCAGCTGACCGTTTGTTGTCAGATGTTGTGGTTGAATCCTTTGTTTCATAGTTGTTGGTTGATGTGCTACTTCTCTTTGGTGCAATCTGAGCTTTGGGTGTCAATATTGATCTAGAAACAACTGAGTCACTTTTAAATCAACAGACAATCAATAATTAATGAAACATCAGAGATAATTTTCTTATCAAAAATAATTATTTGCATAAAATAATTCCATGTATAGTTTGCACAAAAAAGATTAAATAATTTGGGACTTCTTTTGACTTAAGCAAAACAAACTGTTTTTTTTTTTTTTGGATGCAGGATCTTTAATTATTCTTTGAAATTTAATTATTCTTTGAAATATGTAATGTGGCCGTTACGCTCGAACCGTGTTCGTTACAGTTCAAACCTCCCTCAGACCCCCACACCGTCCACCACCGTCACAAAGAAAGAAACAAACAAAAATAAAGAAATCCGACTCGGTTTTTCTTTCTTTTTTAACACAAGTCGTTTATTACCGTTTTTCTTTCTCCTTGTCTCGACACCAGCTTAAAGTGTTTTTCTCTACCACGAGGAGGCGGGGGGCATATGTCCATTTCCCTTGGCATGCGTTTTTCTTTCTCCTCCACTGCACATCAGGCATAGACAGTCATTTCCCATCTTCGACTTTACGCGTCCATCTTTTTCAACCACACTTTTTCTTCTCCCGACCACGTGGTGTCCTTTTTGCTCATACACACTTCCTAATTTGCATATGTGCTCTTTTTTGGCTCTGTTACTAATATTTTTGCAAGCCAGCTATCCCACAGCTGCTGCTGATATTTTCCCACATACTCATATGCACTCTGTTACAAATAGCTTTCTTCCACTTAGCAATTTCGACTTTTTGGTTCACAGCGTGAGGACCTGTATCCTGGGGCTAGCCAGAAGGAAAAGATGCATATCCCCCAGCTGATCAGAGAGAAAAGGCCTATTTCCCAATTGGCCAGAGAAAGAAACCAAGAATCTGTTTTTTATGAAGTTAGCTATTTTTCCCTCTAGCTCTTTGAGATCACCCCTTTCTTTTCTCTTTTTCCTTTTTCTTTCCAAAGAAATTGGCTATTGGCTATTTGTATTTTTACAATCCTCTTCCCGCATCATCCAAACTGTTTCCTGTTATCATGTCACTCTCTGAGAGGTCTTTCCACTAGTATGTGTTCCAACCCAGGAAAGTAAACATGTCATTTTGCAATTTTTTTTCTCCAAACTCCATTATAAACGAAACAAAACTTTGTTTACTTTTTTCAATATATAAGACGGATGGCCGGTAGTTGACAATCTCTGCCAACACCAGTTAGATTTGTCTAACAGTTGTCATTTCAATTTATCATTGAAATATTCATATTTCTGATATCTCCAAAAACAAAAAAAAACTCATCGTTTCCTTAGGCCATCTAGGATTTGTGATGACAGAGTGTCAACCCACAATATGACTATACTTGACTCACTGAGCCTGCCTAGCAAGGCAATCCAGTGTCGTTTGGCACCAGAAAAAGTGATACACCTAGATCACTTGCCTTTGGAATTCATTCACTGCTCCCTGTGTGTGTGTGTGTGTGTGTGTGTGTGTGTGTGTGTGTGTGTGCGTGTGCGCACAACTGAATGGATATCAAGGTCAAGTATGAATAAGATGGCCAATCTCCCTAGAACATTGTAAAATGTGGTGGCGTAAGTTTCAAATCTTTTGTTTCCAGTATTGTAGCCATGCAGGCCGGTAATAATGAAGACAAACACAATGGTATAGTTAACAAAAAATATATTCGCAAAAATATGCTGCAGAAGTAAACATCATGATTCTGGAGGCCATAACTGCCACGAAATCCAGTATTTACTTCCTTCCCACCATAGGAAGATGTAACACAAGGCCGGAAGGTGAGGAGAGTCAAGCCCCAAAGAAGAAGCTTTCTGACTTTTTAAAATTTGCCTGGGTAGCTTTGTTGACATTCCCTGGTTGAGGCACCTCAGACAGTAAGCAATAACCTTAATCTTAAATAGGGGAGACAAGGCCTGTGAGGATGAATCTTCTAGGACTGCCCAGAACTAATGCCCCAGCCCATCATATAAAGAGGTCACTGAAATCACCCAATTTCTACCGGACTGATTGTTAAGACTGGAATCTCCACTGGCATGTGTCTATGATCACGGTTGAGTAGCAAATAAATACCACAAAGTGTTTTTTTTTCTTTTTTTTTTTTTTTTTTACATGGAGTTCACCACTTATCAAGGCCCAATGGCCACTCAGGGATAAGGGTTATTGTGTGTACAGTAATCAATGGGATAGTGTAGCAATAGTATTGGAGAATTGATAAGGTGTCATTACTTAGGGGGCGGTTCATCAGGAATTTGTTTGTGTTGGACTTGAAGATATCCAGGTTGAAGTCGGGAGGGAAACAGGCAAGCGGAACAGAGTTCCACAGGCGTGCAGTTCTAAGAAAGAAGCTTTGTTCATGGAATCTACGTTTTGATTTAGGCACAGATAGGGAGTGGGGGGGGGAACGTGTTACATCACATTTAGATGTAGTCTTTGGGTGAGTCTATTATTCTTGAAATAGGTATATCAGCTTACCCCATAACATAAAGTTATAACTTATCTGCTTGTAGGGATCCATTAAAAAGGTGTCTGCTTGGCTTGCAGTTATGAGAAAACAGAGAAAGACAGTCACATGACTTATGCAGTGGAAGATGCAAACGTGTGCGTGTTTTCATATTCATGTCTACTACATATCCATTCTTGGATGAATAATCTTGCTAGAAAGTATAAATTCTTGTATTTTGAGGGTTCCTATTTGAAAACCTAAAAACAATAAAATAAACATTGTATTTCTAATATTTCTTAATTTCAAGGGATGTCAAAAATTTTAGTATTTATCACATTTTTTTTTAATAATTTATTTCTCTTCAAAGAAGACATAATGCTACTGAGATGTAAGGGGATACTGTGATTAGGGCCAGATTTATAGCGAACATCCTAAGTGGGGAGTTGTGCAATAAGATGTTTGTTTACATTACATTTAAATTTCTGCATGTTGGTACAGGTTAAGAAACAAGGAGCAAGGAGGGAATTCCAAAGGCAAGTGATTCCAGAAAAGAAGCGATTAGAGTAGAAATCCTTTCATTATCTGGAGTACTCTACTGTGAAGAGGTGTGATTTTGCCGCTAATCTGGATATTGGAAGTATTTACATTCGGGGGGGGGGGAGGGTACAAATGTAGCACACTCCAGAGAGTACTTTCCACTAAAGTATTTGTAAAAAAAGCACAGGGTTGCACAATTGTGGTGATGGGATAGGGTCTGAAGCCTAGTAGACAGAAACAAGCAGAGAATTTTAAAGCGATCCAAAGAAAGAAGATATTTATTTTTTATTGCAGGAAAGAAAATATTTTGGTGCACATATCTTTTGTTTCAAGCAGATTATTCTCGAATGGTCACTAATCTACCAAAAAAAAAGATTCAATGCATAACATTTTTAAGGGGTGCTCTGTTTATAATACAATGTTTTAGTAAATTGATCCCCCTTTTGAAAGCAGCGTTTTTTTTTGTTTTTTTTTTCAGTCAAATTTCGCAAACTTAGCCTTTTTTAGCTTTCTTTGACAAAGCCAAACTGCTAAAAAGTCTAAATTCGTGAAATTTGGCTGAAAAAAGCCGATACTTTCAAAATGGGGGATCGATTTACTAGAACGTTGTATTATAAACACAGCCCCCCCCCCCAAAAAAATGTTAAATATTGAACTTTTTTTTTTTGTATTTTTGTGATAATCTGGTAGATTAGTGACCGTTCAATAATAATCTGCTGAAAAAAAAAAAATGGAAAAAAGACAAAAATAAAAAAAATATAGGAGGAGATACTGCTTCCATATGTGCACCAATATTTTGTGTCACTTTTCTATGAATTAAGGCTTAAATGTCACAGAATTTAGTCTGTTGACAGAATGTCATTGCAGGAATAAACACAAATTGTTTACAGTTCTAACTGGGACAACATATTCTAGTTAATGTCCAGTTGCTGCTGACAGAACTACGTATCAAATTGCGAAAACAAGAATTCTTGTCTTAGACATTCAAGAAAGAACTGAAACAAGACCCTGCAATTTTATGTTATTTTTCAATTAGACGTAAATGTAGTTCAGCAAAAACATGTAACAACATTAATAGAGTTGTCCCCTTTATAAAAACATGTTACAACATTAATAGAGTTGTCCCCTTTATAAAAACATGTAACAACATTAATAGAGTTGTCCTCTTTATAAAAACATGTTACAACATTAATAGAGTTGTCCTCTTAATAAAAACATGTAACAACATTAATAGAGTTGTCCCCTTTATAAAAACATGTTACAACATTAATAGAGTTGTCCCCTTTATAAAAACATGTTACAACATTAATAGAGTTGTCCCCTTTATAAAAACATGTTACAACATTAATAGAGTTGTCCCCTTTATAAAAACATGTAACAACATTAATAGAGTTGTCCTCTTTATAAAAACATGTTACAACATTAATAGAGTTGTCCCCTTAATAAAAACATGTTACAACATTAATAGAGTTGTCCCCTTTATAAAAACATGTTACAACATTAATAGAGCTGTCCCCCTTTATAATGAAGTCACTGAGTGGTTCAAGAAAGCCAACTAAATTATATAACAATGTCGTTTTACATACACAACAACATGCTTGTCGACAATTATATTTACGTCCCCTGACTCATTTATATTCGGCCAACCAAGCGTGATTAAATGTTGTTATTTTCTCCATTGTAGATTGGTTCATTTTACTTTAAAATTTGGAATTTCTGATATTGTAAATACACGAGTTACATACCTTTATCACGAAACTACCCTACTTGTGTTATTATATGGCAACTATCAGGTAGTTTCGTGATAAAGGGACGTAACTCTTGCATCCACAATAATACGATGCAATTTCAAAACAATGTATTTTGATTTTATTTTCAATATTTAAAAAAATGTTTTAATGGTATTTTGATTAATACTTAAAAAATAATTTAATAGTATTTATTTCGATTTTATTTTTAATATTTCGGCACAAATTTAAATGGATATAAAAAATATGATTTTCAAGACGTTTTCAAGATATTTTCCATATTTTCAAGGATTTTTCACTGTAATAATCAAAATAAGGCCTTTTCGAGGCAAAAGACACAATTCAAGGACTTTTCAAGTCTGTGCACATTCTGAGAGAGAACTCACTCATGGATAGAGAGAGAGAGAGAGAGAGAGAGAGAGAGAGAGAGAGAGAGAGAGAGTAATTTCCCCCACTCTTTATCTGTGCCTAAAATCCAAATGTACGAGACCCACTTCCCATAGCAGTAGAGCAACGAAACTTGGCACAGTTATTAGTCTTTCTCCACATAGAAACTACCCAGAGTTATGCATTTCTCCCATCGTTTGATGCAGCTCTGGAGACCGTTTTTGTAGAACACCCCAGGTTGGTCCTCCAACCACAACGTAACTTCAGAAATCAAGGCTGCATCATCTGGAAAACACTTTCCTTTCAAAAACAACTTCATGGCTGGGAAGAGGTGAAAGTCAGAGGATGCAAGGTCAGGAAAGTAGGGAGGATGGGGAAGAATTTCATAACCACACGCCCGTGCTTCTTATCTGGTGACATGCGAGTTGTGGACCGGAGCGTTGTCTTGCAGGTGGAGGGTAACTTTGCTGATCTTGCCCCGCCTCTTGATTTTGATAGCTTCCCTTAGTTTCCTCAAAAGTGAAGCATAATAGGCTCCTGTAATTGTGGTACCCTTTACCAGGAAATCCGTCATCACTACTCCGTCCTGGTCCCAGAAGACTGTGAGCATGACCTTGCCAGCAGAGGGCTGCACCCTTGCCTTCTTTGGAGGTGGTGAGTCCAAGTGCTTCCACTGCATTGACTGGGCTTTGGTCTCTGGATCATAGTGATGGACCCAGGTTTCATCCTATGTAATCAGTCTTTTGAAAAACTTTGACTCATCTTCTTGGTACATCTCCAAATTCATCCTCAAGCACTCAACGTATTCTCGCTTCTGGAATCGTGTGAGCAACCTGGGAATCCATCTGGCAGACACCTTATGCATATGCAAATGGTCATGAATGATAGTTTCTACAGACCCTGTACTAATCTTGACATCTTGGGCTATTTGGCGAATAGTAATGCGCCGGTCTTCCAAAATGGGAGCCTCAACTTGACAGACAGATGCCTCATCAATGGCAGAAGGAGGGCGACCAGGTCTGGGAGCTGTTTCCACTGACTCCCGGCCATGTTTTAATTCATGATACCAGCGTTTTACAAGGTCATATGATGGGGCATTATCACCATAAGTTTCTGTCATTTCATCAAAAGTCTCCTGTGGTGTGCGTCCTTTCAAATACAAAAACCGGATCACTGCTCGACATCCAACAGGCTCCATTTCACACCTGACTCAGTTCAAACACCTGTAAAACATAAACCACAATTAGTTCAGAGCTGTAATTTGCCACATAACCCGTAGACATATAAATCATTGCACATGAAAAATTTCAGCTAGATCAGACAACTGGAAGTGGGTCAGGGGCATTACTTATTGCACGCCCCTCGTAGATTCCATGAACAAAGCTTCTTTCTTAGAACTGCACGCCTGTGGGGCTCTCTTCCGTTTGCCTGTTTCCCACCTGACTACAACTTGGATGTCTTCAAGTCCAACATAAACAAATTCCTGATGAACCGACCCCTTAAGTAAGACACTTTATCAAATCTCCAATACTAATGATTACTACAATACTATCTCATTGATTACTGCACACGCAATAACTCTTATCCCCGAGTAGCTTCTGGGCCTTGATAGGTGGCGAGACCACCATGTAAAACAAAAAGAGAGAGACTAATACGACTAATAAATTATTTACTTAAGAATATAAGTATGCACGCACACACACACACACACGGACACAGCCTGGTTTTAACACATACATTCAGACATTCTCATAATATGAAATCTCTCTTCCCAATTAATGGGACATTTATTAAGCAACACATCGACTCTCTAACCCTTTTTTTTATCATCCAGATTTCAGGATATCTTATTCTGCTACCTCCTACTCACTTTACCCTAACCCTCCTACTCACTTTACATTTTATACTAGCATTTCAGCCCGGCGTTGCCCGGGTATTTGGAGATGTATGTTAAGCAAAAAACTTTCAACCTTGACCCCTATCATGACCCCTTTACATTTATTGTTTTAGGCTCAAATCGAGTTATTAACTTAATAGATCCATGTCCAAGGAACCTATATCTAAAATTTCCAGTGTTTAGACCCAAAATTGTCGGAGGAGGTTGGTAGAGTTCTCAAAGGTCAAATCGTTGAACTTTGACTCCTTAACAGCCGAATTTCTGGCCAAAAACCGATCACATAGATTTTCCCAAATCTCAGTACCCTGTATATCAAATTGCGCAAAAAGAAAACAGTTTTCATTAACATGGTAAAGTTGTGATGGTCACCAATTTTGTAGATAATATTAATGCGTGTTCAAAAACTCAGACCTCAAAAAAGACCTCAGACAACAAATACCGAGTTACCATATATACAAAGAATATATTTTAGATAAAAAGAACAAGATGTGGGTGTACATGCACAAGCATGTTTTTTAACTTGTAATGTTCGTTGTGTATCCAGTGTTTACATAAGTTTATTGATGTATACATGAGACGTCTTATCTTAAGAAAGGATATACCTTTGTTTTATCTTAAAACTGAGGTTATGCCTGTCAAGGCGTATAGAATTGTGCCTCTGTCTACATCCATGGTTCAAGTGAAAGAGAGGTAGATAGAAAACGAACAATGCAAAACAGGAAGTAGAGACGCCACCTGTCGGATAGCTCTAAAGCTAAGACAAGGGCAAATAACTGGTGTGTATTGAGTAATGTTTGTGTACGTATGTACGCGACATACCTATTCGCATATCAGTCTAAAAAGCATATGTCTATAATACTCCCTACCAGATAACCAGAGGCTAAAGGAAAAGAGGTTGCGACAGGAAAGAATATCAAACAAAGAGAGTTTGAAGCCTGTGTAACTGTGTGTAAAGGTCACAGGACGATCATTGTAAATTAAAAGTGCGTGAGATTTGTGGTCATAGACTGCATTGTATTGCTGAGTCTGGGAAGCGTGTGCAAGTAGTCTGCACAATTGATTGAAGTTAGTCACGTCGGTCGCAAGTGTGTCTGCAGAAAATGAATCCATTCTGAGGAAACGCACTATTGAGATTAGGTGCACATGGTCGAAAATGAGTGTGGGAAAAATGAATCCATTCCATTAAAAATGCCAAAGTTCAAATGATTGGTGTAACCCGTGGGTTGGTTGGATCATTGAATGCCCAAGAACGAGTTTTGCATTTTGCAGCTTAAACTCATGTTGGTTCGGGAAACTTCTGTTGTTGAGGTCGTTGTGAATTCCAGGAGTTTACCGTGTTTGATGAATGTCTTTGCAAGTTTGCATGTCGCATTTGCTGCTGGAAAGGATATGCCTTAAGATGTTGCTGAGCTTAACTTTTTAACATCGATATGAAAACAAAAACTCAGTGTTATTGAAATGATGTGTTGTGCACAAGACAACATGAGTCACATATGTCAACGCACATGGCTTTTTATTATTTCTTTATGTGGCCATGCATGGGGAGTGAAAAAAAATGTGCCATTTTACTCTGCGTGTTCGAAGTAGCGTGGGAGTCTTTACCAGTATACGTCAGTT